>NW_024041405.1:0-29891 GCF_014851395.1 Micropterus salmoides
GGGGCTGTGGCCGGAACTATACTGGAACATTGCTTCTTGAGGTACAAAGTAGAATACAAGACAGGAAGGGCCAGGGCTAGCTAGTTAGCACTATCGTCATAGACATCTTAATGACATAACATCAGAACTGTTACTTCTCCCATGTTCAAATCAAATGTTTAATTTTTCTTAATGTTTTAAACTCTAAAATCTCTTACATTCTTACACATACACATTAATGACATTTAAATACTTGCTAGTGGCACTACTGGAAATAATCATTACTAATACATCACTGCCCAAAGCATTTGATGTTGAGTTATATATTTAACCTATAATATCATACACAACCTGAAAGCAACAATTCACAACACAAGTCATCTCCTTGCACTTTACATTTAGAAAGGTGTAGACTGTCTGTAATATAGTTATGGTCATAGAGTGGTAACAACTGTTGGCAAAAATGCCAGTCCAGCTGCACCTCCACATTTCATTTACATTTACTCATTGGCAGACGCTATAATCCAAAGTGACTTACATTGAGCATCAATAAAGTGAGAGATCTCAAGTGACAATAGATACTAGTAAGAGATAGTAGTAAAAGTTAACGAAATAGTGCTATCAAGACAAGTGAATTGTAAGGAGATAGAAGAAGAAGAGCATAGGAAGTGCATGTTAGAAGTTAGGGGTTAGAGGTGTATAAGAGGAGGTGTTCTCAGAAGACTTTTCAGGAGCTTCATGAAGTTAAATGTAAATGCTCCGTACTTGTTAGCGCCTTTCTAGTCTTTTCGACCACTCAAAGCGCTTTTACACTACATCTGCATTCACCAGTCACACACATTCATACACTGGCGGAACAGCCAGTGCTGTTCTATTGTGAATACCTTCACATTGAAATTAACTGAATCTGTGTTTTGTCAGTTCAAAACTCTCAGAGCTCTTTTAACAAAAATGAATTTACCAGCATATCCTAATATCTCAACTGAATTCTTTTTTGGGTTGGACACCTGCTTAACATTGTTAACAATTTCATGCTGGGTATCACTAGCCATTTACAGCTAGCTAGCTGTATCTGCCTAGCACCAAAAAAGGATAAACGCACCTGTCCTTTCAGCAGTTTCAGAACTTGAACATGTGCAGTAGGGACACGTGCTGAAAAGTGAGTGTCATCTGAACAGTGTGACTGGATATGGATGAATACCACAGACCTTCTTTTGTCCCCTCTGCCTCTGTTCCAGTCTGGGGACAAGAAGCTGGCCCAAAATGCCCAGATGTACCACTACCAGCACCAGAAGCAGCAGATGCTCTCCCTGGAGAAGTGAGTCACCCTGAGAGCCCAGCCCTGCCTCATCGAATCTGTGTTATCCTCTGAATATTTTATGATGGGTGTGTGTGTGTGTGTCTGCGTGCCTCTGACCTCTGCAGACACGGGATGAGCCAAAAGTTCCTGACTCAGGAGCATCGACAGATGAGGAGAACGAGGAGAGATTTCACAGTATATGAGTGTCCTGGATTGGCACCTGTGAGTAAACTCTTTATTACTAATAGATAACTTGCATTATTATCTTTATTAAAAGTTATACTGTGTGTATGGTCAGGTCAACATAATCGTCTAAATTTCTGAATAAAAAAGGAAACCCTTAACCAGAATTGAAGGATACAATTATGCATAACCAGTCATTGTAAGTCATGTAATTTATTCAGTTTAAATGTGCTAATCAATATGTAATAAACAAAGAAAAGTGTCACCAACTCTGCAGCTTAATTTTAGCTAGTTTGTGGCCTGCAATCTCAGCACTCAACCACCTTGTTTCCAGCTGCAGCAGGCATCGAAACAGCTCTGATAAACTACTTGTCCAGCATCAAACAACACACAATGTTGGTGATATTTAGCAATCAAATATTCTTTCTGAGGAGTTGTGGGATAAACTAAAAAAGAAAAATTTTAATAATTGATAACATAATAAGGTCATAATTAAACTTAAGATAAAAGGACATTGAAATATGCAAATTTAAAATGTAATATGATCATTTGAAAATTGTGACAAAATGACACTGAAAAAGTTACATTTAAAATGTAAAAGTTTAAATAGAAATTCTCAAACTGAAAGCTTATATTGTAAAGATGAAATTGAAAGGGCAATGAAAATAAGAAAAGGGAAACATCAAACAAATGAAACTCAAAATGGGAAATGGAAAAGATCTTCCAATTACTGGGTGACCCATTATACCTCATGAGCCAAAGCTGCCCCTAATGGATGCTTTACATTATTTACTTCTACTTTGGCAGATCTGCTGCTGAAATTAGACAGATATGACAGTTCATCTGGCTGCCAACTCACAGCCACAGATATTTATTAACTATTATTACAGTAATACAGTTATGATTAAGCAGAGTTAGTAATTTGTTCTGCTGTCTTTAAATAATCTGACTGTTAATTTTTTGAGGCAGCAAAATAATTTAGATTAAAAAAGTGAAAATAGGCAAAACAATGCTGTTTTTTGTTACACTTTTAGGATATATAAATGTTAAAATAAAACAGAAGGTTCCTAGACCAGGTATTGACCCTGATCCCCCAAACAGGGGTTGACAACACTAAGCACTGATGCTCAGAGCAACACATTCTCACTCCCGACTCATAACATATTGAAGCTTGGTCAAGGCCCTTTGGCGTTGCTTTTTAACGCTCTGGGTACCCCTTTTGCATCATTTTTAGACTTTAGGGCTCCGTAGTCAAGTTAGCAATGCTTAGCAACAACAAAATGCAACATCCGACAACAATAATTATGTAACATCCGTTTACACTTTCAAAATAAAACGCTAGCGTCCCGAAACTTCACCATTTTGAAACAGCACGTTATTAAAGTTGGTTAGGTTTAGACACAAAAAGTACTTGGTTAGGTTTACGCAACAAAACTACTTGGTTATGGTTAGGAAAAGATCATGGGTTGGGTTAAAATAACTACGTACGTCAGTTAACACGTAAGTTAACTTACGTCACTTGTGTAACTTACCCAATTTACGTAACTTGCCTAACTTAATAATAACCTAATAAAAATATTTAATGTTGACTTTCTGTTTCACACGGGACACGAACACCGCTCTCCTGGTTCAGAGTCTGGGTTCTGGCCCTCCATATACCCCAACCACCTCCTTACTCAGTCTTTTTTGTTAAATATCATCATCAATACCTACCTTTACCGTCAAAAAGGGATGCTACAGGGCTTCCCCCAATGCGATGAACTATGATGATGTAGGGATCCCCAGTGCGTTACAAACTGATGCCGATGGGTCTTGACCATGAAATAGAATCAGTATCAGAATCAGCTTTATTTGCCAGGTATGTGTACACATACGAGGAATTTTACTCAGGATTGTACATTGCTCACGATGTGCTTACTTACAATATAATAATAATACAAAAATACAATAATAAATCACACACAGGCTACAGTAGAGAGAGCACACACACTATGAACAAAAACAATACAGACAGATTGAGACAATAGTACAATGAGTGCAAAGGATGCTGGAGTAAAATTATTATCATTATTAAGTACATGTCGGAGGTGGATAAAGGTACACATACATGCATACTTGTATTCATGTACACAGTGTGATGAAGCACAGTGCAAAGGATGCTGGAATAAATAAGTATTGCAGGTGTTATGTACTTGAGGTAGGTGGATTTGGTATACAGTATATACAATATACAAATGACAATATGAACAGTATGAACAACTCTGAAATAGAGAATGATGAAATGAAGTGGTAAACAGGTGGCTGATTAGAGACAGAGTTACTGGGTTATTGCACAGGAATTGTTCCTGACACCGTGAGTCAGAAATCAGCTGTTCATCAGAGTGATGGCTTGTGGGAAGAAACTGTTCCTGAGTCTGTTGGTTTTGGCGTACAGTGCTCTGTAGCACCTACCAGTGGGGAGAAGTTGGAACAGGTTGTGTCTGGGGTGATGTTTCCTGCCCGTTTCCTGACTCTGGAAATGTATAAGTCCTGAATGGTGGGCAGGTTTGCACCCATGATCTTTTCTGCAGTCCTGACTGTCCGCTGTAGTCTGCTCCTATCCTTTTTGCTGGCAGATCCAAACAAGACATTGTTGGATGTGCAGAGGACAGACTGGAAGATGGCTGTGTAAAAGTGGATCAGTTGCTCCTTAGGCAGGTTGAGCTTCCTGAGCTGGCGCAGGAAGTACATCCTCTGCTGGGCCTTCTTTATGATGGTATCCGTGTTGGGCTCCCACTTTAGGTCCTGCTTCCAGATGTGACGAGTCAGGGAGTGAGAACGGGTTGCTCAAAGATAAAGACAGACATGGAACCTTGCTACATATGCTGTGAATCCCGACCTGCACGCTTTTATTGACATGTTTTTAAAATGCCCACCATGTGATTTTCTGAATACCATATTCGGCTCCACATCTGAGCCATCGTGCACATGAAGACAAGCTGTTATGAAGATTAGATTGAAATGCAGGACTCAGGGACAGGGAATGAAAAGTCTGTATTGTATGGGGGTTAGATGAGAGACTGATTAGAGATACCTAGGCAGTTGACGTTTGGAAATAATGACAGAGGATATGGTGTGGGCAGTGATGAATGGGTAAGTGTGGCTTGCTGCCTGGCAAAAGGCAAATGGGAGCCAGGGAAGTAGGCAGTGATCCTGAGGGTTGAGAAACAAAGGTCAGTCAAAAGGAAAACACTAGGGAGCAACAATCTCCATCAAGGGCTAAAGTTTCAGAAATGTTTGGTCGAGGTGTAGGGGATGAAATAACTTTCCCTTTATAAATCACACTCCACCTGGAAATGTGCGCACGTGGATCAGCCTCATATCCAGCCCTCTAAACTCCCCCGTTCAGCCATAATTAGTCAACACAAAGCATTCATGAATATCGATGCACATGGCTACCAGAAAACCCCAGAGTGGTTATAGCCTACTTGGCGTGGTTTCGTAGGGTTGGTCTGTCTAATATTGGACCCAGTTCAGCACATCAAAGAGGCTCTAGGTAATCTAAATCGGCGTATTAGCCAGTCGTCATCATGGACCAAGAAATCTTCATGGTCCCTGAACACTTGTTCCCTCCTAGTTCTTCTTCTGTCCTCTGCAGTGTAAGTGCATCCAGAATCAGAATACTTTATAAATGTGAATATTTACAGTAATATACAGTATTAACAGAAGTGTAATGATAAATAAATAGTGTAATAATAATAATAATAATAATGTCTTAATGAGTCTTAACTAACCCAAGTAACAGAGAACGTTGCACCATATGTCAGTTTCACTACAAGGTGCAGCTAGTGACTAAAGCTGATGATACACGGATGATCCAGCATGTTGTGTGAAGATGTCTCCCTGGCACACTGCCTTTTTTCTGGGTGTCAATATGCAGCTCACTGCACTGTATGAAAGATACGGAGCCTATATGAAAGTAGTTGTGTTTCAGATTATGCTCGCTCATGAGTTCAAGCAAGCACACATACGTGCACACACCTGGCTGCAATATTAATACAGGTAGACTTTACCTACTTTGTTTTAGTCTGTCATAGTTCTTACATTTAGGTACCCTACAGTGAGGAAAATAAGTATTTGAACACCCTGCTATTTTGCAAGTTCTCCCACTTAGAAATCATGGAGGGGTCTGAAATTGTCATCGTAGGTGCATGTCCACTGTGAGAGACATAATCTAAAAAAAAAAATCCAGAACTCACAATGTATGACTTTCTAACTATTAATTTGTATGATACAGCTGCAAATAAGTATTTGAACACCTGAGAAAATCAGTGTTAATATTTGGTACAGTAGCCTTTGTTTGCAATTACAGAGGCCAAACGTTTCCTGTAGTTTTTCACCAGGTTTGCACACACTGCAGGAGGGATTTTGGCCCACTCCTCCACACAGATCTTCTCTAGATCAGTCAGGTTTCTGGGCTGTCGCTGAGAAACACGGAGTTTGAGCTCCCTCCAAAGATTCTCTATTGGGTTTAGGTCTGGAGACTGGCTAGGCCACGCCAGAACCTTGATATGCTTCTTACAGAGCCACTCCTTGGTTATCCTGGCTGTGTGCTTCGGGTCATTGTCATGTTGGAAGACCCAGCCTCGACCCATCTTCAATGCTCTAACTGAGGGAAGGAGGTTGTTCCCCAAAATCTGGCAATACATGGCCCCGGTCATCCTCTCCTTAATACAGTGCAGTCGCCCTGTCCCATGTGCAGAAAAACACCCCCAAAGCATGATGCTACCACCCCCATGCTTCACAGTAGGGATGGTGTTCTTGGGATGGTACTCATCATTCTTCTTCCTCCAAACACAGTTAGTGGAATTATGACCAAAAAGTTCTATTTTGGTCTCATCTGACCACATGACTTTCTCCCATGACTCCTCTGGATCATCCAAATGGTCATTGGCAAACTTAAGACGGGCCTTGACATGTGCTGGTTTAAGCAGGGGAACCTTCCGTGCCATGCATGATTTCAAACCATGACGTCTTAGTGTATTACCAACAGTAACCTTGGAAAGGGTGGTCCCAGCTCTTTTCAGGTCATTGACCAGCTCCTCCCGTGTAGTTCTGGCCTGATTTCTCACCTTTCTTAGGGTCACTGAGACCCCACGAGGTGAGATCTTGCATGGAGCCCCGGTCCGAGGGAGATTGACAGTCATGTTTAGCTTCTTCCATTTTCTAATGATTGCTCCAACAGTGGACCTTTTTTCACCAAGCTGCTTGGCAGTTTCCCCGTTGCCCTTTCCAGCCTTGTGGAGGTGTACAATTTTGTCTCTAGTGTCTTTGGACAGCTCTTTGGTCTTGGCCATGTTAGTAGTTGGATTCTTACTGATTGTATGGGGTGGACAGGTGTCTTTATGCAGCTAACAACCTCAAACAGGTGCATCTAATTTAGGATAATAAATGGAGTGGAGGTGGACATTTTGAAGGCAGACTAACAGGTCTTTGAGAGTCAGAATTCTAGCTGATAGACAGGTGTTCAAATACTTATTTGCAGCTGTATCATACAAATAAATAGTTAAAAAAATCATACATTGTGATGTCTGGATATTTTTTTTTTCGATTATGTCTCTCACAGTGGACATGCACCTACGATGACAATTTCAGACCCCTCCATGATTTCTAAGTGGGAGAACTTGCAAAATAGCAAGGTGTTCAAATACTTATTTTCCTCACTGTATACTCAAAACGTGTGGCAATATCTACCCAGACAAATAGAGTGAAAATTGTTACCTCATGTTTATTGAGTAAATTCTACAGGTTGTTTCTTAGAGTGTATAAGCTTTATCAAAGAGGAAAGTCTACTCCTAAATGTGGAGATGGTGTCTGCCTCCTGAACCCAAACTGGAACCTGGTTCCACAGGAGAGGAGCTTGATAGCTGAATGCTCTGGCTCCTAGTCTACTTTTGGAGACTCTAGGAACCACAAGTAACCCTGCATTCTGGGAGCGCAGTGCTCTGGTGGGGTAGTAAGGTACTATGAGCTCTTTAAGATAAGATGGTGCCTGACCATTAAGAGCTTTGTAGGTAAGAAGAATGATTTTAAATTCTATTCTGGACTTTACAGGAAGCCAATGCAGAGAAGCTAAAACAGGAGAAATATGATCTCTTTTCCTGGTTCCTGTCTGTACACATGTACAAAGTTATTCGAGCAAACTGATAATAAAACAATTGCTGTAATCTAGCTTTGAAGTAACCAATGGTGTGGACTATTTTTTTCCGGATCATTTTGTGATGTTGTGGAAATAAGAGACTAGCAGCTTCTCTTTTTGGCTATACCTTTGTGTGCCATTTATCCACAAAAACATAACAACATGGTGTTGATACAAGTTCCTCTTAAAAACCAACTGGCTCTGCTGTTGCCATGGCTACCCACAGACACCTTCAAGTGTGTGAGTCAACATCACACAACCTCCCATGTAAAACACCCTCTACCAACAGGATCTGGTTGTCCATAAGGTGTTCACTATAATATTATAACACAATTTAAAGCAATCTATTAAAACTGCTGTACAAGTTGCAGAAGATTAAGCCAAACGTAAAATGTTACAGAATATGAAAACTGGGAGTTGGCAGCCAAATGAGCCGTCATATATTTCTAATTTCAGCAGCGGATGTGCCAGATAGAAGCAGAAACTTGTGTACAACAACATGTGTGTAAGAATAAGATAAGATTAGATTACACTTTATGAAAAGATATAATTAGCGAACTGAAATAGGTAATTACCGATCAAGTGTCAATGTCTAAAGAAAAAGTCCTGAATCTTGTGGTGTATATTGATCCAGTGGTTACAGAATCAGCTGTGTCCAACTGTGACCCAGTGAGCGCTTCTGGAAAAACTACAGCACCAAACACTGATCCAAAGCTGTGACACTAAGTGGTCCTTCACTGTGATGTCCAATTATCTGACTGTTATCTGTTCAATTCGATTTTATTTATATAGCGCCAAATCACAACAACATGATTTCTGTGACACGGACAGGAAAAGTTAGAACACTTTCATCAAGTTGAAGCCATTGCCTTATAAATAATCGGCCTTCCTCCGACCCTGCTCACTCTATTTGCACCGTTTTCTCAGTTTCATTACCTTTATCCAAATTTAACTGTTTACTATTTAATTCTGTTTTGAAGATCTTGGACGGTTCTCCAAATAGGTTTACAGGTCCATCCAAATTTCGTTAGTTGCACCTGTACACTTTTGAAATGATGTAGTTTTTCAGCACACCTGTGTGTCTAGTTTGGGAGAAAACACATTTTTTGTAACTTGTAGGATGTATGTGACAATTCATATTTTTATAAGAATTAATTGTAATTCGAAATCCAATGGCAAAGTTTGATGAATGCCCAGACTTACAGGTGCAGCTCAAAAACTTTGATTTTTTTCTCCTGTAGAAATGATAATATAATGTAAAACCTATTTAAATTCATATCAGTAAAAACATATCAAAACAAATTTCAGTTTACGATATTCTCTGATCTGAAACCCAACCATAAAACATAGTACTGTAGCATTTTACTTCCATGAACAGTGAATAACATGAGTAGATGCTACTAATAAAGTTACTGTTGCTGGATGGATGTTGTGTGGTATAATTTTTTTCTGCTATACTCTCTGTATGTACTGTGATTTGTGTTATATTTAACATGTTCTATAGACCCACAAGTGCAAGCATGGCCTGAACTATCCTTTCTCTCTGTCTATCTTTAGACTGGGGAAATGGAGGTGAAAAACCCTCTGTTCGACGACTCCACCCTTTACTTTCAGAAGTTCTACAAATAAACCTGGACATTGAGAGGTTTCACACTCTGAACGCAGCACTTGTGTGTGCATATAGTTGAATTTACACATATACACACACTGTGCTGAGTCCAATCATTTTAATGGACAGGGTGGAGAGTGTAAGGTACATGGAGGAGGACTGGGATGAGGAGTGAAGCATTCGTGGACATTTAAAGGAGGTCACAGGACTGGTTTCATGACTGAATATGGGACCAGTGCCTCCCATTCTACTGCAACAGTCTGTCCTTTTTTACGCTATCACTATTTTTGTTATTATTTTTGTTCACAAACCCACAATCAGCCAACATCTAAGAACTCAGAATGATTTCTGTCAAGTAGCAAACACTCATATTGAATAAAATATCCTGTTAATAGAACTGGTTCCAGTACAGGGACAGTTCCTGATTCCACTGAGCTGAAGCTGAAAGTATTTCAGTTCATTGATAGAGCTTCATGAATATCCATGTTTATTAATTAGTAAATAAACACTGCTTTCTTTGGTTTAATTTAAGTATTTTTTAAAGATGTGTTTAATATTTCATGATAACACCTCCGTGCAGCACCGTGATCTTTATCAGTATGTTATGCAGCCATTGTGTTCTCAGTCTACTTCATCTATGCATGTTTTGATGATGCTGTGTTATGAAATCTGATAGTCAATATGCATTTACAGCAAAGTGCTAATGGTTATTATATGCCTATATCACTGGTGTCACAATTCTCCAAATTCATGATTCAATTAGACTTTTGATTTAAAGGTCACAATTTGAATCAATTTTCAATTTGGAAAAAAGTTCAGCACTGACTGCTATGCCATTGATAGACTTTTGAGTCTTGATTTGTAAAGCTCAACATATCATTGGTTTTATGCCCAGACAACTAGGCCTGGGTATTGGTACTCTTTATTTCTTAACTTTAACGTATCGTCCAAAATAGCCCAGTACTGAGTAGTATGAAAATGTCTCCAATCAAACAAGTACTGCATTCGATCCTTCTTGTAACCAGATCAGGAAAAATTGTATGGTTTTGCAGCCAAACACGCAACCAACACACCAAGAGAAAGAGAAGGGAATGCCTCTTCTTTTCTTGTATTTCTTATGTCCCTGCATGCGCTTGTAAGCCTAGATCATGACTGATTTTAACAGCCCCTCACCATTGGCTGCTGTTTCAGGCATGTTCAACATTGTTGAAAGTTTATTACCACAAGCTTGGCTTTGTGTTTGTTTCATCTTCTCATATCCTTTAACACTACTCTGTACAGTTTTATTTGCAATTCACATCACTTGTCACCAATCGATCATTGCCTTCCATCATATCAAGTCAACGCTTGGATGTAGTGAGAGTGATCGGCTGGATGTGCAGGCTTTCTTTTCCTTTACTTGCTTCTTAAGAGTCTTTAGTGCAGTATAGTGACCTGTATGAGCTCACTCCTTACTCGTTTTCTACTTCTTACTGTCGTCTATTGAAGGAGGTCTGCGACTCACTACTAAAGGACAAAGGCGAGTGAGTGTCATGAAATGTGGCATCATATAAAGTTTTTTATTTGTTTTATTATTTATTACTACTACTATGGCATTTTACTCAAGGAATCAAATGTTTTGTACCCTATTGGTATCGGTATCACTTTAAGGCTACTGATTTTGGTACTGGTAATATTTTAAACCCAGCCCTACAGACAAATTTCATGTGGATTTGTGTGGTACAGCCTACAAACTGTAGTTGCCACACCTGTGACCTCAGGGAAGCAGGAAGATTCTGTTCCAGTTTTTTCTCTGTCATCTCCGACTCCAGCAGTAGCCATGGTGTTTTTTTTTCTTCAGACGTGCACCTGACACACAAAATTAGGCAGGGGTGGAGAGAAAAATGTCGAAATCGAAAGCTCTTATCTTTTTAGAGATAGCTCTAAATGAAAGAAATTGTGACACCCCTAATATATATCCGGTATATATACTTTATACTTATATATGACTTGAATGATTACGAAAGAATTTGATACTTCATTACCTAGAACTCTGAAACAGAGCGAGTCCATCCTGTGTATATGGTATCTGACTAACATGGCTTGTCCACATGATTTTGTGATCTGTAAATAGCTGCTAATGTGTACAGGGAAGATATCTTACCTCTCACTCAGTGTGTGTGCAAACATCTTCCCCTAAAGAGTGCTTTGTCAAATACTGAACTGTTATTGTTTCCGTATTGTTCACTATATTTGCAAGGTTCCTATATACATGTGGAAAGGACAGGAAATGTCTCAGAGAAGTAATGATGTCCTGGTTTTGAAAACATATTTGACCCATTTGTTATTGTGCATATAGTTTTTAATTGAAATGTAATAGTTTTGTAGATAAGGGGTAAGCAGAGAGTATCCGCACACTATGACATACATAACTGGAACATTTATTAGAATTCAGGCACATTTCAATCCTAATACCAAGTCTTCACCAGGAAAAACATGAGAAAATGGCAGTATAATACTGAATACATCATGCTGAAGTCAAGGACAACCAATCAAGCAAAATGACTTCAATAAATACTGACAAGACATTGTCAAAAAGCAAATCGTTATCATAGAAATCACAAACATCAATACATAGACAATATTTTAAAGTAAAAAAAAAAAAGAGGAAACTAATAATATCACAACATTGTCTGAGATAAAATACACCCCACTGGCTGGAGGAATAATGGGAACAGGAGAAAGGAAAAATTGCCCAGAAATATGAGACATACATATAATCTTTACAGTTACAGAAGGAGCTGCCATCATTTTTTTTCTTTGAATAGGTCAAAGCTGCCAATTTTAAAATTGAACTTAGCCAAATTTGCAGATTTTACAGTACAGTCAGTCATCTTCTGTATCCACTTATCCATGCAGGTTTACAGGGGGCTGGGGCCAATCCCAGCTGGCATAGGGCAAGATACAGCCTGAACAGGCCGCCAGTCCGTCACAGGACACAGGATACATTTTACAGTACATGCTTGGGAAAATGTAAAGCTATGGTAGGTAACATTGGAGAAACTGGGATGAGACAGCTAAATTCCCTTCAGGCCTTCCTCCATAGCCACAGGTTAGCCAGTCATTTCATTTGGACTGAATACACAATCTAACTTTGTCTTTCCCAATAACAATGTTATTGCCAAAGCCTGATCACGACTGCATGAACATAACTAATAGTAGAGTAATGATGCTACCAGCACTGTTACCCATATGAAGGATTGGATTGGTGCACTGTAAGACATTTCAAGTTTGTTTAACTTGGAAATAGAAGAAATGCTGCCTTATAAATGCAAGTTAACTCAGCTTTAAGATTGCATTTGTTTTAATTCACAGGTTCATAAAGTTGATGTAACTTCTAGTTGTCTCAATATTGTTTTTTTAGTTGATAAACATTTTTATTACTTGTTTCTTCATACTTTGAGTTACAACAAATAATTATATTACTTTATAAATGCAAGAAAACTTCCCTTAACTAGTCTTAACTATTCTAACAAGTTAAAAGAACTTAACCACATTTATATTACGTTCCATTTTAAGTTGAGAGGATTTAAATGTGTTTCAATTTACATGTATAAGTTGTCAGGTACGCCCTCCACCGGTGGCAATATACTTTCTTGTTTACCACAAAATTTTCTATATTTGGTTGGAATTTAAATACATGACTTATCTGCAGTGTATAATTAGTTAAGTGCATGCATCACATTTGTTATTTATTTTCAACTAACAACTTACATTACAGGGTGAGAGTGTGAGTATGAGTGGTTGTTTGTCTATGTATGGCTGGCGACCTGTCCAGGGGGTACCCCGCCTTTAGCCCGTTGTCAGCTGGGATTGGCTCCAGCCCCCCGCGACCCTGTACGCAGGATAAGCGGTTGATGATGGATGGATGGATGAACTTACATTACAGTTCAATCAACACACACGTATCTCACAAAAGTGTCAAATAGTCAACCAAAGGATTTAATCCAAATTTAACTTTCGGAAACAGTTCAGAGCTCGAAAACCTGTCAGAGCTCTTTGGGTTAAAAAGAAGTAAGTGAACATAACTAAATGGGGCTTTAATGATTTACAGCGTGCATCCCTAATGGATATTCTCTGCTTTTCCTTTTAGTGAAGCTGCTATCCTCACCTGGCGTAAATACTGTATGACTGGATGTGACTACCTGTCTGTATTTTGTAGACAGTCATATGCCCCACTGTATCACAGATCACAGATTGTATTACACACCCAGGATGATCTTTAGTGACAGCGGTTTGGCAGGGTAGCAGTGCAGGAACCCAGGATGTAACTGTGACCTCCCGCTGTCGTCTCTCAGGAAAGCCGCCCTCCATGGCTCCTCTTCAGCCTGCTCCCACTGTCTCAGCTTCTCAGCTCCCCGCAGTGAAGGAATATGTTAAACTGTACTTGACCTGCCCGAATACACATACATGAGTATCAATGTAATCATGTAAAAAGAAATATCTACAACAGATAACAGGGAATATTAACAATGGAAATGTTTAACTGTGTTGTAAAGACTGTTTTACTCAAATCTACTGAGGTGTGGATCAAAATGAAGGACAGTTTATTGGTTGGAGGGACGAGGGATTACCAGAAATTCTCAAGTTGTTTACCTTTTTTAAATGTTCTATAGCTCTGCTTTCCCTTAACCAGGGCTGAGAGCTAAACAAATGCCAAGCTGGTTGTCTTGTTTTGGTCATTCTCTCTCTGATGATGGGAGGGTCTCGTAAAGGAACTCTAAAACAAGTAACTACCTAAGCTAGCTATCTTTGATACAGACTGTTTTCAGACTAAACATAATGAGTTCTATACACTTTACCACAATGTATAGCATGCCTGTGGATATACCAGAGCTGAAATGAAAGAAATAAATATTTATATAATCTAAGGTGAAACATTGTTTGTTGTGGAGTTTTTTTTTTTTTTTTTGAAAACATTTCTATCGTTTCAAACCCAAATGTTTTAGATAAGCCACAACACATTGTCCATTGGCACTATTTCTTTAGTAGAACATACTGTTCCAAATAAATCAGTTAACAGCATGTTTTACTGAGAAACCAGGACATTGCTTCTGGAAAGACACACTGCTTTTTACATTTTTTTTCATTGTGTTACACACCACCTTTTGGGAGAAAACCTTTTTATATACAGTCTATGGAGAAAACACATTTTCTCTAATATTTTTACAAGAATTTAATTTGGATTTGAAACCCAACAGAAAATTTTGATGAACGCCCAATAGCTAATAGAATAGATTAATAGATATTGTTAGTTAGTTAGTTAATTAGTTTTAATAATGGCATTGCACTGTGATGCTCTGTGGGGTCCTGTGTGGGTGTGGCCTATTTGTCTCCCTCTTCCTTGTAGAGGAAGAGCTGATTGCAGTAACTCTGGGCACCTGGGCTAATTGCCCTGTAGAGTATTTAACGCTTTATTGTCATTCATTCCACAGGTTACATCTTACCTTGGTTTCTGGACATGTTGCTTTAGTTGATAGTTATTATTTCTTTACATTACAACACCCTCACACACATTTTCCATGCAACCAACTTCCTGACCTGACTGAAACCACTGATGTTCATACCCCATACTTGTTCACCTTTACTTTGGCACTAGCCATAATTTGGTTCATTTTGGTTTAATAAACATATTTTGTTAAACTTTTGTTGTGGCCTTTTGAGCCAGGTCATAACAGCACTTTAAAGATATTTATGTGATTTCCATGAACTGTTCTGAATTCTGTACTTTGAAATATATATAAAAATCAACAACATACTGCTGTTACAGCAACAGAAACCCAATAACACAATTGTTTTGGTCACCTACACTGTAAAAAGGATTCTGTGGTTGTGTACATTTGAATTAATGTATTAGGTAAAATACATACATATATTTCAAATAAAAATGTTCAGAAAATAATCCACCCATTGTAGTTAAATAAAAAATAAGCATTATATTGATCTAATCCCAATGTGACGGCCCCTCTGCAGGGTGCATACTGCTGTTGTTGTGCTTTCTGTCTCCAGGGCTACAGACCTGATTGGCAAGGTAATCAGCGGCATGGGACACACCTGGGCCCGGTGTGCCCCATGCATATAAGCCAGAGCTTGGAAAACACTTGCTCACAAGGTACAGATGATGCTGGCGAGCATAAAAATTGTTTTGCAAGATTAAACAGATGAGGGTACACATTTTGATGGTTTCGCCAGTACGCCAGTGGGTCTTCTGATCTTTCCAGTGGTGAATCAGTCATGTACCGCTGAACCTCCACTGTAGCATCTGTTGTGGCATTCCTTGCCCTCCTTGCTTCAGAAACATCTCTGTTCAGAGTTTCCCAAAGGTATACCTGAAAGACAAACATGATGATAATTATCAGTACTGAAAGGTTTCAATTTTATCAATTAACTAATTTATAACTTTACCTGTGGATTTTCAACATTTTGCTGGTGTTGGTTGAGCTTATGTGGAGGGCTGTTCTTCTGTAGGTAGCAGGTGGTGGTGTGTATCTTATCAGTTGTGAGCATTGTGCTGTCAGTCGTCTTATTGATGCCTGTGCCTCTACTTGATTGTAGAATCCAATGGTTTTGAGTGAACTGCTCACTGGAGTCACCACTTCTAGAAAATTATCTTTGCACCCGGGCGAGGTGACCCATGTCCTGCCCGGACAAGTCCAGGCCCCTATCCCCCGGTAACACTCCAAGAGCGTATCTGTGCGTGTCGCTTGGTGGTCCACAGGCTGCTGCGGCAGCGCTGTTGCTGTTGGGCCTCAGGGCAGTAGTCTATGAGGTGGTCCCTCTGGGCTTGCTGCTGGTGAGACGGGAACGGTCGTTCGTCATTCTGGTAAAAGTGACGCTGCCTACAGTGACAGAGCCCTGGCCTGTACCTATGGTCTGGGGGGCTCTGTCACAAGGGTGAGGCTTCATATTCACAATGCTGTTGTTGGACCAGCCTCCCCAGGTTTTTCTCCTAAAACTGTGGAGAGGCAGACTCAGGCTGGTCTATCCGCTGAGGTCGCACAGACCATCCAAGTGGTCTCCACCGGTGTCGTGTCTCTCGGCGCCTCAGTAAGACTTGCTGCTAGTGTTAGTAGCTCTAATATCTGCACCTTATGAGCCACTGGAGCAGTCCTCATTGAAAATACTATCTCTTGGACAGCCCTGCGCCTTGCTCTCACCTCTGCTAAGAAGTTGAGTGAGCTGTGTGCCTGTCGGTTCACCCCAGCTGTATGCTGGTTCTTAGTGTCCACAGTGCAGCCAGATTGAGACAACACACCTCCTTTGTTCTTACAAACATAAGGAGCATGTTCAGGTCCAGGACAATAAATCTGGATGCTTTCTACCCCACTACCCCACTTAGGGTGCAGGGAGGTGAGAGTGCATCTGTTGTGTTTATGTGTGCTTGGCTAACATCCTATGTAGAGCACACAGCCCCCATTCGATGCACTGGTCAGCTGTTCGTCTTTTTCAGTGATAGTGCAGTCAGTATAACCCTGTCCAAGAAGAGCCTGGCCAGCTGGCTTTGTGAGTGAATCTCCCAAACCTGTACACGGTCGGGAACAGACACACCCTTAGCGGTGCGTGCACATTCCACTCAAAAGTGTGGAAGTGTCTATGACACTTTTTCAGTGGGGTGTGTGTCGAAGAGATCTGCACAATGGGATCTTGGCCCTTACTGTGTCCGTTTGTGCGTTTCTGTCTCTTGGATATGTTAGGCTCCTTCTCAGGATCCAGCTCCAGTGCGACCTAGGATCTGAAAAGTGAAGATCTGGTGATTACTGGGTGTAGAGGGGGAACATACACTGGCAGTGCCTGACGTTTCAGTGAGAAGTCAGGGCAGTGCAGGTGTTAATGGTCAGGCCAAGCCCCTATTGGTCCAGTGACCTTCTCAGGGGTGTCCCACCATTCTGTCACTAGGTGACGTGGTGGTCGGGGCTTTGGCCGGCCTGTGGCCGACCGGGTTGGTGTGGTGGACTTTGGCTTGTCGCGGCTAGGGCGGACAGTCATCGGGCTCCACCCACTGTACCCATAGAGCCTGTGTGAGATAGAACGAAGGTTACAATATGGTAACCCTAGTTCTATAAGCACAGGCAGAGCCCTCTACCGATGAGCCTTGCCACTCTGCTGAAGAGGCGGTCGGATGCTGAGGCAGTAGGGACACTGCTATTTATACATCATGCACGTATCGGTAGCGACGTCCTATTGGTCGGCTACATGCACGATAAAATTTCAGTGGGCAAGTGCATGCATGTGATTGGAGGAGGTAGTACCCATAGAGTCCAGTAGAGGGCTACACCTGTGCTTATAGAACTAGGGTTACATACAGGGTAACATTTTTGTCATTGGGATAACCTTTGACCCTGACACACTCTTCTCCTCAGATAGTTCTACTGTTGCCTGGTAAAAGGGGGCAAGCAATTGCAGGCATTCAGCAGCTGTTGCATAGTCCTCTGAGGACAATGATCTCACATCTATTTTCTGTCTTTCTTCATAAAGTCTTTGTAGCATGAGGAAGATGCTGTTCCAGGTATGTCCACCTCCTGAATAAGCTTCTTCACTGGATGATTTATCTGCTCCTATACTTCTCTGAGCTTTTCTTTTGCTGTTGTGCTGGTTTTGAAGAATGTCACTACTTTTCGAGCCCATGTGTAGATTTTCTAGGCCAGGAGTTGCATCAAGACTTTTTTTCACCACTAAATTTAGGGAATGAGCAAAGCAAAGTGCGTGTCTGAGATTTAAACTTCTGACAGAGGCAACCATATTAGCTCCTGCATCTGTCACAGTTGAGGTCACTTTGCCTTCAATGCCCCATTCCTCCAATGAGAGACCTCATTGCAGCAGTGATGTTAACAGCTGTATGAGCTTCAGGGAAAGGCAGCACTCCCAAAAGGACTGTGGCCAGCTTCACAGAATCATCCACATAATGGCACATCACTGCTAGATATGCACCCATATTAATGGAGGTCCACATATCAGCAGTCAGGCTAACAGCCTCCACCCACTGCATGACAACTTTGGCCTTGGTCTTCTCCTCCTCGTGTTTCTGGACCACCATGTTCTTAAGAGCCTGTCGGATGGAAGAGCGTATGTGGGACCAAGCAATGTCACAAACTCCTTGAAGCCACAGTCATCCACAATGGAAAAGGGCTGCGAGTCTTTCACCACCATATTCACAAGAGCCTCATCTAGCTCTCGCTTCCAGTCCACTAAGACAAATAAATGAAGACATAAAGAAATTAAAATTATTTTAATAAAAGAAAATAAGGATTTATGTGAAACTGCATTTAAATGAAGCAGCCTATGAGTCAAGGCATACAGTCATCTCATATTGCGTAAGTGTGTCTAGGTAATAATAATTGAATACATAGCATAGCCTACCTCTATTTGTGTTCCCATGGTTTTTAGCAGCTCCATGCTTGGCAGTGAAGTGTCTAATCATGGAGGAAGTATTCCCATGATACTTCAGCTCGGTTGAACACACCAAGCACCGGACCTGTAAAGAAAGCAATTTGTAAATAAAAATGCAATTTGAGTCTATAAAGATAGCTACTGGCTACACTAATCATGTACATCATTTTACTGTTATGCTACTTAATATAGACCATAGCTATAGAAGGCTACTGTACTGGCAGTTACTGTTGTATAAACTTTACTTTTCCTACTTTACATATTAAACAGCCAGAACGCCCACCTTATAAGGAGCGATCAGATTGAAGTGTCAGAACGACCTCTCTTGCGGGCTGGTTCCATAATGATCCAATACAAATGCAATACCAACAACTCGACAGCAATAACGCACCTACTACGACTACTACTCCACAAATCGTGTGTTGTTTAGAGTGGTTATAAAGACTAAAAGGCGCTCAAACTCAAAACTGTCTCAACCTATCACCTGTCAAAATCAACACAGGGCAGTTTCAGTGAATCACTTGATTGGACCGCAAACCAGTCAGATGATTCATTCAGGCAATGAAGTACTTGCTGCTTCGGACTTCATATGTCAAAGCAAGCTTTGAAGCAGTGGTTCTATAGGATTGTAGTTCAGGGTTTCAAAGCACATATCGAAGCTTCAGCGTCGCACTGCCATCACTACTTTACAGACTCTTCCCACTCATTGGTTTCGCTTATTTTCTTGTAATAAATCACTTTGTTATTTAGTTTACCCGTGTGTCTCCTGTTTTTGTCCAGTCCGTGAGCCGAGCTGTGACACCAATTAGAGAATATTGAGTGAATTAAAATTAATGTAATCAGGCAAATTTTTATTGAAAAGCACTTCCTATCAAAGTGAACAGCAATAATAACTTATTTTAAATGCAGCAAGCTATCATCCACAAGACATTCAAATCTTGCAAAAGGGCTAGTAAGAAGAACTGACATGTATAGCAAGCTTCATCACTTCATCAGTGCCTACAAAACGTTTTGAGATTGAACTCGTCCCAGAAGTGTGTCTCCACTCCTCTCCAGAGAACCCGCAGCCATTTTCACAATAAAATACCCTGTGCAGACCCCCGTAAATCGACAAAAAACAGTTTAAACAGACGGGGAAGAAACTATTTAACTATGTATTATAGTAGAAGGTCAAAAAGCAAGCACTTATCACTAAATCAACAAAATCTAAACATTTCAGCAAAATCAGGCAAGCAAAACGCTCTTATTCTGAAATACTCCCTGTGGGCTCTGCAGATCTTATATACAGGCTATGATCAGAACAAAAGCGGATCACATACCGCTGTGAAGAAGCTAGTAGAAGAAAAAAGTCATTAACATGGGCAGGCTGCACGCTCCGCTGCTGAAATACTAGGCTTCCAGTGGTAGTTGAGGACGGAACTAAACCGGCGCACAGCCGCCTGTGTGAGGCCTGGGTGAGCAGCCTAAGAATTCCCATGATGATTGCCGGTGAAGGAAGTTTCTGCGTGTCTGTTTAGAATATAGTGTTTTTTGTTGGTAATTGTCATTCTTGTGGTGTTTTTTTTTTAGATAGGCTACAGTCTGTTGGTTTACTAATGAAACCAGGAGTGAAGTGCCTGTTTCATTTGATAAGACGGCTGCACTAATCACTGACCAGCGAACCGAAATCGATTCTCTTGTGTAGTTGTGTCTATTAGCATATGACAACCCATTTGTGGCAATACATGGATCCCCCACTCAGTTGGGGTTCTGGGTCGGCTGACCCCATGCACACATGCTTTCTGGCTTATGTGTGGATGATAATATCTGAAGTTATTGCCACCACTCAGTGATATGTTATTGATATATAGAATTAAATGTCTGTGAAGATTCTCAGTCATCCAGGTCATAGTTATCCAAAGAAGGTTAAAGTCAAGGCCAACTGAACTTGGTTGAAGATACTGGAAGACGTTTCGTCCCTCATCCAAAGGACTTCTTCAGTTCTGACTGACTGGTAGGGAAACTCAGCTATTTAACCTCAGTGGGGTCGTTTGCCAGGATCATCAATACCGCTGGTTCATTAGTGTTCCTGGTTGTTGTAACGACAGTCGTTATGGTCATTAGGACTACCGGAGGCCAAGACTGAACCACCATCGTTGGTATCTTCACCTGAGGCCAATAGGTTTCATTTGTTTGCTCACCTTTTTCAAATGAACTAAATATTTTTCTTTAGGCTGTAATTAATTCTGTACTGTTTTCTATTTGAATCTACTCATATTAAATGGATAACTATTAAGGGTCTCATTTAATTAATATTTACTCATTACCAAACATTGTGAAATTTAATTAATAATATTGCTTTTAATATGTTGCCTCGTTTTTATTGAGTAATTATGGTGTATCTTTTCTTACAGAGTACAGTAATTATAATCATGCTCTTGCAGCACGTTGTGCCTCTACTCAGGAGCTGAAATCAGGCGGCAAGTTCCTCCCTTCTTTGCAGATTTCCTCCCTTCTGCCTCTGCATCTTCTGGTGGGCTCAAACACAGCTTATTAGTAGTAGTATTCATGTAAAATATATGAAATGTAAAATGTAGTAGTAGTAGTATTATGTTAGTAACATAAATGACCACCTGGGGGAGCTAGCTAGATGGCAACAAAAAAAAGTTAAAACTTATTTGGGTCAAGGCAATCATTGCCAGTAGTCTTCCTATGCAAATTTGTTGTCTTCAGTGTCTTCACATTGCTGCTGTAATATGAAGAAATATGCCAGGCTATTACCTACAAAGCTCTTAATGGTCAGGCACCATCTTATCTTAAAGAGCTCATAGTACCTTACTACCCCACCAGAGCACTGCGCTCCCAGAATGCAGGGTTACTTGTGGTTCCTAGAGTCTCCAAAAGTAGACTAGGAGCCAGAGCGTTCAGCTATCAAACTCCTCTCCTGTGGAACCAGGTTCCAGTTTGGGTTCAGGAGGCAGACACCATCTCTTTGATAAAGCTTATAGTTAGGGCTGGCTCAGGTAGTCCTGAACCATCCCTTAGTTGTGCTGCTATAGGCCTAGACTGCCGGGGGATTTCCCATGATGCACTGAGCTCCTCTCTCCTCTACTTTCTCTCCCTCTGTATGCAACCTCATACCATTATTGCATGTTACTAACACAACTTCTCCCCTTTCTGGTAGTCTTGTGCTTTCTCGTCCTCTCCTCTCTCCTCCTATCACTTCTTGCAGGTGTTTCTGGCTCTGGAGCTGTGGAGTCTGGATCTGTGGCTGCGGGTTACCTGCTGCCCCCGTGTTCCTGCTCGACACCCTCTGCTGCAACGACTATTGTTACTAGTCCTATTATTATTATTGTTATTATAATCATTAACATTGCGATTATTATCATTAACACTATTATAAATATCTGTACCATTTTTCATTTAGTCTATAGCAACATCACCTTTACTGTCTGTACCTCTGTGTGTATATTGTGTAGGCTGCCTCCCTCCCCTCTCTCTCTCCTTCCATCCCTCTCTTTTTCTCTCTGTTCCTCTCTTGCCCCCCCCCTCACCCCCCAAACCGGTCGAGGCAGATGGCCGCCCACCCTGAGCCATGGTTCTGCTCGAGGTTTCTGCCTCTTAAAAGGAAGTTTTTCCTTGCCTCTGTCGCCTAGTGCTGCTCTTGGTGGGAACTGTTGGGCTTCTGTAAATAGCATCACAGAGTACGGTCTAGACCTGCTCTTTATGAAAAGCGCTGTGAGATAACTGTTGTTGTGATTTGGCGCTATATAAATAAAATTGAATTGAATTAAAAGCGGTCAAGGACAACATAATATGAATATTAACTAATAATAATCTGCAAATGGTTTATTCATAATATAACGGGATAATCTCTAAGTAATTTGCATAATAATAATCTCTTTAGGAATGATACCGCACATCTTGTCATATATATATATAGAAATAGAAGAAGTTATAGAAATGGAGGTTTTGTTATGGCATCAGTTTTTGTTTCAGTTTATTTATTTCAGTAAATGTTCACAGTAGCAGTGTGTATCCGAAGTGTTAACATTACCAGGGTAACGCATGGAGAAAGTGATGTAGGAGGGTGTTCCAAGAATCTTGGTGAGGGAAGTTTTGACACTCCCTGACGAGGGAGTAGCGAGTACTGTTTATGTACACTGTGGAACGAAATGCAGCCAAAGTCTCCATTTTATTTCAGCGGACATAGACATAATAATGCATGAATATGCAGACTGTGCACATTTATCTTTAAAAACTGACTGAGTCTATAAGTTCATACAGTAGTTTTATTCAGTGTTCTCCGTTACTTCATAATTTTCCTAACTAACATTTCCTTATTGGATGATAAAGTGGTGGAATCTGAATGTGTATTATACTGTTGCCCATTATATTTAAATATATTTGTTAAGCTTTGAACTGATGGGATAAAATACAGGGGTAGCAACTGAAGATGAAACATTCAGTTGAAGACATAAAAAACACAAATAAAAGACACAGACACATAATCTAATCCAGTGATGATGTGTTTGTTGATATGCCCTTGAAAAGGCATCGAGGTTAAAATAGATCTAAAATTTTTGACATCTACAGGTACATTTGAAATTATTTGAAAAAAAAGTTATTTGAGCTGCAACTGTAAGTCTAGGCATTCATCAAAATTCCATCAGGTTTCAAATCCAAATTTAATTCTTGTAAAAATATGAATTGTCACATACATCATACTAGCTACAGAAATGCACCTGATGCACGTATCTGGATCTTGGCTCAACAGCATTCAATGGCTTTATTTCAGCTACTTCAACAAATGTAGTAAATTCAAAGTCAGTTTAATGGTGTTAAAACACTGTCAGATTATGCACAGCCTATTTTTAAAAAACTCACTTTCTAACTGCATTCTGCAGCTTCATGTGCACTATGATACGGACCAAAAGAGGAAATGAAACAGTGAGTCTCACCCAGCCAGTTGTAATGTGAGAAAACAACTGCAGAGAGAAACAGACTTATTTCTTTGCAGTGATGCCAGAAGCTTTGAAGTGGACGGTAGACAAGAGGACAAGAGGACAAGAGGACAGCTGCTGGAAGGGTGATGTTCTCTCATTACAGTGGTGATTATATGTAAATGATGTTCCCCTTGCCCCTCCCCTCAGACCCCTCCTCGCCAAAACACTCACAGAAAGTTGAAACTTAAAACCAGTGACAGTGAAAAAATCTGACAGCGTAAAAAACCTACCACTTATAACATGAACATAATGAAGAATAATTATAAAATGTGTTTTATTTTTCAGTGAAAGTTTTTTCAGTACCAACACAACTTTCTGAAATACAAATGTTTCAGTGCCAATGTTATCTTTTTCAGTTCCGATTTTGTTTTCAATCCAAAAAGAAATTTTTGATGCCAAATTTTGTGTCAACACTCTAGCCCTTAGTTAAAGCACTTAGTAAAAATGTTAAGTGCTTACTGCAAGACAAATAAAGTTGTATGTCTATTATAACCTTCTTCCAATGAAAGTTAGTTTTGAATAATCAAGTAGTTTCCGTGGTCTAACCTTAACCAAACCTTCTCAGGTGGGAAGAAATTAATTTAATAAGTATTTTTTAGGAACAATAACCTTTCACTTTCTGCGCTTTTACTCTTTACTCAAGCATTTTTTGAACTAGTAATCTACTTTAACTTGGCTATATTTGCCATTCCTATCTTCCTTAGAACCAGTCATTAAAGAATTGAGCTGCCATCCCAGCTGTAAGAGCAGTTAAGTAGGAGAGCTTTAACTTGATGTATGCCGTACAAAGAGACATGCACTTATGCCAGATATTAATAAGCTGGGCAGATGCAAAAATTTAGAAAATCAGGTAGGGGAGAGGGGGGTGAATTGAGACAGTTTGTTCCTTGAGTACATTCAAATGTGTTCAACTAAAATGTGTACATATATTTCAGGATGTGGTGTATCCCTGGAAATATTGGATCTAAAATAAACAGTTTTAAAAATATAAAAGAAGTGGTAACACTTATTTTTTTTAGATATTGACCCCCATCAGCCACAGTCATGACAGCATGCCCAATTAAGATTTATGGGCATGGTAACAGAGACCAAGATTGTGGGTCATATGAATGTGCATCTCAGTAGATAGGTTAAATCAAAAAAAGTCAGATGATCACTGGATTGATTCAACATTTTAACAGAATTCTCTTGTTGTGCAGAGCATGGCTTTATTTTGGAAATTAGTCTATTCTTTAATTCACTGGTTGCTAGTTTTATCATGATGCCTGACAGTGAACCTTATTAAATAGAATGTTGCCGGTGAAACTGATATTGGCTTTTACTCAGTAGGTTACCAGCTGTAATTTATTTAGCAAACAATTATTTTTGAAAAGCACCGGAAAAGCGTATATAGGCTTAGGAAAAATAATGAAACACCCATCACTGTTTACAGTCGTCAGTAACTTGTTGTGAAGAAAAACTTGCCTCTGTGGTTCAAACATGAGTTCCCACTTCTTCTTTTTTGTACAGTGCACTGCCAACTCACCCAACCACAGAGATTTGTTTCTGTGATGTGCAGTTCCTCCCTGCTTACCAAAGCTGCATTGCTGACTGAGACACATGTAATTCTACATCAAATTTCACTGTATGGTATTTCACATTTGCATGTGGTAAAACAGCAGTATCAGCAGTCCCAATCAACACCTCATCAACCTGAAGACATCAAATTTCAGCTGTTAACCCAGCTGTCCAGGTCCTGATAGACTCTATTCGCTGGTAAACTGGAGTACTTAACACAGATGTGACAAAGCCTTTCTCTCCAGTCAGTGATGGTTTTAATTCTGTGGGTGCTGCGCCACTGGAAGTACTCCTCATAGGCCTGCCGGTCTGCAGCCACATGCTTCAGATAGGCTGCCAGGTCTGCTGTGCTCTTGAAATCAGAGACATGGATAAAGGAACCAGGGGGAGCCAGTGCCTCATACGTGGCCCTGCTGGGTCCGAGTACCACTGGCACGGCCCCTGCTTGGAAAGCGTTTCTCCAGAGCTTCTCGCTGATATAGTCTGTCGTCTCAGAGTTCTCAAAAGACAGGTAAAAAAGACACTTTGCAATGGTGGGCAACAGCTCTTTGTCTGACAGGGGTTTTTTGTTCCACTTGCCGTACACCTCTATGGGTATATACTTCTTCAGACTTTGGTAAACAACAGCCCGAGCCTGGTGAGGCCGATATCTGCTGACCACCCAGCTGACAAAACAGGAGCGATTTAGAGGAGCCTGAAAGCCTAGTCCATCACCTCCTAGCATGGTCTTTCCATAAGGGATAGATATGTCTGCATCACGTCTGTAGCTCATCGTCCAGTTGAAGAGGCCGTTCAGCTGTGTGAGGTTCGCATTGTTGATAGGAGGCTCCATTGACAACCACACCCAGTGCTGGGAGGCGGGGCGATGCTGGTGCAGGGGCATTGAGGACAGACCTCTGCTCAGCTCCTGGTGGTGGAAGACAACCACATCGGCCGTAGAGAAAGAAGAGATGTTATGAGTAAGGAAACATCGGCTGATGTTGTACATCTCGAGGCATTTGTTCCCGTCAAGCTGGTATGAGCGGCCGAACGGCCAGTGCCAAAGCAGGATGCTGATGTTTCTCTGAGGAACATCTAGATGATATTTCTGCAGACAGAGCTTCTCATTCAATAAGATGTAATAAAGCAGGGATGAGAGGGAGCCGAGGAGGAGGAGGACAATGACAAAGGCTCGGGATCCAGATGTTGTCATGGCTGCCAGGTGTTTTCCAGGTCAAAAGGGCACAGATTCCGGATATGTAACTCCTAGAAAGGAAGGAAGGGTAGATCAGAGATATTACTTTGCTTTCATACATTCTCATCAGTGCAGGAACTGCAGAGGGCAAGGTGATAAAAATGAAAAAATGTCCTACTGCAGAAGACATTTAATTCTGTTTTATTACAAGTGAGCTTTAGAAATGTAACATACACAAATAAAATACTCTAAGAAGAGTGAAGTAATCATTGAGATTTTTTTGTTTGTTTGTTTGTTTTTTTACAAAGGATTAAAGCTCTGGTCGAACATTTTATGAAAACCATACCTCTGTCTGTCTTCCCCTGTGTTCAGTGTTTTCAATAAGAACAGTGTGTTCTGCTTCTGATGGAGGATTTCATCAGTATTGCACAGCATTGCTTGTAACTGCTCAAAAAAAAATGTTAAAGATTTATGCTTAAATAAAACTAGTTTGCAGGTGACTGATCAAAGTCATTTATATGACAAACCACAAATATTTATCTGTATGCTTTAATAATAATAACTTCTGATAAGAATACTTTTATAACTTTTTTGTGTGGGTTGATGATGACGCATCTTGTGAAATATTAATGTCAAAAAAAGGTTTTCTAAAGATGGCCCCTATAGCTGGATACACCACAAACTTTTTTTTTAAATCACATTTTAAGAGGAAAAAAAACTCAAATAAAAATCCTTATAAAACCCAATTTTTGTACAATTTCCATCACCCCAAGGACACATACAGTAGCATTCTGTACACGATGAATCAAAAGTAAAAACATCGATATCAGCTTAGCGAGTGGATTTTAATGAAATAAAAACTTGGTTGGCAGAGATGTTGCCACTTACCTTCTAACTGTTTTGTGTGGGTTGATGATGACGCATCTTGTGAAATGAGACTGGCAGAAAGATGTTTTCTAAAGATGGCACACCCTGATAGCCGGGTACACCACAAACTCAACATCATTTTAAGAATAGAACATTTTAACTGGAGAAAAACCCCAAATACCGTAACACCAGATTTTGGATTATCTTGGATGGAACAGTAGCAGTCTGTACACAATGAATCTGAAGTAAAAACATCAATATCAGCTTCCTGGGTGGATTTGAACGAAAACAAAAATTTGGCTGGCAGAGATGTTGGCACTTACCTGGGTGACATGATGACTGTCCAGAGAGCTTTGTCCTACTCAACACATCTTAGAATATAAAGGAAATCCTGCCCCCTCCTCAACCTTTTGACTCATCTCTCACTTGACACTTTATGCACACACACCCAGCTACTTGGTGGCAGGGTGTGACAGTTGTGCAACATCAGTCAGTTGCCAGCAGAACGAAACAAACGGCAACTAAGAGTCATTTATCGGTTAGGGTTACAGGTGGTGAAACCCCTGCCCATCGCCACAGACGCCTGCCACCGTGTCACTCTGCTTCACACTCATTTATGTACGTTTTAAAACTGCTCATGCATCTGCTGTTTGCAGAACTGGCACAGCCATCAGCTAGTGGTGATCAAAAAAATTACCTTTGCCAGTTTTAGATTTGTAACCCACAAGCTGGTCTTCCTCTTCCTGTTCTTGCAGCTCTGCAGAGGAAAGGGGCACAGGGTTACACAGCTCCTGTAGGCACAGACCACATCATAACTATTTCAACGAGCTGAGCCCTCAGCCCTCTCAGTTCACATTTGGTTTTTAATGAATAACCTGCAAAACCTGCTCCAACTGTACTGTTTTAACTCACAGTTTTGATTCAATTTGTTTCTTATGTACAATAACAAACCAAAATGATAACTTTGATGTGCATATTAGAACATTACAGTACCTGTCATTAGACCTGAAGTGGGTATTATGTCGTCATAAATCCACTGAGCACTCTTACACCATTCTAAACCTGACCTAACCTACCTAACTGCCTTTAAATCCTACATTCACACAAACAAATCACAGATACCCAGCTTGACCCAGCCTTATATCTACATTGCAGGAAGTCTCATCTGAATGTCATGGCCCACTTAGTTGTCCAACCAACCATCAAAATATGCAATAAACTGAGCTGAACTGTATTTTAATGTTGGTGCAGAGCGCAGAACTCTCACACTTGTCTTCCAGGGCATTACTGAGGTAACTTCCTCGACTGTGTCAGTTTGGTATTGTGGTAACTCAACAAGTGTCCCAGTGGGAGGAGAGGCACACTTGATGGCGTCGCCATCACCAGTGGCATCCTGCAATCTTGGTGTCAAGAATGCTCAGAGATAACTCAGCATCCTTTTAGTGACTTCATTTTGTGAGCATAAACCCATCTAAAGACAACAAATATCTTGTTAGTCCACCTGCAGTCTCTAACTGGAGTGATGCTGCACTCTGTCAAGCCACAATTACCCACGTCAGATCCAGTGGTTGCAGTTTGTTCAACCAGCAACAAACTGTTGTATATCAACCACAGAAACCTCCGTGCTTATGTGCACATCAAAGTTGTTGTTTTTATGAATTTTTCTACAGTTTCTACTCTAAATCAACAGGTGTATTGGAGACAGGCAAATTGAACACATTCTCATTAAAAATGTATTGAAAAATCAATTAAAACTTCTATCTCTGCTTATAACTCCCTCTGAGCCATCCATACCAGCCAGTCATCCCCAAAACACCAGGTAAACGGGGGACAATGATAGGGACCTCATGCAGGTGAGGTTCTTTGTTTGTGATCTGAACTTTTTTTATGCGACTCATTGAACTCAGTTTCCCAGGACTCCCAACTCCTATAGCCTACAGACCCAGCTGCAGTCTTGATTGGTTGATGACCTGTGACCTCAGACACTTCATTCATAAAACCACACCAGAATCAGAATCAGTTTGATTGCCAGGTACATTTTCACATACAAGGAATTTGTATTCTGGATTTTGTATTTTTGTATGAGTAATGTACAATCCAGAGTCAAATTCCTCGTATGTGTACACATACCTGGCAATAAAGCTGATTCTGATTCTCATATGCAGGCAGCAAGTTAAAGTGGCTTCTACACCTTTTGTTCTTTGTGTGACCACATGTGCTCACACTCCTCCCACACCACACACACACTCACTCTGTCCTTATCAGACATGCAGATCTCTTTGTCTTGGTTCAATGCACTCTTTCACTCTTTGTCTTGTGTGTTTTTGCTTTGTTTACTGTTAAAGAAACGCTTGTGTACCGACATGCTGGTTTCTTTTTATATCGCGGAAGAATGAATATATTGCCAACCACTGCTGCGTAGAACTCCAAATCCTTCAACCCACTATCTAATAATGGTAATTTTGTGATAGTTGTGATTATTGACCTAAATTCCCGATGAATAATTTAGTATACAGTACATTGCTTATAATCAGGATTTTTGCTAATAAAACAGATTTGTTGGTGTGAGTAGTTGGTTCCTAAAGACAATTATCAGATTTTTTTTTTTTTGTGAATCTTTACATTTGTGTTTT
>NW_024041406.1:0-27082 GCF_014851395.1 Micropterus salmoides
GGCTTGCCCTCTCCACCTCGGCTATCTCTTATTAACACTAGTAACTTTCAGGTGTCTCTTCCTCCAGGGCTGGGTCGCAGACATGCACCCACCATCTCGACAGGACTATGTAGCTATAAGCTTTGCTAGACAAGGAAGTGGAAGCTACAGTAACAGTAAGCAGTGGAGGAGGCAGTCCTGCTGGAGGGTGAGTGATCCCCATCTATGAGCTGCTTTGAAAGACCTTTCTTCTTCTTCTCTAGACTTGACGGTGCTCTGGTTTCCCACTCTGCAAAGACCTGCGAAGTACAATGCTATTGTGTTCCACTTTAGCCCAGTGCTGGCTTTAGTTGTCGATACTTTCCAACATATGCAAAAGATTTAGAGGATTAGAAGAATCCTTGGTCTTCTTTTCTGTGCTGTGAGGTAGAGCTGGGTGTTGTGCCTGTGGTGAAATATTCAGAGTTTACTAAAATTTTTAAGGACAGAGTTATACCAAAAAGGAATGACAAAACATACAACAGTTCTCAAAGTATCATTGCACAGGCTTTAATAAGTTCAAGTTTCTGTTGATTTGTCATTCCATCTATTAAAGAAATGCATGTTGCATATTTGAGATATCCTGTGATCCTTTGAATAAAAGCTGTGGAGAAGCTGAAAATAACTGCAGACCACTTCTTGTCTGTTTTATCATCAAATTGTGTTGGTCAGCTGCAGCATACCTGCAGCAACACAGTAATGTTGTGCTTGTGGATGAGCCACACAACTCGGTACAAATGTGCAGTCGAATCTTCATCGCTGCATAAGTAAGCGTTTAGATAGCAGTTCCTTCGGTTCTATGACTATGTGTAAGCTGTTGCAAACGATATACTTTACTAATGTTACATAAAATCTATATACCCGTACTACCCAAAGATATTAGACTTTATTCATTAAAAAATATGTAGGAATGTATTCCATTTGTGAAAGCAAGTCAAAGTGGTCTCCTCAGAATTAGTGCAGTTGTGATACCAATTTCCAATAGTGCATTTAGCAACTTATTTTGCATATACTTCTGTACTTATTGCACTAATTTAAGTTAAGAGGTGGAATGGTGATGCGTACAAGTATGATATAGGGTAGTTGATCCATTCTTTAATGAAAGCCTTGGGTCTGGCATAATGGGGAAAGTTACAATGTTAGCAGCATGGTAATTTGACTCTTCAGAGAGTGGTAACATTACCCCTACTTTTGTATGTTGCCATATTATGCGACCAAAAGTGTTACGGTATCAGTATAAAGATGTACACTGCCAGGTGGCTTAGCAGAACTTGAACAGCCTTGGTGGTGGTGTGTGAATGATTAGGTTCATGGTTTGTTTTAGAAAGCATAAAGGACATCATCTTAGCTGTGCTGCCCCTCACATGATCAGTACACCACAGCAGTTTTCCTATTCACACCTTTGTAGCACCACATTGATTTGAGTGATGACACCTGCTTGTTTGGTACCATAGACATTCTCCAGAAACTGGATAGAATTTGGCATTATTCTCCATCTTCCTCTCTTCTGCATACCTACAGAAATGGAAGCAGCTGTCCAGGCTGCAGCGGAGCCTCATCCTTTTCATCCTCGTCCTCCTGTTTATTTGTGGAATTGCTTCCTATCCTGCTGTAACTGAACACATCAGAGGTAATGCTATTATATTTTAAACATCTCCTTATGATATCCCTTTAATCTGAGTCTCTGGCATGCTGTCAGAGCTTTCAAGGAGCTGGAGCTGTTAAATGGCAACAGAATAATTAGTTTTTTAAAAGGTGAAGTTAAGGCAAGCATATTGATCATTTATCAGTTTGACAGGGGATCCTGGGGCTTCTAACCCGTGACCTTCAGTAATCATTAGCCTTGCCACTATTGAACTAATGTTGCTGCATTACTGTAATGCTTTTATACTAAATTTGCTTGTGTGTGTGTTGAGGCCTTACAGATGGCGAGCAAGACACAGACAGTAACAGCATCCTGAGGCCTGTCATCCCTCATGTGCCACCTCTCAAACAGGGCCCACCACCACTGCCAGAACAACCCTCCCAGGTTTCTATATATATGCTTCTCTTCTTTGAAGGGAAGCACTGGGTTTTATATTCAATGTCAATATATATTTGGATAGACAGATTGTGTTATTCAGGTGACTGTAGTGAAGAGTTGGAGTTTTGTTTGGAATTAGATAGTTGGTAGTGTTGTACCGAATGTTTTTTACATTCAGAGCTTCCACTGAGGTTTTCGAATGAAGCTTCAAATTTCTGGCTCTCTTTGAAAGAGATTTGAATAAAGGGACATTTTAAATAAATTCAAATGATGTGATTGAGTGGTCAAGCTTCAGAGTACATGGGGAGAGTGAGCTGTGTGAATCAGGGAAATTGAACGTTATGTCGCTCTGCAATTTCACCGCCAAAACACTGGTGGTGGGGTTTCTGTGTTCCATTGTGATGACTTTTGCTGGTGAGCCGGCTAACTTCCGGTCTGGCCCTCCGCTAGCTTGAATGGGGTTAAAATGATAATGGTGAATACGGTGGCCCTGAGAGGCCAACGCACTGCAATTTTAGAAAAAACATTCAAATTCATCACAACACAACACATTTCCACAACACACTTCGACAACACAACACATTTAGACCACACAATGTTTGTGATGAATTTGAATGTTTTTTTTCTTAAATTGAAGTGTGTTGGCCTCTCAGGACCACCGTAGATGCAGCTCTTCTAGACTTTCCAAATGTTGTAGACTGGATAGATCAAATAATATTGCGTCGACTCATGTTTTTACAGCCGCTTGTTTGGCCCCTAGTAGATCTGGCTTCAAAGTACAGAGCACTTCCTGTGAGCTACCTTGGATGCTACCAAGTCGACCAATCACAGTTCTTGTGGTCTGTGTTGCAGATGAACATGGAACAAAGACAAGACCTGTAGGTCTTCCTGTTTACAATCATTTACATAACTGTCAATGTGTATGGGGAATAACAGAAGTTTAGAATATACTGTCATGGCACTAAAGGTGCTGTGAAAAATTTGGGTAGGTGTAGGCATATAGGTGCACCAGTGCAATAAATGCAAAAAGTTAGTCTGGAGCCCTGCTACCTATTTTCACTATATTGGTAAATATGGTCACTAGACCCTTGCCACTTCGACTCTAATACGGAGTAAACTCAGGTCGGAGTCACCCTCACAGCCAAATCGAGCTCATTAACCCTCGAAGGGTTTAAATACAGAACTACCCTCTCCCTAGCGTAAATAGGATCTGGCTTATTTTTCTCTGCCTTTTTTGCTTGTTACGCTCACTCTCAAACACATTGGCAACGGACCCATCTGTGAATAGCCCCTTCTCTTCGTGCACAATCTGAATCAAAACACGATCATGCGCTGGAAGAACGATTATTACTTTCCCCCACAGAGTAGATTGTTGAATCAGTTCGGAGTTGAATGGTCCAAAACTAATGCATTCAAGTTAAGTCTGATAAGTTAGTCTATGTTCTTGACGCAAGGCTGTCAATCTCTGAGACCCACCTTCAAATAAGTTTCAAATAAGACTTTTTCAGATGTTGTGAGGGCATTTCCGTTAACAACAGAGTAGTAGTGAATTGACTGGAGAAAAAGTGCATTTACTGTTGCCATGGTAATAATGTGGTAAGTATAAGGTGTGGGTATATATATATATATATATATATATATATATATATATATATATATATATATATATATATATATTATATATATATATATATATATATATATATATATATACCCACACACAGTGAGGAAAATAAGTATTTGAACACCCTGCTATTTTGCAAGTTCTCCCACTTAGAAATCATGGGGGGGGTCTGAAATTGTCATCGTAGGTGCATGTCCACTGTGAGAGACATAATCTAAAAAAAAAAACATCCAGAAATCATAATGTATGATTTTTTTTTAACAATTTATTTGTATGATACAGCTGCAAATAAGTATTTGAACACCTGAGAAAATCAGTGTTAATATTTGGTACAGTAGCCTTTGTTTGCAATTACAGAGGTCAAACGTTTCCTGTAGTTTTTCACCAGGTTTGCACACACTGCAGGAGGATTTTGCCCACTCCTCCACACAGATCTTCTCTAGATCAGTCAGGTTTCTGGGCTGTCGCTGAGAAACACGGAGTTTGAGCTCCCTCCAAAGATTCTCTATTGGGTTTAGGTCTGGAGACTGGCTAGGCCACGCCAGAACCTTGATATGCTTCTTACAGAGCCACTCCTTGGTTATCCTGGCTGTGTGCTTCAGATCATTGTCATGTTGGAAGACCCGGCCTCGACCCATCTTCAATGCTCTAACTGAGGGAAGGAGGTTGTTCTCCAAAATCTGGCAATACATGGCCCCGGTCATCCTCTCCTTAATACAGTGTGTGTGTGTGTGTGTGTATATATATATATATATATATAATATATAAATTATTATTATTTTCCCTCTCCCAAACTTAGGACAACAAAAATTATTCTGTAAGGTCATCTTGTAAATGTATTCACTGCGCAATTAATCTGTTGACAGTTGTCCAACGAAGGTTAAAGTCAAGGGCAACTGGACTTGGTTGAAGATACTGGAAGACGTTTCTTCCCTCATCCAAAGGACTTCTTCAGTTCTGACTGACTGGCAGGGAAACTCAGCTATTTAACCTCAGTGGGGTCGTTGGCCCGGGTCATCGATACCGCTGGTTCGTTAGTGTTCCTGGTTGCTGTGACGACAGTCGTTACAGTCGTTAAGACTACCTGTGGCCAAGACTGAACGACCATCGTTGGTATCTTCACCTGAGGCCAATAGGTTACGTTTGTTGAGTTTCCTGGGAAGTGATGAAAGGACAGCATTGTAAGTGGGGGATAAGTGGTGGCGTAGACCCCCTTCTCTGTTCAATGACGGCTTCTCAACCCTGGTGTAGATGGCTTCCTTGACACCTCTTTCAAACCATCCATCTTCTCAGTCTAAAATGTGCACCTGGTGGTCCTCAAACGAGTGTCCTCTTGACCTGAGGAGTTGGCCCTTCTGTGTTGAGCCGTGCGTTTGTGTAGTGGTTGTTTAGTCTCCCCAATATACAGGTCTGTGCATTCCTCACTGCATTGGACCGCATACACTAGATTGCTTTTCTTGTGTTTGGGTGTGCGGTCTTTGGGGTGGACCAGCATCTGTCTTAGTGTGTTCTTGGGTTTGAAAAACACAGGGATGTTGTGTTTGTTGAAAATCCTCCTGAGTTTCTCTGATACTCCAGACAGATATGGAATCACAATGTTGTTGTATTTGACCTTCTTTTCCTCCCCTGTAGTTTTGTTCTTCTTGGATCTTGCGGCTGTTTTCACAAAGGTCCTTTTAGGGTATCCACAGGCTGTAAGTGCCCCCTTCTGGTGGTTCTGTTCCTTCTCTCTTCAATGTGTACAGCGCAGTCCAGGAACGCCAAACTGTTGTTGTGAACATCTTCTCGTGTGAATTTGATATTACTGTCCACAGAGTGGATGTGTTCTGTGAAGGCTTGCACTTCCTGGCTTTTAATTTTGACCCAGGTGTCGTCCACATATCTGTACCAGTGGCTCGGTGCTGTTCCTCTGAAGGAGTTGAGGGCTGTGCTCTTCCAGTATCTTCAACCAAGTCCAGTTGCCCTTGACTTTAACCTTCGTTAGATAACTATGACCTGGATGACTGAGAATCTTCATAGACATGTTGACAGTTGGTTTCACCGATAGACATATAGCTTAATAGAGCCCGACCGATTAATCGTTTTGCAGATATTATCGGCCGATATAAGCTTCTTGCAGATATATCTGCATCAGCATTTATAACAGCCAATATATGACTATTAAAAGAGAAACGGAGATTCTTCCCTCATGGTATGAGTGTTGCATAGTTTGCCCCCCAGAGGGAACGCTGCAGTTCCTTTGTTCAAAACACTGCAGCACCACAGAACAAAACATCAGCTGACCGCAGCCTACCAGGGCCACGAAGAGTAGCTCCTGGTAGCTCTCACACTCAGTGTTCCCAGTGAGTTAGTCAGTTGTCATGTCAATTACATGACTTAAATAATAATAAAAATAGCCCCATCACTTCTCCTCTGACCAGACCAGACTTCCTAACCCTCCTGTCTTTCACTTCCCTCTCCAGGCTCGCAATAGTATGATTAATGTTATGGTAATGATAGGTGAGTGGCGGTTACTCTGCTGACAAACGTGATTGTAGATTTATTTCTGGAACAATTCTAGCGAATGGTCCTCTTATTTCTCTCTAATTCATTACTTCTAAATATTCTTAAACCTCACTTACAGCAGTTGACGCTGCTCGTTGCTAAATTAGCCACAAAGCTGGCTAATGCCACATGTGTCAGTAGAGGAGCACTGACTTAATTGAGCGGTTAAACTGTATTGTATAAAATATTCCAAATATATCTGCGAGCTGCTTGTCTTGCAGTCGGTACGTTGGACATGAGAGGGGACTTAAATAAACAGGAGCTGAACAAGTAGGCCTAACTAACACGGCTTCCAGCCAAACAAAGTTATTTATCTATAAACTAGATGTGTGTACTACATAGTAGAAAGTAGTAATTGTGGCAGATTATATGTAAGATAATAACGTAGGTAAACTCAGGACAAAAAAATATATAATTTTTTTTGCCTATTCAGGAGAGCCCTGTTTACCATTAATATTATAGCAGTGACATGAGATTAGATATATGGTATTATTATTGTAAGTCATAGTAGTATATTGATATATTTTTTTATAGTTTCTGTTTAGCTGGCCCTCACAATACATACACTATTTAATTTATTAATAATTTAATTAGATATTTGTAAAATGTTTTCTGTAGTATTATACATTTGACTTTGTCAAAACTTTAACATTTTGTTGTACTTTTGTTCAAAGTACTATTATAACAATAGAAAAAGTTTATTTTTATACTGCGTTATGTCATGGTATCTTGGTGAGGTCTCAACATAACAAATATTAGGGATAATCTTTGCTTATGTCATGTGTCAAATATTGAAATCGGCATCGGACTTAAATCCCATATAGGTCAGGCTCTATAGCTTTAATTAAGTTCTAGTATCTGCAGTTTAGGAATGGGGGGGGTGTGCGTAATATTTACCTATAATGTGGATCAATCTGCTTTTCTTTCCTAACAACTCCTTACATGAAGTGAAAATTTTAATAGTAAAAAGTTAATAGTTTGTCACCATTTGCCCAGAGGAAATTATCCAATAAGAGAGGACCACCTGTCCTTCAGAATCGTCTTCAGAAGAATGGAAACGTATCAGATACAGTGGTTGAAGAAAAGGCAGCGGGCAGCAAGAAAGAAGGGCCGGAGGGGGCCGTCATCAGGTGAGGCTTGGAGAGTGATCACAACTAAAGTTAGTTTTGTTTATATGTATTATTTATTGATTTATTCTCTGTGACTTTCAGCTGGCGTGGGGCAGTGATTGACAATGACCAGGCCACACAAGGCTCCAAGGATGGGGAAAGTAAGGAGGTTTCACCTGCTGACCAAAAGGCCAAATCATCAAAAGAGTCAGGTATCTGCAGGTTATTTTTAATCACCTTGAAATAGTAGTTTTCCATTGAGCACTTTCAACAAAATTAAAACAATTGGGTCTCAGTTTTTAGGAGGTTTGACTGTGTTTGAGTCAGACCATGAAATGTATCAACTTATCAACTAACTTATAAGTGCAACAGTCGAATTCCAAATCACTCTGTAGACTTGGATGGGATAATAAACTGTTATCTTGTCTATATTGTGTGTCACAGAAACTAGCAGGCCAGAGGCAGTGCGTGAAGCTTTCAGACATGCATGGAAGGGTTATAAAGACTTTGCTTGGGGCCACGATGAGCTCAGGCCGCTGTCTAAGTCCTACAGCGAGTGGTTTGGCCTGGGTTTGACGCTTATTGATGCCCTGGATACCATGTGGATCCTGCAGCTTAAAGAAGGTAGACTGATCCTTGTGCTTTCCAGCTGGGAATGTCTTCCACTTGACTAGGTCATTGCTATAGAAATATGTGTGTTCAGATAAAACCTTCTCAGGCTGCTCTTGCTACATAAACCACTTCTCCGTCATTTATCAGTATGTTAAGGATGTTCCACAACAGATCTAAATACACTACTCCTGTGTTACACTATCCCCTCTGTATAGCCTGAAAGTTCCGTCAGAAGTAGCATATTTAATGGATTGCTGAAGTGAGGAACAATTAAAATTAAATTTCAGATTATATTGGTGAATTTATAAATTAATCTGTATTTATTCCCAAATCTGTGTAATGCTGTGTTGTAGAGTTTGAAGAAGCAAAGGCGTGGGTGGCCACAGAGCTCACATTCAACAAGAATGTAGATGTCAACCTGTTTGAAAGCACCATCCGCATCCTGGGAGGCCTGCTGAGTGCCTATCACCTGACCGGCGACATCCTGTTTCTAGACAAAGCTGTGAGTCCACACGCATGCAGTATTTACACAACTGTGGTATTTATTTTTGTGAACCCAGCTGTTTCATGTCCCAGCTTAACAAATACCGGTTGTTTCTGTTTTTGCTGAAGTGGATAAAAGTGTTGGAAGATATATTTTATCTACCATTGCCAGAAACTCTGAAAACCGCATACTGTAACTTATCCACATGTGTGCTTTCATGGCCTTATTATTTTCCTCCACATTTGACTCGGGAGCAGACAGTGTAAAATGTGTGTGAGGGTTCAACAATCGGAGGAATGGTTGAATTTGTTTGCTGAAACTTTGACCAAGTCTAAAGATTAATGCAATTATTTTTTATGTAGAAATACTTAGAGAAGGAAATTAACACCAGCCAAATGCGGCGGTGGATTTGCCGTTTGGCGGCCAAATGTTGGAAAGCTATACCTCCATGAAATAAGGCAGCATGAAAGCTAGTGTTAGGGAGCTAATTACAAAAGTTTTACTAGGAGTGTTTTTAGCTTTCAGCTGGGTAGTTAGTGGTCCAGTCAGTGTCTGACACACTGTCAGACCCTCTAATGGTCCTGCTGTCCTCCCCAGAGATCAAGGAGATTGATCCAGAGGCTGTATTAAAAAAAAAATAATGATCCCACAAAAGCTGTGATGCTGTGGCACCAGGACTCTGTCAGAACCAGGAGGCCAGAAGAGACTGATTGTAGAAAGTGAGCAGTCTGATGAGCAGGTTTAAGTTGAATGATAAGCAGCAAGAGTGAGCAGTGATAAGATTTAAGTTTGAATGATTTAATAAGCATCTTGTAAGTTTATAAAACAATTGACTGTTATGTTTTAAGTACATTTGATAACACTAATATAATTTTGCTTCAAATTTCACTCTGGGTCTTCTTTAAGTTTGTATTTGACATAATATATTATTATCTCAATTAATAGGTCAGAAACAAATGTATATGTGACACAAAAGGCAATTTATCATTTTGGTCGGTAAAAATACACTTGGCCGGTGGATCTTTTGATCTACTAGCCACCTTGGCAGATGAGCCAAAAAGTTAATTTCCACCCCTGGGTGCAACTAACTTTTATTTTCATGAAATAAAACCCAAGGTGAAATCTTCAGATTGCTTGTTTTTCCCAGAAATTCTCTAGAAACCCAAAGATAGTGAAGTTATATCAAATAAGACACAGAAACAGAACATCTACACATTTCAAAACACGGAGCATATGTAATTAAAGTCAGTCATGAATGACACTTGAATTTGAGATTCTCAGTACCTTTCATCTGCAAATATCTGCGTGTAATCTGCATTCTTTCATTGCAGAAAGACATAGGCTCCAGGCTGATGCCAGCCTTCAACACCCCGTCCAAGATCCCCTACTCTGATGTGAATATCGGGAAAGGCACGGCCCACCCCCCTCGCTGGACTTCGGACAGCACTGTGGCCGAGGTTACAAGCATCCAGCTGGAGTTTAGAGAGCTCAGCCGCCTCACCCAGGAACCACAGTACCAGGTAATTGACCAAGGGATATGGCCCCGCTGATCCAGAGTCTGCCCAGAGAGTTTTAAGATCGGCACTTAGGCTCAACTTTCCATTTGTAATAGTGCTGACACAACTTGATGTCGTGCTGTTACATAACATTGCACTGCACAACAGCACTGACTGATACCACATCCCATCTGCAGTTGCTGTTTTAAACTGGTCTGAAGCAGCATGAATTTGGCATTTCGTGAAGATTATGATTACTCAAGTAATTATTTTAGTCCTACGTTAAGCTGAAAGCACAACTGAGGCTGGCAAATTACAGCTGAAGCCAATGAGAACACGAAGTGCAACAATCTGAGGGGATAAATACTAACAACATAGCATTTTCCTCTGGCGCCACCCTCAAGTTAACGTTTTACAGCGGGGTTTTTTTGCTCCCTTTGTTGTAAGATCTAGGAGGTGCTAAATTGTCTCACCAATGGTTTATCCATCAAGTAGTTTTGTCTTCAGTTTTTGTCATTAGCATTACAGCCTCGCCGAGCTGCAAGTAGCATGTAGCTATAGACCGTACACAATTGGAGAACTTGTTGTCTAGACTGGGTGTTTTTCCTAAAATAATCTTGTATGCATTGATGCTTACTGGGTTTGATATCAGCTGCTGCTTTCGTTGCCTTGCAGCAGCCATGGTCATCTCTCCCATCGGACTGTGGCTAGCTGTCAACTGCAGGCTAATAAATTCGTGGGTCACAAGAGATGGGCCACATACGAACCCAAGAAGTCTTGTTAACATGGTACGTGTCTTAGCCCACAGAACTGCAAGGATTCTCCTTAAAAGGAAATTTTGAGAAGACACGTAAAAACTGATTCTGTCTGAGAATCTTACGCACCCAGCACCCAAACCCAGTCCTGTTTAGTCATTTGGTAACAGGAACAAAACGCATGGACCAGGTTCATCAGTCATTACTGCTGCCCAGAATGATAGAATCTACTGCAGATTTTCTGAAAAATGTAAACATTGTTTGGGGTCAATTGTAGTAATAAAGAATTCACTGATAATCAAGAAAATGTAATTGTTACTAAAAGAAACGTTAAAAATGGACTTCAGCTTTAGTGTATACAGATTTATTGTGGTTATTTAATGTATATGGATGGTGAGCAACGCTGTAGTTGCAGACTATGGGCTAATATGCACAGGGTTATGATCACAACCCCCTCCAAGCAGGCATACTGACTAACTGGAAGGAGACGTTGGTAATACAACAAGGACATGATCGCACACTAATAATGGTCTTTGTTGGACCGTACAACCCACCTGGAAGTGCTGTTACCAGGCCTTGACCCTTTCCAGAGATATTGTAACAACTGGACAACATTGCAGGCGGGTGTAAATAATGCTAGGATTGCTTAAATTTCTGTTAATTGTTAATACTGCAAGATTTAAGATTTTTGAGTGTTCTACCTCAGATTTGCGAAGTGATCAGTGTTTGTCATCAAGTGTTTGTTCTGACCATAAAGAAAAGTTTAAAACCACAATTAACCATCTTCAGCTTTCACTCAGGAGCAAAAGTCAGCCTTTAACTTGAAAGAAATAATGATTTCACATTTATCCTGATAATTATCGATATCAAATGATACAACCATTTTTTTTATTGTAGTAATAGCAATATAGTATTTCTGATTTCCATCACATAATTTATTCATGTGTGTTTTCGGCTGTAGGGTACTATACGGGGGGGCTTCCCCCAGGAAAATGTCTAGTGTTAGACGTATGTTGTGCTGATTGTTAAATCAATTGGCAAGTCAGTGTGGGTTTAGGCATTTATAATTAGTGTTCTTGATATTTTACAATTATTTTTCTGTCAAGCTAATTTTCCAAAACCCCCCATATATTAACTCATCCTGACTTCTTAACTTTCCCAGGCTGCTGTGGCTGAGGTTATGGAACAGGTCCGCAAGCTGGACGGCAAGCTGGACGGTCTAGTGCCAATGTTCATCAACACAAACAATGGACAGTTCACGCATCAAGGCATCTACACATTGGGAGCCAGAGCAGACAGCTACTATGAATACCTGCTGAAACAGTGGATACAGGGAGGCAAGAAGGAGAACCAGTAAGTCGGACTAAAGATTCCCAGCATTCACTTTCACATGAGTGAATGAATAAATAAATTTAGTTTAGTAGTTATTAAAATCAATCCGCAGACTTGAAACTTAGCTCATTATAGCTAATGCATCATAATGAAACACACATCCTCCAGAGTTTACATTAAACAGTTTCCGGGTTTGACTAAAGGTGCTATCAGTTTGCATTATGGTAAGTACTGAACCTGGTGTTTTTGGAGTTTGAGCTAACTAGGGACAAATCTGGACATCTTAGTCCCATATGTCTAATCTACTGATCATTTTCAGTATCCATTAATGTGCTAATTACATTCTCTATTAATTTTTTGTTTCTAAAAGTTGTGTCAGTTTCTCAGAGACTTTAGTCCAAAACCCTGAGGGATTTGTTTTATTGTCATACAAGAGAAAGAAAAGCAGCCAATCCTCACATTTTTGAGCTGGAACCAGAAAATTAGGAAAATCAGTAAAATAATGAATCCTTCAAATAGTCCATTCTTTTTACCTCACTTGACTAACTAACTAAATGTTTTAGCTCTAGGTGTATCTCTGCCAGATACATTGATTTAAAAGCGGCCAATATTTACTTTGCATTTGACACTGGCTGGTGTTTTAAAGGATACCTATTATACTGCATTTCCAGCCCTATATTGTGGTGCTGTGACTCCTGCATGGAAGCTTTGCATGGCTCAATGTAAAAATCATTTTGTATCTTATACTGGCCCTTCAGGCAGGCCCTCATTTCAGCCTCTGTCTGAAACGAGCTGTAGATGCTCATGTTTACCAGGCTGATGTTGCTGCAGGTACAGATAGACTGAGCATATGTGTTGCCAGGCTGCAGGCAAATTACCATAAATGGAAAACCGGCTTCGTATGACATCATACAGAGCGGCGAGTAGAAAAACCTGTTGAAATCCGAGCATTCAGAACAGCAGGAAATCTGAGGTTCTGTCTCCAAGGGATTTCTTTTAAATATGTTTACCTCATTTTTTGAAGCTTTGGCCATGTTTAACATGAACATCTGACATTGTGACACTGTATATAAGACATAAAAGCATAATAGGTCTGCTTTTAAAATAAAGTTAGAAGTATTTATACTGTTCTATCAGCACTAGCAGTGTTTAGTTACTTTGGCTGCGTCAGTGGGACCGATAAACGATGGATACACTGGAACAACAATGCACACACTCAGCACCACTTGAGGGTTAGATTAGGCAGCTTTGAATATCTGAAATGTTTTTGTTTTAAACTGTTTTGTGTCACTTCTGGGTTTTGTACTACATCAGTTGGCATGTATGTTGGAGTTAAAGGGGAATATATTCGATGTTCACTCAATTAATTCTTGAAGAAATCATCTGCTGCATGATTCTGTCTGCGCGTGTGTGTGTGTGTGTGTGTGTGTGTGTGTGTGTGTGTAGGCTCTTGGAGGACTATCTGCAGGCAATCGAGGGTGTAAAGAAGAACCTGTTGCAGAAGTCTTCACCTAATGGCCTCACCTTTGTTGGAGAGCTCTCCCATGGACAGTTCAGCCCTAAAATGGTCAGTAATTCCTCAACGTTCTCCTACCGATCAGTACTAATTTAATCTTAGTTGTGAACCTTCTGTTACCCTGTCAAATGCAAATTCATTATAATGTTCCCTCTTGTTGACCAAGGTGGTCCAAGTCTGTTCAGTCAGGGTTAGTTGGTATTGATAGTAAGGGAGATCATTTAAAAGCATGTGGTGTTGAAAGATTGTAATGAACTGTACATTCATGTATTCTTCATGGATCTACATGAAATCACATCACTGTACATTTATTTGCCTCGCTAACAACTGGCTTCAGTGGGCCTTAGTGGGCGTTTGAAACAAAGAGCTAAACACTTCTGAAACATGTTTTCATTTCTTGGGTTTTGTGCCTATTTTAAAATATGGACAAACATTCTGAGCTGAGTTGATGTAATCTGAATATTTTATAAGCTGTCTGTTAACTCCCGGTTGGGTTTTTTCAGGACCATCTAGTGTGTTTCCTGCCAGGCACTCTGGCACTTGGTGCCTACAACGGTCTGCCTACCGATCACATGGATCTGGCCAAACAGATGATGGAGACCTGTTACCAGATGTATGTCAAGATGGAGACGGGCCTCAGTCCAGAGATCGTCCACTTCAACATGCATCAGGGCAGCACCCGAGACATCGACGTGAAGGTAGGTAGAGACAGCGCTGCAGGAGAGGGTAAAGCGTGTCCGCGTCTAATCATGCAGCAGTGTCCTTTTTAATAACATACTTTAGTACCTACAAACTTGTGTCATTCCAAATTTCCCACTCATGACACAACTCGCATACAAAACTGAGGATGTTTGGGAAGAATGGGACAATCATGAATGATTTAGGAAGAGAGAGAGTTTAAATCAAGCAGATGTTGAAACTCAGAATTTTGTCTTCTTTTGTTTTCTGTGTGATAGCTTGCGGACAGACACAACCTCCTGCGACCAGAGACAGTTGAGAGTCTCTTCTACCTGTACAGGTTCACCAAGGACCACAAGTACCAGGACTGGGGCTGGGAGATTCTCCAAAACTTTAACAAATACACCAAGGTTAGTAGGATGAAGGCTGTCTACACTGATCTGTGTGGATCAGACAAACTAAGAATCAGTCTGCAGTCTAATGCAGAGCTGTCTGCGTCCCTCACACGATAAGGATTGGTAACATCTGTTATCATTAAGTCCATATTAAACAGCCTGTTGGCATAAACCATATGGAAAATGCAAGAAAGTAAGGAAAAGTCTGTAGTCTGTATCCACATCTATTCAGATATCTATACAGCCTCTGTGCTGCCCCCGGCTCTCTCATGCAGAGCTCCCAGTCACTCTGTAGCTGTCAGTCGAGCTCTCTCCCTCCACTATGCTGGGTCTTCCTCGCACAACTTAAATGGAGCGATTTTCCGCGTGTTTGCGTCATTTGCACCGCCTGATGGGAACTGCATCTTTGCATTGACGTTATATGTAATCAGGCCGTGCGGAATACTCGCTTCACGTTGTTTGTGGATGTTTCGTTAAAGACGCAGTTATGCATTAGGCTGAGTTTAGTTATCCGTGCAGAACTACAGTCAGCTAGTAGTTCAAGTAAGTAAATGTACATATATATAGCCCCACAGGGCAAGACAAAAGGCATATCTTTCCTGCACTGCTTCCCTCAGTGTCCTTCTGCTTGAGTGTTTCTTTTTCCTGTTTAATATCTAACAGCAGGTATGGACGGGCCAGTGTGTAATTATTTATTTAAGCAGTTAATTATTGCCTTCTCAAAAAACTTGTCAAAGGAGTTAAAGTTAGGAACTACAAATCTCCCATGTATTAACTAACAAATACCCTTCACAGTTTATTCCAAATAATTCACTTGTGTTTGTCTCTCATTTACAAAGGAGAAGGGTTAGGTTCTCAATCTGTAATCTTTCTAAAATCTAATGTGGACAAATCCCTGTTCCTTTCTCCTCAGGTTTCCTCTGGTGGTTACACCTCCATCAATAATGTGCGAGACCCAGACTACCCAAGTCCCCGAGACAAGATGGAGAGCTTCTTCCTGGGAGAAACCCTGAAATATCTGTACCTGCTATTCTCAGATGACCCCAACCTCATTAGCCTCGACCAGTATGTATTCAACACTGAGGCTCACCCCCTGCCTATATGGCCTTCCACTGCGTGAGACACGCGCGCACACACACGAATTCCAGTGGTAGATAAAACTGTGTATAAACAAGACAAATATCTCAGGGTTGGTTTAATACCAAGAGAATTCCTTCGTCTTCAGTTTCAGTAACTGAATATTGTGATAAAACAACAACCTTGACGGGAAAAAAAGCCTACTTTTCACTGATCGAATCAACTGTTCGCTATGAGCTGATGACAGGAGCCTGGTTCAGTTCGTGGTTTGTTTATTTATTTGCCTGGTGGATTTCATTGCGTGGTTTCGTAGTGAGTTTATACTGGAAGCAGAGGAAGGTTTCTGTCCTGACTGCCCATCAGCAGTAAAGAAAAACCTGATTGTGACTGAACTGAAGATTTCTCAGTCTCATGTTCCCGGGATGAGGAGGAGTGTCGGGTTGGACTGATAGGTGTTTGAAAGCTTATACTGATATTTTCAGTTGAAGGTTTTGAGCTTTTGCAGTTGTATTCTTATTAAAGTGTAAATGCTTCTGAAACTGCATCTAAACGTTTATGAAACAAAGCCAATATCTGCCCCTGTGGTCTGACCCCAGAGCTGGGAATGACCGCAGGCTGGCTGCCTTCGTAGCAAATCGTTTCCTGACAGCAGCCACCAGCTGTCTGAACTAAAACCAACCCCTGCCTGCTGCATCTACAGCCTGACCGCTCCGCTGACATGTCTGTACATAGGTGTGACTTTTGCAGGGATATGAGAAAAAGCTAATTACTCATCACACTGTGTGTAATATAGTCAACAAGGGCTCTGGCTCTGAATCCTCAAATGTCCTCTTTCTTATGCTGTCCATGTATTTGCTGTCCTGCTGCGTTCATGTCATATAGGAAATATGACTTTACAATGAAATATCTCTGTTTAGCAGTGCTGGGAGCAGCCTTCAGATCCTTTACTTAAGTAAAAGTACAGAAATATTTCTGCCAAATATATTAAAAGTGAAAGTACTCATGGCTCCATATGAAGGACCGAATTATTGTCTTCAACCTGGAAACCCAAAAGCTGTATATAAGGGGGCAATTATTAGCTGTGTTATTCAGTGTGCAGGGAAGACATGGCAAATGAATTGGTGAATTCTTGAGGCACAATTTAAATTTTCCATTTTCACCAGTTATCTAAGATGTCTTAGTAAATGCTTTAATAAATCCATTAATTACAATGTATGAACCCTTTTTTAATATCCCTAATAAGACATACTTTAGTGGTACCCAACATTTTAATATTGCATCCAGTGGAGCTGACCTACTTTCAAATGCTGTGCAGTTTTTGTAACAACGCATCATATTTTATAAGTTTTATAGTATGTTTGTCTTGCATGTAAAATCTTAATCTGAAAAGTAAGCAGTAACTCCAGAGGAGAGAGAAATGTACATTTTCCCCTAATTAAACTGTAGAGGTAGCCTGGCATTAGACTGGAACCTCTCCGTTCATTTAAAATTTCCAAGGGGCGTTATCGATGGGCACAGACCAAAATGCCTCTGGACGCAATTCAATAGACCTACAACCAATCAGTAACAAATGTGGTCAAATTATGGTAAACAGTACACTAAAATGTTTCTGAAAACATTTGAGGAAGGAAAGTAGGCAATGCAGTAACAGAATCTTTATTCATATGCCAGTTTGTGTTGGATACCGGTCCAGCCCTACAACCAATCAGAGCAGAGAAACGTGACTTTTCTTAAATCTTTTTCTAGCATTGCTTTAATTCAAAACTTGAAAATGCATAATAATAAATCTTTATTTAATCATGGTCTATCAGGTATTCGCCACAAACACAGCAATCATATAGTACTATTTTTGACAGTAAAAAAAAGTGTATTTTTAAACTAGTTATCTTGGTGAGTTCTCATAACTACACATAACAAATGATACAGAACATCCGTTATGAAAAGAATATCGGCCAATGTTTCAGATTTTAAAACCCTCAAGTATCAAAATCGTTATCAATCTTAAAAATCCCCCTTCGGTCGGGCCATAGTTGCTATTCAGTTAAACTCAGTTTATTCCCACTGACATGAACGCAGCATCAGATGATCATGGTTTGATGATTCCAGATGTAGTTATGAACTGTGAAGCTTTTGTTTTGAGGCCACCCCCATGGGTTCATGTGTCTGTGCTGAGCAGCTGCTCCTTAATGTTTGCGTCTTTATAATTTTGCCATTTTCCTGGTGTAGAGTACATTTGCTTTCCTTTCAAGAAATGAATTCTTTTTAAATATAAATCTAGCATAATATATTGATTTGTAGTGTATAATTGCAGCTACCTGAATACAGTGAGCTCTCTTGTGCATTTGTTTTTTGTAGCCACAGCTTGCAGTCATTCATGTAAATATTACTAGTTTACGTATAGCTCTACTTGTAGGTGTTTTTTAAGAATTTGTATTGAGACCAAGCTCATGCTGTACATTCTTTGTAGTGTTTTCTTGTCTCACTTATGCCTTTTTAACGTTGCTTCAGACAACTGTCCGTTCGTTTCCATTTCTATCCATTCCAGAGATTTGTACATGTGCATACATTTCCTACAGTACAAGGTTACTCTGATCACTGCTTTTACAGTAGAACAGTGAAATAAGGATTGATATTTTAGAGAAATTAGGTTTACATAATGCTCATCTCTACCAGAGTGTGCATTTAAATCCTGCCTACAAGGGCTCTGTGTGGTCCCTCCCTGGATGTATTTCAGCAGTATTTTTGAGCCAAAGATATGTTGAAAATCTAATCGGCCCTGTGGTTTGCTTTGTATGGGCTTTCACCATGAAAAGCCATTTCTCCAAAGCCGCCTCTTTCAGGAAAACACAAAGGAGATTTTTTGTGCTTTTGATAACAATTTCGCTAGTGAGAGTTTTGAAGGCTAACACTACTATATTTAGACTTAAGTGACTGATTCACTTATAGTTTAGTCAAAGCCACCAAGCAGACTGCTTTTAATAGGAGGCTGCACACAGAGACATCATTATTTAGTCTTCATGATCAGTGCATAAAACTTTGGTTTTCATCATAAAGTAATTTACAGTGGCCACCAGAATGTAAAGTGGCAAAAGTGTACTTTTGCCAGAATAGAAAGATTCAAACGTCATGTAGACCATCATATCAAGTGCAAGAGAAATACAGCATTTATAAACTTAACTCACATAGCTGAAAAGTTAAAAGCTCCATCTTGGAGCAGCTGGTATAGTTGGGAGGATTACTCCTTCATTTACAGGGCTCCAAATGAATTATGGGTACTGAATTATTTTTTTTTCCAGGGCTTAAGAAGTTTGTTACTGTGTGAACAAACACTGCCTATTATTTTGGGTTACTGTCATAGACAAACATGTTAAAACTAGAGCCCAACCGATATGAGGTAATTGCAGATAACTTGGTATGTCCGTTTTTGCCAGTAAATGACAATCATCATAATAATGTTGAGTGTTGTCGTAGCATAGTTTGTCCAGGAGAAGGCACTCTGCAACTCCCTGTTGGCAATCTACCACAAAACACAGCGGACAAAATCAACTGTACTTTTGTTCAAAGTAGTATATATAACAGTAAAAAAAAATTTTAAACTGTTTTTTTTTAAACAGTTATCTTGGTGAGGTCAAAATCTGTATCGGTCGGGCTTCAGTTAAAACGTTTTGGTCTTGAAGCATTTGCAAATACTGATGCAATTACATATGAACATGTTCACGTTATTAGATTTACTGTAAATAGAAGATGGTGTTAGTGAGAGAAATGTTTACAGAAATACTGAAACCACTCATGCAGCATAATCATCCTCACCTGACTGCTCAGTGTGTTCCAAACTGCCACAGTTTTACCCAAATAGTCTTTACACAGCTTGTGACAGGTTCGAAGAGGCTGACAGACAAAACCAGTCACCATTAGAATCCAATGAAAGTGGGTCTAAGCTGGATATGCCTGTTTGGGGATGTCTGATACTTAAAGAATATCTTTAGTGTAGTGTCTTCAGCTTTACTGTGCTGAGGTGTTGACAGACCAGAATCTCTCCTGGAGACTTTCTGAAAAGTAGAAATCAGAATCCAGTAAATGTTTCAAAGACATTGTTACAAACTGCAGTTTGTCTGTGTCAGACCTGACATGTCCTACATCAGTCTGAAGTCTGGTGGGGTTTTTTTTTCAAACAAATGTTTTGTCACCTGGTGTATAATAAACGCTGGATCAGCTTTAGTTTTGTACAAAAAAAATTAAACATTTTATTAACAGAAACAGAACATTTGTGTCGATGATTGACTCAGGAAACACAGCAGGTCTGCAGTAGAAGCAATATTGTACTGTATTTGGATTGACTTCATGGATCTTAAAGATGATTTGTAATTTTTCTAAGCTAACACGTCCAGATTTATAGGTTCCAGCTTCTGGACCAGGCCCTCCTGTAAATAGAAGCTGTTTTTCAATAATCTTCCATGATTAATGGAATACATTTGAGTTTGGACTGCTGGTTGGACAAAACAAGCAATTTGAAAAAAAAATAAATCAGTGAAACTTGAGAAAATGGCGGTGGGCATGTTTGTTTGTAATCCTGTTGCCTTTGTAGAATCTTGAAATGTGATGAACAATGCAAAACATGATTTGTAGTTTAATGATTTTCATTAAACTATCACTACCATCCAGGATCAGTTTTAATATTCAGCAGATGTAAGCTGACCCTCCATTCCTGCTGTGTATTGTATTGTGGGCCAGCAACAACTTGAAGATGAATTCTGGTACAATTGTATTAGAAGGGACTTATTTGATTTGAAAGAAATAACTGGTTTTATGTTCAGTCCTGAGACACTCAGATCCGTGCTTTTAAGTTGACTGTCTTAATCTGGTCCGCTCCATCTTCACCCACTGTACAATGAGGTCTGCTTCCATCTTCCTGGCACTGATAACTGACACTGGATCAGCATCATTAGACCCTCTGTATAAAACAGGAAAATGTCAAATTAGATTTTGCTTTGAGAGTTTAAAAAAAAAAAAAAAGTAAAGGACTACTCTCCAGGGGCTAACAGCTTGCTGTACCTGAGATCCAGATGATGGGCTCCTCCAGAAATGTTGACAGCTATTAGTGAGGAGCTCAAGGACTTGCGTACCTGTACAGCAGAGAGCTGATTGATTTAGACTGAAAGCAGTGACTTCACGGTTTACTTAAGTGTACTTTCTTGGTTTAATCTCTTACCCCTCCATTTGCCCATGGGTCCAGATCTCCATTGGAGAAAATAATGTTGCTGGCTGTAGAGAGGGCTGTAGAAAGGGGAAAGCTCATCAGAAACAAAAACCACCTGTCTTTCACTGCCACAGTTTCTGTGACTCTCTAAATAAAAGAGTGCCTCCATGATAGGAAAGGGCAGTACACCAGTGTCATAGACCTCATCAGTGTGATGACGTGCCACACATGGATTTTGCAATTCCGTCATTGCCATGATAAAACAGTAATTCTAAAAATAAGCCTATCTTGTTGCAAATAAAAGACAGAACATGTGTGTTACTTAATATAAACTGTATAAAGAGCTAGTGGCCCTTACATTAGTTACGAAATAAATAAAGAGAACTGGTGAAAACAGGGGAAGAAAGAATGGGCCTATAGCCTTTTGTTTGAAAAGAGATGACTGCGCTTTGCATGTTCTCCCTGCGTTTGCGTGGGTTTCCCCCGCCATCAAACACGTTAGGTTAATTCTCCTGTATATGTTGCACACATGCATAGCCTGTCAGGATATATTTTTTTTGACAATATAGAAATGTGCAATAAATGATTTAATTAATTTGCATCACAAACACATTAGCACAAAATTTTTCTATTAAGATATTTATTTTGTTGAGATTTTACTTTATTTTACTCATGCATATTTCTTGAAAAAAAGCTTTACCAATGAATGTAGGTAGGGCTAAGGAGCAAAAATCAGCCTTTAAGCTTGAAAGAAAATGATTTGACATTAATCATTATCACTGGACTGCTTCACCATCTTCTTCATCGACGACTGGAATATGCGCAGCAAATGCCTTCAGACCTTCTTCCCCAATCAGACAGGAGCAGTAATTGTGCACAGACTGAAGGGAACACTTTCTGCCTCGCGTATTGGACACAGACTTCACATTACTATTGGTAAGTTGCACCAATTCAAACCCATAGCCTGAATATATAACATACTTAGGGTTTTCAGCACAAAAAAGTGCTATTGAGAAGCATAATACTCTCCCATGTCTCCCTTCAAGGATCCATACTATTTACATATTAACAAAATATTAATTCAGAGTTATCTTTGATCAGGAGATATCCTTTATCTCTCACATTAAACAATCATCAAGGACCGCCTTTTTTCACCTACATAATATTGTAAAAATCAGGAACATCTTGTCTCAAAATGATGCAGGAAATCTAGATGCATTTGTTACTTCTAGGCTGGATTACTGCAATTCCTTATCAGGCTGCTCAAATAAGTCCCTTAAGACTCTCCAGCTGATCCACAATGCTGCGGCACATGTACAGACAAGAACCAGGAAAATACACATTTCTCCTTTTTTAGCTTCTCTGCATTGGCTTCCTGTAAAATCCAGAATAGAATTTAAAATCATTCTTCTTACCTACAAAGCTCTTAATGGTCAGGCACCATCTTATCTTAAAGAGCTCGTAGTATCTTACTACCCCACCAGAGCACTGCGCTCCCAGAATGCAGGGTTACTTGTGGTTCCTAGAGTCTCCAAAAGTAGACTAGGAGCCAGAGTGTTCAGCTATCAAGCTCCTCTCCTGTGGAACCAGGTTCCAGTTTGGGTTCAGGAGGCAGACACCATCTCCACATTTAAGAGTAGGCTTAAGACTTTCCTCTTTGATAAAGCTTATAGTTCAGGTGAGTCCTGAAATGAGGTCCTCTCTCCTCCTTTCCCTCTTCATTTGTATGCATTCTTGTCCCATTAATGCATGTTACTAACTCGACTTCTTCCCTCCCCTAGTCTGCTTTGTGTGTGCTTTCTCGTCCCTCTCCTCTCTCCTTCTGTTGCTTCCTGCAGGTGTTTCTGGCTCCAGAGCTGTGGGGTATGGATCTGTGGGCTTCCTGCTGCCCCCGTGTTCCTGCTCGACACCCAATGCCACAATTATTATAGATCTATTGTTAGGGCCCGAGGACACTATTACTGTTTTTTTCCACATGAATCACTTTTTTGACGGTCTAAAGGTGCTCTAAAACTCACATGTAAGAAGTGGCCAAAATGTACATTAATTTGTCATTTGGTTCTCGCAAAACTGCCCCTACAAAAGCCCCTACACCACAATTGACCTAGATGTACAAAATGTTTGTGGCACACGTATCATTGTGCTACTGTCTTTCCTCCTGCCCCCCTGTCCACCACAGCACATGAATGTTGATAAACGAGCAATCACTCTGCACAGTGAGGCTCAGACATCCTAATGAAGAAACACAACAAAACACATCTGACTGACTTACAAATATCACAAGTGTGTGTATTGGAACAGATCCAATGTACCCAAATCCCATTACTTTCAATTTCTAGATTACACCTCTTGATACCATGATATTTCTGGACAGTATGGTGTGCTTAGTAGTATCTAGTGCTCACCATCACCCCAGAACTGGGTTTTGAGCCACTCTGGTCGTGGAACCACAGCCCAGCGCTTGGAGCAGTAAAGTACACGGTCTGTCTCAGTGAAGCCCATGGGAGGAAACATGTCCGTCACATTATTGCTCTCATAGCACAGATCAATTTCTGTGCAAGCCTGCAACCAGAACAGAAGAAGGGGTTAGTGTTAGTATGCTAATCAGTTTGAAGATAAAGCACCATAGATGAACGGGATATTTATTTTGTCAATGACATTCCATCCATCAAAAATGGAAATACAAAACAAAAATCTTTATTGTAATGTTTTTTTTTTAAATCATTACCATTTTATTTAAATAAATCATTTACATGTCAAAACTCAGAATGCATTGTGTGTTCCATTGTAATGGATAACAATAACAATTTTCAGTGGTTATTCCATTACAAATGATTCACCTCAATCATCCAGGAAGAACATCAATTCAAGACAAAATGAAACTATCCCTGTATGAAGGTTTCCTGTTCAGAAGACACCAGAAGGCAGGTGTGAGGTGGTTCTCCATGAGCGTGAAGTGTACAAAATATAAATGTACATATCTAGTATGTCTGAATTTCAACCAGGACTAAATGCTATTGGTACTGGTATCAACAGATCAGGTGTATCTACCTACACCAAATACAACAGAAGGTACTTCATACTCCTCCAGATGCTAAATTGTTGAGTTGACTGATACCAACCTGAAATTATCATATACTGACATTTTGATCAGATTACATGCAAGTACTTAATGCTGTGTGTTGGTGGTGGTGTTGGAGTACCTGATAGTCCCAGGCCAGGCTGTCGAAGCCCAGTCCACAGCCAGTGGGATCAGCACACTCCAAATACAAACTGTACAGGTCAAAACAGCTCAGCACCTGTGGAGTTGTACACAATCCCTGCACGAAAATGCAATTAGAAATACAAGTTAAGGAAAATCGTTTACTGTGCAAAGGATGAGAGGTCTTATCTTCACAGGTCTGTCCAAATACCACGAAAGTTGGGCCAGCAGTTTACCTAGGCAGAGGCAAAATTTGGCCCTAATCAGCCTTTTGTTGCAAAATCATTAAATATGGTATGGTTATTTTTCCAAACTACTCTTTTTCTTAAATTATATGTTTTCCATCTCAGTGCTTTGGGCCATGCAACTGCAGGTTTGCGTTTGGCTTGTAAGCACATAGTATGTCACACATCAAAAAACCTTTATCTAGGCATCCCTGCATGAGCTGCATCTCCTGATACATTTAGACCCCCCCCCTCACAAAATCAAGTTTTAATAGAACAACTTCCTGCAAACTGCAGTGAAAACAGACCACATATGGAGATATGACATCACTTCTGCCTGATTTACACAAAACAAAGCTTTTTTTAAATAAAAAGTCAATGTTCATTTCCCACCTGCAGTCTTCCTGAGGTTGGTGAGCAGGTCAGATCACTCAGCATGGTTTCACAGGCCACCTGAACAAAGTCATGTATACATCACTTTCAACTGCAGCCTCCTGTTAAAACATCTGGAACAGATCTGTCTTGCCATATCTGCTCATTTACGTATACCCCACCTACAGTGAGGAAAATAAGTATTTGAACACCCTGCTATTTTTAAGTTCTCCACTTAGAAATAATGGGAGGGGTATGAATTGTCATCGTAGGTGCATGTCCACTGTGAGAGACATAATCTAAAAAAAAAAAAAAAAAATCCAGAAATCACAATTCATATTCACTCATTTTTTAACTATTTGTATGATACAGCTGTAAATAAGTATTTGAACACCTGTCTATCAGCTAGAATTCTGACTCTCAAAGACCTGTCAGTCTGCCTTCAAAATGTCCACCTCCACTCCATTTATTATCCTAAATTAGATGCACCTGTTTGAGGTTGTTAGCTGCAGAAAGACACCTGTCCACCCCATACAATCAGTAAGAATCCAACTACTAACATGGCCAAGACCAAAGAGCTGTCTAAAGACACTAGAGACAAAATTGTACACCTCCACTGGGCTGGAAAGGGCTACGGGGAAACTGCCAAGCAGCTTGGTGAAAAAAGGTCCACTGTTGGAGCAATCATTAGAAAATGGAAGAAGCTAAACATGACTGTCAATCTCCCTCGGACCGGGGCTCCATGCAAGATCTCACCTCGTGGGGTCTCAATGATCCTAAGAAAGGTGAGAAATCAGCCCAGAACTACACGGGAGGAGCTGGTCATGACCTGAAAAGAGCTGGGACCACCGTTTCCAAGGTTACTGTTGGTAATACACTAAGACGTCATGGTTTGAAATCACGCATGGCACGGAAGGTTCCCCTGCTTAAACCAGCACATGTCAAGGCCCGTCTTCAGTTTGCCAATGACCATTTGGATGATCCAGAGGAGTCATGGGAGAAAGTCATGTGGTCAGATGAGACCAAAATAGAACTTTTTGGTCATAATTCCACTAACCGTGTTTGGAGGAAGGTTCACTTGAGCAGGTAGCATCATGCTTTGGGGGTTTTTCTGCACATGGGACAGGGCGACTGCACTGTATTAAGGAGAGGATGACCGGGGCCATGTATTGCCAGATTTTGGGGAACAACCTCCTTCCCTCAGTTAGAGCATTGAAGATGGGTCGAGGCCGGGTCTTCCAACATGACAATGACCCGAAGCACACAGCCAGGATAACCAAGGAGTGGCTCTGTAAGAAGCATATCAAGGTTCTGGCGTGGCCTAGCCAGTCTCCAGACCTAAACCCATAGAGAATCTTTGGAGGGAGCTCAAACTCCGTGTTTCTCAGCGACAGCCCAGAAACCTGACTGATCTAGAGAAGATCTGTGTGGAGGAGTGGGCCAAAATCCCTCCTGCAGTGTGTGCAAACCTGGTGAAAAACTACAGGAACGTTTGGCCTCTGTAATTGCAAACAAAGGCTACTGTACCAAATATTAACACTGATTTTCTCAGGTGTTCAAATACTTATTTGCAGCTGTATCATACAAATAAATAGTTAAAAAATAATACATTGTGATTTCTGGATTATTTTTTTTAGATTATGTCTCTCACAGTGGACATGCACCTACGATGACAATTTCAGACCCCCCCCATGATTTCTAAGTGGGAGAACTTGCAAAATAGCAGGGTGTTCAAATACTTATTTTCCTCACTGTATATTTTATTTATGTTACAGATGTTTTATTATCTGAAGGTAGATTTTTATTCTTTGAGTAAAAGATATGATAATGAATAACTCCAGCCTACAGCCGTCCCACACATACATACAGTAATATGTATGGCAGCAACACTGGAAAATCATCTGTAGTAGATGTTTGAGGTCAGTAGCACCATCAATATTTAGAGTTTAAAAAATATCTCAATAAATATCAGCTGATACTCCTAAAAACATGAGATTGAGAACTATGTAGTGTAATTCACTCAAGCTATGATGATGGCTATTAAAGTGTCTCGCAAACAGATGATTTTACATCCAGATTACAAATAGCACACTTATTTTCACAGATCCTGGTTTTCACTCACGTTTGGTTTTCCGACACTTTAACAATAAACACCATATTTGTATTACATGTAATTCTGCCCCTGACCTTTATGTCGCCACCAGTCTTGGGATGACTAAATTTACTGCCCTTAATCATAGCTTAGGAGTGACTGAAATTATGACAAGAATATTCCCACAAGGGATCTGAGACAAGAAGTAATGGATGTGTCTCTAAGGAAAATAGGACTTCACAAAATAATCATGTTATCAATCAAGTTAGTTAGGTGAGATTAAATGCACTCCAATTAAAGACTCACTTTTCAGTATGTATCAATGTCTACTC
>NW_024041407.1:0-32260 GCF_014851395.1 Micropterus salmoides
TTTTCCAACTTCCAATTAGGTCCCTAAAGTCAAACTTTGTCAACATCTGTTTATCTAAAAAGATACATTTCTCTGTTTGTCATATCACTTTTTCAGACCTCTATTTGGTCCTGTTAAGTTTTCTAGTGGACTAAAAAAGCAATAGATTTTATTATTTAGTACCAAAAAGTTAAAACTCCCATCTGCAATTTATATAATAAATATCGATACTTGGCGTCCGTGTATCGATACAGTATTGCCATGGCAAATATCACAATACTATGCTGTATCGATTTTTTCCCCAACCCCTATTACACTGTAGGTAAAAATAAAAATGCATAAAATCCTATTCAGTACAATACAAGAATACCAGGGCATCTAATAACGTGTGGGGTTTCACAACAACAGTTTTTAATACATAATAAGGAAACACTGCACGGCCTTTACAAGTATGTGCTCAAAAATGGTCAGTCTTGTCTTTGCATGGCAAACAAAGACTTATTGGTACAGAGATATTGCAAAAGCTAAAGTAAATAAATTCAGAACTGCATAAAAGCAGCCAAGTAAGGCAAGCAAGAACTGACCAGTAATCTCAACAGTTTATCATGAAAATAATCCACTGACATATTAGAACACAGTTCAGCAGGCCAGACATGTTAATTAACAGTTTTTTGAGAAACAAATCCATACATTATGTATCATTAATCAGTACAGTCTAGGTCATGAGGAGTATGCTGTTATAGACTCGTATTTCACCAAAACAATTAACTAGTGCAAGCGTCAGTCAAATACCTGTAGGTGAATATGTTAGCACAGAGCCGCCAGCATGTAGAAATAGTTTTTTTTTTTTACCTCTACACCTTTGGAACAATTAAGTTGTTGTACTCTTAATCATTGCGGTGGTATTCGAACACTAACTGTTGGAAGCCGAATGACTTCCTGACAGCTACTGGGTCACAAGGCAGTAAGTACTGCTGTGCTGCTGATTAAATTCACCCAATAATTAAGCAGACATCATTGATTCCCTGCAGAGAAATGGAGAGTGTGTGTGAGTGAGAGACTCCCTGTCCATGTGCTTCCTGTAGCCCCTGCAGCGGTGGGCCAGTCAGATATGCGTAATTTGGGAAATGAGCAGAAGTCAATTCCACTTAAATAGACAGTGGTGGTTGGACACATCGATGTTCCATGCATTGCTGACTCCCTTCATTTTCTTCCTCCCTGATTTCCTCCGTGTAATTGACAGAGGGATCGAAGGGAATGAGAATATGTGTCCTCGATTATGATTTGAGAGAGTAATGTGGTGTGTAAGAGTTTAAAACTAAACAATCACGTACTGCTTGAGCAATATAGGACAGTTGTTTATGTGTGGAGGGGGTCTCTCCTTTATGAAATGCAACAGCAGCTCTAAAAGCATTTTAAGGATTTAAAATAGTTTATTTTACGGTATCATAAAGAATCAATTACAAGGATGGAGAAATAAGAGTAAGGTTATGGTTTAGTTAATAAATGTAGTGATGAAGTCAGTTTGTCAGTTTAGTAATGCAAATGTATGCTTGTGTGGGTTCCTGTTTCTGCTGGTGTTGTTTTTCTCACATCTGTGTGTGCAGGTGGTGTACACATCACACATTACAGGTACACACACCAGAAAAGCAGAAAGAGCGGGAAGCTGCTTTACCTTTGATGTCAGTGCGTGTGTTTTAGTAAAGAACCATTTTTAAAATCAATAGCAGGAAAATTAATAATATATAAATAGGTTGGCCCCAGTTTTAGTCTACTAACATGTTGGTCCTCGTAGTAATAGTAATCTCGGGTTAAAGAGGTAAAAGTCCCTTTTATATTTTGTCATGTGACTGCCAGTTGCACTTCCAAGTCTTTGAAAAGCATGAAACTTCACTTTAAATACAAATAAAGTACAAAAAGATGAGCATTCACATTAGAAAATATCTGGTTCTTTGTTAAACACACAAAGGTCCAAGACATAAAAACGTAAGGAGAGAAGTCAGCTATGACTCCCAAAGTGCATTTTAGTAAGAAGCATTTAACCACTGAGCTTAAGATTCTTTTGCATACACCACTAATGGTGAGCGGGAGGTTAAATATCACTTTAGAAACCTAATAAAACATTCAGCAATTTAAATCAGTCCACTGACTCTTAAATTGTGGATAAATTAGGAAGAGGACGCAGTGTTTTGTTCCTTATATCATTTGTGTGATGATGACGTGTTTTGAATTTCCTACAGCTCTAATTTGCTCTTCTGATCAGCTTCTTCTTTATAGCAATTTAGCCAAAATTGTAAATTTACCAGGAGACTCCCATGTTTCATTGAGGATACCATTAAATTAATTTGAACCAGTGTCTCCTCCTGCTTAGCAACTCTATTTTTGTTTTAATGATCATTGTATTGACCAACAATATCCTGAAGTAGACCATCTTTGCCTCTGTGAATGCTAATCCACAATTGACCCTTTGCTAAGCCACGCCTCTCCCCCTAGTTACTGTAGCTAACTCCGACAAACTGTTGGACCTGTACGACTTTTAGCACGGCCCTGCATACTTTACTCCCTTGAGAAATATTGTTTAATTTTTGGAAATAGCGATCTCATAAAGAAGCAGATAGTTTTTCAGTTGCGTTGTGCATTTGAAGGTTGTATTCAGGCTGTCATCCAGACATGAAAAAAATGAAGACAGAAGCTAAAGCCTACTGATCACAGAGTAAAAGTGAACCACCGTATTATTATTGAATATTGAGGAAGAGGACAATGATATTAAAGATCGACACTGCTTCTGTACAGCTGGGTACGTTTATATTCACTATTACAATCATTAAAAAGCAGAACAGTAGGGCTATGTAAGGTTAAATTCAGTAGTAAGTTAGCTAGCATTAGCTAACTAGCATTACATTAGAAACAATAGACAGCCAACATTTTCCTGGATTTGTTTTAGGTTTTGGAATGAATTGTACTTCTCCTTTCTCCTCCCTGGGTAGCGACTGTAACTATTAAAAGTGCGCCAGGAACAGCGTTTGACCATATCTTGGAAAAATACAGCAAAAAAAAGCTAATTTTGCATTAGAGTCAATGGAGCACAGCCAAGTGTCGGACCTTAGTTAGAGCGAGTCCTAAACTGTGCTGTGCTGTGGCCAGCTGCGTATTCGGGGCGAGGCTTAGCAAAGGGTCAATTGTAGTGTGTTGTGAAATGTCCCATCAGGCTGCCAGAGCAGAATATTCCTGCAGAGAACCACCATCTAAACTTTTAGCAGTTTAACAGCCATGTTGCTGTGAAAGCTGCTATCAAACCTCTGTCTAATGTCATGGATCGTGTTAATTATGAGCACTTACAGCTGAATGTCTGCGGAGTAAGTTGAACCCTGTAAAGTGTCTGATGATACTGTGAGATCATAGATTGTCAGGAGATGCGATGCTAGTGAATCAGCCAGACTGACTGCTGATGTTAAGGCTTTTGTGGTTTGAAAATGGTAAATTACATATTTTCAACTGTAGAGACATTCAAGGTTAACGCACACTCATGAAGCAACCAAATGTGACAAATAGCCGTCCAGTTTTCCTCAGAGGTCTTTAGAAGCTTGCATTAGTTTTTTTCATTTGTATTATGCTTTTATCATCACAATATGGCACATTATGTGTCATATTTGTGTTCTCCTCGGCAGCTGTGTAGCTGTGGTTCACTAATCTAATTGACTTGTCCTTAACAGAACTCTCCATCATTACTGAAGAAGGGTTCGTGCCATCGTATCATGAAGGATTTAATCATGTTGCTAAGATGCTGCTACTCTCTGTCTCTACATCATGTAGAAAACATTGTCCTGACTGCAGTAAAAACAAAAACAAGGTTATCATATTCAGCGGGGAAATGTTGTGTTTGAGCACAAATACTGAATGTTGGTTTTTATGCAGAAAATATATTGGATTCATTCTTGTAAGTTATGTGCTCTTTTAAGGCCACATATTTTTTGTGAATACATCATTCAGCTACCAGGTCTAAAAGAGTTGATCACTTCACAAAAAGCAGGATAGTTCATGAAATCGTGAAGTGACAAATGGAAACAGTATACTTATATACAAATGTTTTTTGTGCAATATTTAGATTATATTTGTCCGTGATTGAAAGGGAAGCTAAAGATGGGTGGAAATCAGTTTTCTTTCATAAAGAGAGTTAGTGTTGGGTAGTCTTTTTTTTCTCATTCACAGTGGCTGTGAGTGATAATAATGACTCACTGGTATCACACACAAAGCTCATGTTTGATTTTGTGGAAAATCTCCAGCTCATCTCTGCACAAAGTCTTCGTAGTGCTGCCAGAGTTTCAACCTAAGACATGTCCGGAATGCTTTTCACAATCTTGGTTAGAATTAAAAGATTTCTAACCATGACATACGACTGTCTGTATCTTCTGTGTTTATTGTGATAGCAAACAACTATTGGAAAGGACTTAAATGATTTTACAGACTTAGTCTTGACCTTAATCCAGCCATGCTCAAACATTTTGAGATTTTACCTCCTATTCATTTCACTGTGAAAATAACATATACAGCATGTATTTCCTTTAAAATATGCTGCATTGAAATGGAAAAACATCCGTCAAACTACAGTACAATCCTGAAATGTTTTCATACCTCAGCAAGGTGAGGTTTCCAGCAACTGAAGTAGATGACGCACCAGACGCTAATATGCAGTTAAATGCAACTTGGGAGAAAGAGATGTTTCTTTTGTTTGAGTTTTGGTGTGCAAATGTCAACCTCACTAAACGCATAACTGTTTCTGTGGTTTCTGTTTACCATTCGCAAACAGACAGTAAAAACAAATGCCTGCCTTGCGGAAGGAAATGGATGAATAATGCAATAATATTTTGTTAGCAAAAAAAATAAAAATGACAAACAGTTTACACATCTGCTGGAGTACAGAGACAAAATAAGTTGCTTGTTAGTTCAGGAGAGGATACAGCAACAAAGAGATTAAAAGCAAATATTACAGTACAGTGCAGGGTGTTGTGATTGTGATTTCAACCATAAGGCTCCATATTTTCACCTGTATAAGCATCTTTGCAATACATAGATAATATATGCTAATTATGAGCTCTATTTTCTATTTCCACTGTTTTGTTGGCTTTTATTTCAGTAAATAATAATGTTAGATTCAGTCATTTCTATTGAAAGTGTTAATTTTGAAAGGATGAAGATTTATTTTTGTACTTACTGTAAGTACTTCAGATTCCCTTTCAGAGGGAAGTATTGTACTTTTTACTTCACTACAATTATCTGACAGCTAGAGTAACTAGTTTGTTTTAAGATGACTAAAATTTAATATGTGAAACATATAATCATCTTATAAAAACTGATGCATATTTTTAGATTAATATACCCACGAGTATATAAGGAGTTTAAATGAGCTTCTTACACAGTAGAGCATCAGTAATAATTATGCAAAATAGAGTGTAAAAGAATGCAACACTAACACTTTTACTTTTAAAGCAAAGCATATTTTACTGCTAATACTTCAGTACTTCTACTGTATGAACATTTACATTTTGCATGAATTTTACTTGTAGTGAAGTCTTTCTTCACCGAGGTGAAGCTACTTCTACTTAAGCAAATGATCTGAGTATTTCCATAGTAACACATAAAAGGAGAAAAAAAAAAGCCAAATATAAGATGAACAGTTGTGCCTTTTTTGTACCATTCATTTTCTACCCTAACCCACCTATTAAGAGACGTTTTTTTTGTACTAATGTATGTTTCAGGTAAAATGATTAATTTTGCTTTTAAAAAGATTAACTGAAGGGTACGTGAACAAATTCTGTTCTCTGCACAGCCTTTTTTGTAAAGGCCATTCATTGGTTGGATGGATTTTAGGGGCACTCTTTTGTGTGAGCATGATGCTTTTTTTTTTATAATAAGACCAAAAGAGTCTGGCAATGTTAATATTTCTCATTAAACAAGTCTGTCCAACCAAAGAGAGCACACACAATGAACTCTTCTTTTCTCATTCTTGCTGTCCGTTTGTCTGTCGCTCACATTTCCTCCCATTTTCTCCCTCTTTCTCTTTCTTTGTCACACTTTACACTGAGTTTTCAAGGCTTTTATTCTGTTGGCCTAAATTGGCAAAGAACATTGTTCTAATCAAGCCTGTTGGACAGAGATCAGAGGAGCTCATTGAAAAATCTTTCGATGGCTTATTGAAATCTGAATGAAAAACAAAGCTGAATTTCTTTTACCTAATTATAGACTTGATCATAACCTTTTTGTGTAGGGGTAATTTCATTAATTACAATTCAATAATTTATTATTTTATTATTTCTCCTTTGAGACAGTTCAACCAGTTCTCTAATAAACATGCAAAAATAACCCAAGGCAAGAAACCACAAACCATCGACAAGTCCGCCAACCTTAAAGGGGCCCTGCAGGGTTTTCTTGTAATCAAACAAATGTTTACATTCAGTGTTATTCACATTGTGGGTGAATTTCCTTCCTCATAAAACATTTGCAAAGGGGTAAATCCAGTATTGTTTACATCTATGTTTATTAGCAAACAGTCTTCTTTTCTGCCTTTATTGGTACCTCATGATCAGTGGAATCCACACCATTGGAAGGGCTGTGATTGAATCGTGTCTACGCAGGTAATAGGGCAATGCATTTAATAAAATTTTCAGTTACAATTTGGCTTCCAACGATTATGAAAACAAGATAATTGAGATAAAACAATTATTGTGCCACATTCTATTTCTCAATGATGCTTTGGTTTTGTCTTGTTATAAATCCAGCTCACCCCTTTTCTGTACAGCTCCGCCCCTTCCCAAAAGCCCAAATTCACTCTCAGCCAGGCTGGGATGTTTAGTTCCGCTCAAGCCAACATGGCTAGGGTTATAATAATTTGCTTGTCACCATTATTAGCTTAAGCCTATGGCACTTTCCACTACAAAATTAGCCTAGCGGCTAGCATACTTTTCCTTTATACTCATAGCTTAATAAATTACATATTTATACTTCTTTATACTTTTCTTACTCACCATTGGTTTAAGTCGGAACATCTCCTGACAGAACGCCACAGTTGAATTTCAGCGGTATGTAACGTAACAAGTTGTTGTCAACTTGAGTACCGTAAAACTTCAATTATAGCTGAGTCCCAAATAGCCGCCTAACCCGTTTACTGGCCTGGTGTGGGAACACATTTTGACACATAAACGCAGGTCTCCATTAAACACCTGGTCTGGTTTTTATAGAAGTTCTTTGGATGTATAAAACCTCTTAGCTGCTTCTAAGCTGCTTAGATTGTGCATACAAATATTAATGTTTAAACTTATGATCAATATGTCAATATGAACATGCTACACATCATTAGATCGGTTAGATTCTCCATAATTCAATCGTTCAATTCATTTTAACAGAAACAACGAGCCAAAGTCTAATTCATATAGATATACTTGTGTAACGGAATGGTAAAAGAGAAAAAAACTGTATATCTTAAAATGGTGTGCTTCTTATTTTTCTGCAAAATAATTCTAGGTGCTATTACAGTCATTTTCCCCACTTCTTCCAAAGGGCCAGTCTCAGATTGTGTCAAAGTCTGTTAGAGTTTGAAGTGAGAGATGTCCTCGGGCTTAAAAAAGATTCAAAGCAGATCTTTCACAACTGAAATTCAGAGACATTGCTCATTAAAATTATCCTTATTATCACTGCAGGCTTTAGCTCCATCCTTAGTACTGTACTGCAATATACTGTGGTCATTAATTTCCATAAAATACAACTTTTGTTCCCCTGCTGCTTTGCCAGTCTTTTAGTAAAAACATTTGGCCTTGATCTCTAGTCAGTGATGTAGTCAGTGATGCCAAAAAAAAAACTTTATATAGCAAAGAAAATCTTTTACAGTTTATGTAAAAGATGGCCATCATTATCCTTCTATAAAGGAGATTTTGATTTCTGATGTTTTCTGTAGCTCTAAAGGATGACAACTTATATTTCATTTTGAGGTTAAGAATCTATGATCATGTCATTTCAGCAGCCCACAAGGCTCCTGCGCTGGTAAACCTTGCTGCAGAGTGCAGTTTTTCAAAAGACACTGAATGACTTGTATTAGTGCATATCAACTGACAACAGCAGTTTTTATAAATATGCATCCAATCAAAACTGTGAATCAAATCGGATCTTTGTAGAAAGGATTTTATGTTGCTCCAAAAAGAAACAAAAAAAAAGAATTTTCTTATTGGCTATAGACGAGGTAATGGCTAGGAGCATCACTTAGGGATGGGTCAGGATTTTAAAATTTTCGAATTTAAAACCCTGAACCATCCCTAATTGAATAGTTTGTGTGACAATCATATTGTCTTAAATAGTCTTAGAAGAATAGTTTCCAGTGACTCTCGAATTATATTTTTGTCCAACAAATACCAGATGCACTTAACAACAGATTTGGCTTGCCTGCACAATAATACACCGAACTTCAGTTTGTTTTCTTGCGTGCTAAGTGAAAATGCTGCAGTAACCAGAGATAAGTTGTTGTGTCAAAAGAGAGAGCTGTGTTTTGCGATAAGGCAGAAAAACCATCACAGATTACAAGCTTTCCTATTTTTCCCCCTCCTTTCTGCCTCATCTCCATCCCAAGTTTGAGACGACTTTGAATATGGACTCCTTTGAGTTGTTGGTAATTCGAATTGGAGCGAGGGATGCACACAAAAACAAAAATACTGCTGTCATAGTGAGTTGACAACAAAAGCATTGCATGGCGGGACAGAGAAATATTCCATCTCGAAACAATGAGACAAGGTGGTTAATTACCCAGTTCATTTCTAATTAGCAACATGAGCGGTGCAGGGAATTTAGCAGAATAGGGAGTGTGGCTGTTGTTAGCTGGATGGATTCTGTTTTGCTGTGTGTTGCTGCTGAGATAGGCCCCGTGCCTGAAAACAGCGGTGGTTTTGCATCCAGCAGCACCATCCGTGGTCACTCAGAGGGAAGTAATGCCAGAAAAAAATACTGAATGAATAGGTGTTTGGCACAGTGAAGTGCTATTCTTAGGGAGGGATAAACAGCAGGCCAAAGGGGACTAAAAAGCGTGGTATCTCCTTCTGGAGTTAAGTGAACACCTGAATCTAAGGTATCAACAAAAACAAACCTTCCCTGCTATAAGTGTCTCACTGGTGTAAGATATACATAACACATGACTGAGTATGGCATATTTGTTAGTAGAACATTTAATTTCAAGTCTATACATTCCACAAATATCACATTTCATATATTATCCGGGCACGTCATGCTGGATTACCCCACAAATATGTTTCCCAAAGTGGACCAAATATTCCCTTTCTTTAAAGCCGGGCTTTACTTTCGACAATCCAAACTACTCCAGTTGACTGCCACAGGCATGTGTGAGACGAGAGCATGGAAGCAGGAAGCCATGAAACAAATTGGATAAATGTTATTTCTGGAGGAACGTTTTTAAATGGGATGCGGACTCTTATTGAGGCAGCCAGGCTTGAAATTGGGTGAAATCGCACATTAACAGAACATGGGCGATTCTGCATTCACCTTTTGTTAACTCTGGTGCCCCTGCCATTGTCTTTCATGCAGTTCTTTGCATATGAGACCTATTTTTTGTGGATTTAGATCATACATAACACACACATACATACATGTGCAATAAGTGTAAACATGCACAAGTGCATGCACAGGCATATGCAGGTATCCCCTTTTAACTTTTGCCTTCCACTCCACTTGAAACTAATTCAGAGGTGCTGATTTTGCCCAAACAGACTGACTGACCTGTAATTTTCAATATCATCGCGCAAAACAATGTGCAATCAGGGAGTATTGAAACCTACTGGAGTGTAGAGGCCATGGCTGTATTGAGACAATGAAAAGGAGTCTAGGAGTGTGTAAGTGAGTGTGTATGTGCACCCTGAGTGTTTTCAGGGTTGCATTACCACTCTCCTGCAAATCACCTGTCAGGGAATATTGTGTTTGACTTCCTCTTTAGCTACACTTTAGGTGCATTTGATTTGCTCTGGCTGATGTGAAGCACACGCAAAAAACAGATCCATTCACATGTTCCTCATGATCTTGAGAGCAGCTTAAACCTCCAGTGTTCGTAATAAGAATTTAGACTTTAATTTCACATTAGAAGAAGAGGTCAGATTGGAGGCTTCAACATGACTTTTGTAAATAAGGAATACATTATTTCACTAACTTTCCACACATTTCTATTTGCATAATACATAGGCTTAAAAGCAATGTTTTATTTCAGCTTGATTTCCTCACCTTCTCCTTGGGTTGACTCCTCTTCTTTTCTGCAGTTCCTGTAAGTGTTGTATCTTGAGTTACACTAAGACAGCCCTGTGTAAAGAAGTGTTTTTTTTACTTGTTTGTACTCCCTCGCCATCCTCTCCGTTCAAAGCTATGATTCTCACCTCTAGGGCCATCTTTTTTACCTTCATATGTTTCACTCCTCCTCCCCACGATCAAATGCATCTCCCTTTTCTTCCCTTCGGGATCGCCTTTGAACACCACATGTGTGATTGAGAGTTTGTGGAAACCAGCCACACAATCTAAATTCTTAGATAAAAGTTATGGATACATGGTTTAAATGTCCAGATACTTTCACTCCAAGTGGTTATAGAAGTTGGCCAGTAGACAACGATAAAGACTGTCTCTTCCAAAGCAACACTTCTTCTGTCCGTCATTCTGATGAGAGACACGAAACCTAACAGCTCAGGGATTGTGCAATACCAAGATGGCAGCCCGGGCAATATTTTGATTGACAGCGACAACGGAAAAAGTAAGTCAGCGGTTGTAACTGCATATGTATATTGGTGCGTTTGTTGTTATTATTATCTGGATAATAACTGTGAGTTTTGTGGTTTGAGTGATGAATTAAACAGCTGATCAGAGCTGGAGCTGAGCTTCCGTTAGAGTGGTCGGACTGCAGTGTGGGATGAGATGAGAGATATCTGGATGGCAGAGCAATTTATGTCGTGATATAAATTCATATAGATGCTTGGTGTTTGATGTGTGTTTGGTATGGATAAAAATGGTTGGTTTGACGTTCTGGCTGAGCCTCCTAGCTTCACGGAGGTGTGTGGCGTGCATAGGGTGACAAAATACTAGGATCAGATATGGTCTTTTGCATTTTGCGTGAAAATTGATCGTCCTGCCCGTCCGTGCTTAAAGGTTAATGATTGGGGTGACTTTATGTCCATTGTTTGCGCAGTACTGCATGGCCTTTGTTTTATATTTTCATTGCTTGTGTATACCGCAAGAATATCGTCATTACTTGTATAATTGCTGATGCATGTGTCCCTGAAAATGTGTAAAGTCAGAAACAAAGTCAGAGTTAAAAATTATACCTCTTTTTGTGAAATCACAAAGAGTGCTAAATAAGGTGGAAAATAATTTAAAAACATAGTGGAAAAAAGATGTAAACTGAAAAATTAAGGAACTGAAAGCACTTCAAAGATTACAAAGCGCTCCAAGAGCCAAAATGAAAAAACTGCCAACACCTTTTGTTAAAAAAATGTTTTTAATTAGAATCATTTGCAGCTCAGTCCTGTCGGACCAATTTAGATAATTGTTTCATGTCTTGTTTTAATCACACTCCCTGCTCATACACATACCTGAAACAACCTGTTGGTGACTGTGGACACTAATTCCCTTGTTCTTTTGTGCCGTTTGGCTGTTAGTTACAACCTGTGTTAGTCACAGAGACAGCATCTGTCCTCATTCTTTCTCTCACACCCTCTTTTTTTTCTCATTGAATCTTTAACTCCTTGCCTCCCTGCCTCTCTCTCCACTTTTCTGGCGCCATCTTTTACACTGAGTGTCACAGTTAGTTCTTTGCCCAGACAGGCAGGCGGGCTCATCCAACTACCGTCCAAAAACTCGAGATGCCTCGTCCAGACAACTGAAGTTGTTTGGTTCCACTTTGGCTGAGACCAATTGCTTCATTTACTGCTTGTGTGTTCATATTTTATGGCTTTGTCCGACCAATGTGGCTCTTGTGCAGACCTGCGGGAGTTCACGCGGTTCGCTCCTCTTCGCCTGAATGTTTTCTAGTTGCCTTGCTTGTGTTTGTCTTTCACTTGTTCTCTGTCTTTCTCTCTCAGACACCCACACTGTTCTGCCAGAGACTCATCCAGAATTATCCTGTGCCAGACATAATTCAAAAACAGACAAAAACTCCTTGTTCACTGTTCCATATCAGTCAATTACTGTGTCTGAATTTGTGTGTGTGTGTGTGTGTGTGTGTGTGTGAGTGAGTGAGTGAGTGTGTTTGGGGGTATTGGCAATTCTCTCTGAATGTGTGTGTGCCAAAAATGAGGCACAGTGTGGTGTATGTGTGTGTGGGTGGGTTGGTGGGTGTCAGCCCTGACTGTGTTAACTAACAAATCATCAGTGTCCTAATTTTTGTGTTGCTTAGAGGCTTGTTTCCAGTCTATAGACAGATCTGACAGTGATCAATAAGCTGCTGTCTCTGTGTGAGTGAGTTAGCGTGACTGTGTGTGTGCCTTGCTGTGTTTGCATGCGTGTGTTTGTGGATCATTAAGCTCCTCTGGGGATGGCACTGTTCTGTTTTCATTCGGCAGACATCAGGGAGCGGGGCAGTCATGTCATTGAAACAACTGAGTCTTCACACTGATAGATAATCAAAATGTACTGCAGTGCCGGATAGATAGCATGACATTACATGGCAGCCTTCTGAAGTGGGCTGACAGGTTTCTTAGCCGTTACCAGTGAGAGCCTTCAAGGCATGATGCATCATTAATTAGCGCACCTCTTTTATTAAGAGATTTATTCAAGCCCCCATAATGTCTCCTCTCCTCTGCTCTGAGGTTTGCTTCTTAATTTGAGTATTTTTCAGTCATGTTTTAAGCCCATCCCGAAGCTTACAAGTCGGGTGAACATTTTGGTGGAGCCAAGCCCTCAAGGTCCTCTAGTGCCAAGCCGTCCCTGCATCTGGTCCTTTCAGATTTCTGCAACAGTCACATTGGAGAACCAGAGAAGGTTTGGCAAGTTTTGCTTGCAAACAAATGATTAATTGATTAGCAAAATAGCCAGTGGTGGAAAGTAGCTACCCTTGCCATCTTCTCCGTTTAAAGCTATGATTCACACCTCTAGGGCAATCTCCTTTATCTTCATGTGTTTCACTCCTCGCTACCCGCAATCGACTGCATGTTAAACATGCTGGCACAATGTAGTGTTGGCATTTTTGCTTTTAAATTCCATCATCCAAAATGATTTTAGAATTTAAATGTTTAGTGAATTTGGAGACTTTTGTGATGGATCACTCTGTATGTATCAAATGGTATACTGCACTGATTCCCAACAAGGGGTACATGTGACCCAAGTGGTACTTTGTCATAATAAACAGTAAATGACGAGCTATGATAAGGTGACTGCACGGGACATACCTCCCACCAATCTGAATCAGTTGTAACACCTGAACCTGAGTGTGTGGAGACCAGCCAGCAGGGAAGCCACACAATCTAAATACTTGGTTAAACTTCTTCCACTCCAAGTGGTTATAGCACATGCAAACTTTACCACGTGTATACAATTAATACAGTTAATAATATCCAGTTTAAAAAAACAGTCCACAACTCAAAGATAGTCAGTTTACTATCATATAAGACAAAGACAAGAAGCAAATAATCACATTAGAGAAGTTGGAACCAGAGAAGGTTAAACAGTAAATTGATTAGCAAAATAGCCAGTGGTGGAAAGGAACTATGTACAAGTACTGTAATAAATTTTGAAGTACTTGAACTTTTGTATTTCCATTAGTATTGCTGATACTTTGTAGACTATCTCTACTTCAAGACATTTCACAGAGAAATATTGTACTTTCTACAGTATTTAAAACTGTATTTAGGGAGTGTCGCATGTCTACTTATGTTTTAATAAAGTTATGAGAATTATAATATTCAGAAAATATTAATTCATAAACTTCTCGTTTGCGGGGCAACACCCGAGATTCCGTTCGCCCAGGGTCTCCGGATTCCCTGGGTATGGTTAATAATTATACAATTATTCACTAGTGATCAGTTAGTTAACAATCGCTCAATTATCTTAAATCAATCAGTCAGTCTCATATTGAAGGGGTAAATTCTCATGACAGGGACTTGGAGTTAGGCAACACACACACAATTCCTTTGATTACAGTGAAATTTATTAACTAACTAAGGTGACATAAATGCGGTTAAATACAAATCGAACAAATAAACAATGGCTAAACAATGAGAATGTGGGGTTCTATTGTGGGGAGAATTTGATTCACACGGGCAGCTAATGAATGCAAGCTATGAGTTTTAAGGTCTAAAGACAATGGATTAACAGACTATTGGACATCAATGACCACAGAACGCAGGGATTTGGTCTTACTGCATGTCGTTTCTCCCAGCCGGGTTGCTGGTCGACGGCCTCACGCTGGCGGAGTTCCGTGCGTTCTCGGTTCTCTGCCAGGGAATTGCTCCGGAGGTCCGTCTTTTGTCGGCTTATTGAAGAAACTTGTAGTGGAGGCCTTTTCAACCCTGGCTTGGGTTAGAAGTTTGGTCATCCTTTGTTACTGCTGACGGGCCCACGTGGCTGGGTCGGTGGAATCAATGTAAGTTAGCTCGACGAATAAAGCTTAAAACTTGGTCGTTCTTCAATTAAACTAGTGTAACTTAACGGACTGATAACTTTTAACAAAACAAAAACAAAGAAAATAAAAAGCAAGTAAAGTTGCTGGAAACGAGGGAAAAATCGAGGTTGCTGCGCTTTGCGTGTGTGGCTTGAAAACGAACAAAGGGTCTTCGCTGCACCGGGTCGAACTTCTTAGGGCGTTGCCGGGAGACGGGACTCGCTGGGCGCGTGCCGAAGTGCAGTTGGAGAGGACCAGATGAGAACAAGAGAGAGAGACAGCGTATGTCGCTGTTTTTGTATGTTGGGATGTGGTTCCCAGAGGGCAGTCCTTTGATCCCCTGAGGGAGGGCTTGTTTCCGGTTTCCTGAGGGACTGTCTTTTCTTTAACTTTTAATATGTCTAATCAAAAATCTATTTGCGCGTATTGTAATCAAATATCTTCCCACAATCAAACCTTAATTGTCAAATGGGTATACCGTTCTTAGTTTAGTTTAGTTCTTAGGTGTGGATTTGTGCATTTTACATTGAATAAATTTGGAGCTACCCTAAATTCCTTTCTCCTCCCCAGAGAAGAAGGGGAGGGGTCAAAGTTGCTTTCTCTAAGTGCTATCCCGACCATAAAAATGGCACCTTTTTGATTCCGAAGCTGATAACGTGGGGCCTGACTGTTAAACTGACAAAGGGACACGAACCAGCCATTGGCATTTCCCTGAACAGCCTATCAAAACTGGCCCCCCCACACACGTTTCCGTGGCAACTGGCCTTATTCTTTGTTTTATTACCACATCAAAAAGGAAAACCCCTGTCTCACCCAAGTGTGACATGGTCCAGACACTGAACTTTCAATGTAAAAGGACTGCAGTCTCCAAAGACTCAAAGTATTTAATTAAGTTTAATTAAATCTTTAGTTACCTGATTACGTTTGCCTCTATTTGAGTAGTTATGTTAACTGTTGTTGCTATCTGTTGTTATTAGTGCTGAAAAGAAAGTTACTTGTGCAGTGTTTTTATTTTCAGCAAGACACTCCTTCATCTAATGTAATCAATGCTTGTTCATAATACTTTCCTACAAAATTTCTTTAGAAATGATGACAAAGGTTTTACGATACTCTTAATCGCCAGCTTGAATTTAAGGATGAATCAACAATATTCCCCGGTTCCTAAGGAGAGACGATCTTTGATTTAATCCAAGCTTTCCTCATGTAACCTGAGCTCCCCCAAGTGGACGAAATAAGTATTACATGCCTCGTTGGAAATGCCGTTTAATGTATAAATATCCTGACCAATAATGTGACAATTGTTTCCTGTTACCAAATGCCTAAGAACAGTACAACCGTTCAACCATTGAGATTCGATTGTGGAAAATATTTGATTGTAATACGTGCAAATAGATCTCTTTTCTTTTTAGACATTAATTTTAGAAAGGCAGTCCCATGGGAAACCTGAGACGCCCCCTGGGGAACCACGCCCCAGGCAACAAAAGAGCGACACGCGACCTCTCGCTCTCTTCTCTTCGCTGTTGGCTCTCTGCCACTCTGTTCTGCTCGCTGGATGCTTCGGCATGCGTCGGCGTGCCGCGCCAGGCAACGCCCTCAGACTCGGCCAGCGAGTTCGGCCTTTTGTTTCGCCTGAAGCTACACACCTGAAGTGCCGCGACATCGATCTGCCCTTCAGTTTGTTTTATTTTCTTTATTTCTTTTGTTTGTTAAAGTTATCAGTCCGTTAAGTTACACTGGACTAATTCAGGAACGACCAAGTTCCATTTTAAGCCTTTTTCGTCGAGCCAACTTCACCGAGGTCAGACCAAGCCACGTGGTCTCGCCAGCTACAACGAAGGAAACCTGCAAACAGCCGAATTGCCAGACGGAGGAGGCGTTTTCAATCAGATACGGAGAACCCCGGAGAATCCCTAGCAAAAAGCCAGGATCGGGCAGCTAGCGCGGGACCCGTGCAACAGGCCAAAAGCAGGCTGTCGACAAGCAGTAAGACTTAACACACGTTCTGTGATCAGATGTCCATTTAACTCCTAAACTATAGTATTAGTTTACTTTCATTAGCTCTTCTATGCCGTATGAGTCAAATGCTTCCCACAATCGAACCTCCAGGCTCATTGTTCAGCAAATGTTTATGTTCCCTGCATCCAACCATCTTTTTATCACCTTAGTTAGAGAATAAATTCACTGTAATATAATCAAGAGCTGTGTGTTTTGCCTATTTCTAGTTCCTGCCAAGAGAATTGACCCTTTAGATATGAGACTGACTGACTGATTTAAGATAATTGAGCAATTATTAACTAACTGATCACTAGTAATAATTGTATAATTATTCCAAACTACCTAGAGGTCCGGAGACTCTAGGATTATAACAACTCCGGTGGTGCCCTGAAACGAGGAAAATTTGATTTTATGAATATTAATTCATAATTGGGTATCAATTCTCATAAATTTATTAAAATGCATAACTAAAAATTTTTGGTCTGCTACACATTTGATAAAAAGGAAAACAATTGTTAGTTAAACCTTGAGGTTAGCATTTCCTAGGAATCACATCAGATGAGAGGAACTTAACTAAATTTCTGGATATATTGGCTGTTACACATTCTTAGAGAATATAAGCAAGATACACAAATGGCATCAGATTATGGACAAGATAAATACAGAGTGACATTTAAACATTAAACGGCATTTCAGACGATGGCATGTAATACTTATTTTGTCCACTTGGGGGAGCTCGGGTTACATGAGGATAGCTTTGATTAACCCTAAAACAACCTTCTGCTCAGGAGCTGGGGAATTTAGTCATTTAACCTTAAATTTGAGCTGGAAAATTAATCAAGTATAGGATGACATTTCTTTATCATATCCTTTCTAAAGGAAGTGTCAGAAAGTGTTGGGAACAAAGCATTGATTACAACATAAAATTAATAAAGGTCAGGGACCCTTGCTGAAGATGCTGACTCCCCTTATAAAATTATTTAGATTCTTTTTCAACAACAAATAACACCAACATGGTAACATAACTACTCAAATGGAGTGGAGAGACCTAATTAATTAACTTAAAGATTATTTAATTAAACAAGGTAATGCTTTGAGTTTTGAGGAGACAGTACTCTGGTTTACACAAAGGAGTTCAGGGCTGTCCTCTGGTGTCCTGGAGTTCCTCACGAATTTACAACTGGGTGTGAAAGGAGAATATCCTTTGATGTGCGATAATTAAACAAAGAGGAAGGTCAGTTGCCATGGTTACGTGTATGGGGGGCAGTTTAGGGTTTCCTGCCCTCTTTCCAAAAAGAGTTTTGATCGGTTGTTTGTAATCTCTGGTTAGTGTTTCTTTGTCATTTCTTTGTCACTTTGTCAGGCACCAAGCGCGTTATCTGGCTGCGGCATCAGAGGTGGCAAGTGTTACGATCGAACTGCCCAGAAACAGCACTTAGGGATAGTACCTTTCACCTCCTCCTTGGAGTTGCTTCAGCTGTCTGTTGAGGGTTGAGATCTCAAACCCCCTCCTCTTTCTCTCAGAGGGAGAGAGAAGGAATTTTGAGTCTCCAAATTATTTGATATAAAATGCACAAATCCACACTGCTTGTTCACAACAGGAGACACAGTCAAAACTTGCCAAAGCCTAAATACTGAGAAAGAGTTACCATCTGCTGATAATCTTGCTCCCACTGGCAGCTGACGTAGGGTGATGCAGAGTGACCAAGAAAGAGCAGGTTACAACCCAAAGGTTTAAAGTATCAACATAGAAAAGCATGAACTTCTCACATATGAGAAGCTAAAACTAGAGGAAGTTTCAATATCATAATTGTTGGCATTAATTTTACATGGATTGACTATTGATAAAATTACCAATTGTTTCAGCACTAACCATAAAGAAAAACACAAATAACAAACACAAATCAGAAAAGGGGCCGACTGCCCTCTTTCCTTTATTAGAATAAATTTATTTTATAAACCAAGGGTTTGTAATTATTCAGCAGCCAGATATGGATATTTATATATCATTAAATAATTTTCAATTAAAACAAAGCCTTGTACTGGGGAGAGAAATTTATCACTGTAAAAAAAATGTAATTTGTTCTGACATTGAAAAAGATAATTTCCAGTAGTTACATTTCAAACATCTGTGTCTATGTGTGTCATGTATGTTGTCTCTGGACGCCATTCAGGAATAGATACAGTAAATTCAGACCTCTTTTCATATTGACCTTTTTATTAGGTCTATTAATCAGGGAAAGAAATCTTCTCCTCTGCTTCCACCATGTACCAAAATGATCCTTTTATTTATTTTTATTTTTAAGTGAAACCATGTGGAAATGGAGGCAAAATCAGATCAGAAATAACCTAATCAGTGGGTTTTGGCCTGGCAGCCCTTCCCCAGGCAGAGACACACGGGCAGGTGGCTGTTTGACAGCCACTGGCATTCTCTCCAACAAAGTGTGCGACTCAGATCAACTCTGCAGTATACCACTGGGAGTGGGATTAAACTGGGTTAGCTGAGGCCAGAACACCAGTTCCTTGTTGAGAAAAAGTGACACTATTATTGACACATCCCTAACCATGTCCAGATTTATAGCACGCACTTTGCATATGGCATGAGGTGAAGCTGGCCCTCCTGTCCTGATCGTTGTCCGGATGAGCATTGATTTATTCTGCTGTAGTGGTGGCAAACAGCCCCAGCAGTTTTATCCATGTGCATTTTCCCATGAAATGAAAGCTGATTTAATCCTTTCGTCTGAAACTGTTGTGACTCCTCATCAGCCTATACCAGACACAGCTATTTAGAAAACTGAATGTGCTCTAAAAATATGTAGCTTGTAATTATAATATTAATTAAAAAATGTTAATGGAAAAATAACAACACAATCATATACAAAAAGGAGCAGTCCACCTAGTTCTTGTCTCTTTTTTTTAAATAAAGAACTATAGACGAGGAGCTCTGTATTGTCCAAAATGGCAAAGCCCATTATGCGGTTGCATTCATTTCATAATTACACCCATCTCTGCTAATCCACTAACCCATTTCAATAAGTCAAGTTCCAGCTGAATAAATTCCTGAACGTTTCTCTAAATTCATTACTCATGGCTTAGTTGATATTTGCTGAAATCATGGTATGTGAGTGTAAATTAATGCCATTATGAAATTGCTAATTGTAATTTATGGCGAATGTGGCCATAAAAGGCCGTTTTGAGTGAGTTTTGCTGCAAAATGCAAAGATTTGCACAGTGAATCCTTGAGAGTTATTATTTTAATTTCCAGTTGTTTTTCAATTCAACTTTTTTTATGGTAAAACCATTACCTTTGACAGAGAGCTGGGGGTCAATAGGATGACAATAAGTTAAATGAAATGTTTTTGCATGTGCGTTATCGGGACGAAAGACAGAGCAAGAGAAATAAATAGAATGAGAATATGTCCAACCAGGAAAGATTGTTCAGGGATGAACAGGTACACAGCCCGACAGAGCTCCAAATGTCAGGACCTGTGCAGGGAGGAGTGAGAGGCGGTGAGAGAGCGACTTGTTGACCCCGGTCGGTCCCCTATTGATAGTGTTGCCATGGGAACAGGTGTCAGCTCCAAGATGAAGGGCGCTGGAGGTTGACAATTGTGTGTGTGTGTGTGTGTGTGAGAGAGAGAGAGAGACTAGAACGTCACTAGTCAGGTTGCTTGTCATCACCAATGTGAACACAGTTGTTATGGTGCTCAGAAGTCACACAGACACACGTGTCTCAAGTCACAAGCCGCTGCCACTTAAGAGAAATTAGAGGGGATTTGTTCTTTTCTGCCATTGTACCCTTAAGCAAGGCATTAATGTACTGTAAAAGGTGAGATACTGATTATTTGCACAAATTTGACCGCTGTTTGTTGTTTATGTTTATTTCCCCGCAAACAGCCAATATATTGACTGTACAGACATTAGCTGTACGCAAACTTCCAATGTACGCCCCACCAGTGGAGCCCTCTTCTGTTAAAAAAGTACATTCATCAGTGTTTCCCCTAGGATGGAGTTGTTGCAGCGGAGGTGGAGCAAAATGTTTGTCTGAATATAAAACCCCAACACAACATGTCTAAGCAACATTGTTCTTGTGTCCATGAGCATGCGCTGCACATTAGAATAGCTAAAAATGTCAGTGTTTTCCCAGTTTAATGTGAGCTTTAGATTAATGTTCTGGTGGTGGTCGGGGGAGTGAGGGGGTTAGGGGTCGTCCCCCAAGAAAGTTTATGGTTTCCAATGAAAAATATATAATATCACATCACATTGGACCATTATTTTCACCATATCTCTGAACAAATAGTTGGAAAAGCTAGAGCAGATAATAAATAAAGATCGGTCTACTGGGGAGGAACTACAACCTTTAGATTTGGGGAAAGTAATTTGGTTGATTCTGATGCTCTCCACAGTGATGTTACATTTATGGCACAGCATGTTTTGTGCCTAAATGGTAGGAAAACCCTGCCAAATTATTATTGATAAGATTGTTCATGTTTGCCTTTTGTGTCTTCATTTTACAAATTTTGACATAATAGAAAAAAATAGGCAACATGAGAAACCTCCTCCCTTCTGAGGTGCATTTTATTTGCACATTAAAATCCAAAAAGAAACGTCTCCTCATTCTCTTAAAGGACTAGTTTGTATCACTAATTTGCTTTACTAACCTCAGCTCCTCCAGTCACCACCATCCTTTCTTTTCCTAACCACCACCTTTCAAACTCATCTGAAAACTGAAAAATAATTGAATCAGTCCGTACAGGACAGAGCTATGCCAGTTTACTCTCAGTTTGTAATTGATGTTCTCAACATTGAATAAGTAGGTGGTAATAAAATACAGCTTCCAGTTACTTTCTAGAAATTGAGCTAATGTTAAGTTACATAGAGCCAAAAGACGCAGCCTACTGTAGAAGCTTTCCTGCTCAGCTGCGCAGTCTGAAGGGGAGAAGAAGAAGAAGAAGAAGAAGATATGCTTTATTAATCCCACAAGGGGAAATTCAATGTTCGGAGGTGTTAGCTAGCGCACACAGGCTTCACTTTTCCAGCAGGTGGGGAAACATACTTTTCTTGGTCTTGAGAAGCTGACACACTGTAACTGACACATACATTTACTGCCAGAATATTTTCCTCTGCTTGCGTTCACCTTCACTTTCTGCCGCTCGGACAATCAAACACTCGCTATGCACCTTCCGATTCCTTACAGGAGTTGCTCTTATAACACCATCTGTCACGTAGATGTTTTGCATAAAACGATGAGAAGAAGCTAGCCAAGCATTGAGTGTTGCCGTGCTCGCACAGTGTGCGAATCAAAACGTTTGTAGCGCATAGTTTAATGATCGTGGGAAATATTAGTAGCGGCGGTCATGATTCAGCAGCGGTGCACTGCCGCTTCTGAATGCATATAGGGGAAACACTGTTTATAGAGCACCAGGATAAGCGAAAATCTTTTGCCCAAGTTGAAACATTTCAACTCTGTCCTGGGCGATATATCTGTACCTGCTATGGTCTGTATCTGTTGACTGTGATCACATCACATCTTTACCTCACCTTCTGTCTAACCTATTCCTTAGAGCACCAGCTAATGTTATGGTTAGCTCTTCCAGAGATATAGGTTTAATTTCCAGAGGGGTCACTTATCAAAAACATCTTGCACTGCCATTTGATGACAAAACATATATACATCTTTAAAGAAATGTTGATTATGATAATAATAATCAACATTTCTGGCCCACAGGACTCGTGATTGTATCAAAGTCAGGGGAAGTGAAATAAAACAAAATGCAGGCTGGTTTGTGCCTTTATGCCTGACACTCTGTGTAACATCTAATGTGCTAATGGAAAGCACTAACATAAGAGATCCTTTTCCAAACAGCATTATGTTCACCAGTTAGGCTATGTTGTTAAAAAGCAAATGTTCTTTAAAAGTAAAATGTGCTGTATAACTTCTTTCAGTAAACATTTAGCTGTAAACCAAATGAAGAGAGAGACTTCAACAGTAATGTAATTGTAATGAATACAATAGTAATGAATAAAACAAACCTACAAATGCCGTTCTGTTAATTAGGGCTTAATATGAGAGAAAATGGTTAAACATTATCAGAATTGCCACATCTTTACCTACAACCAGCTACTTTTGCCCATAGTTGCCAACAGCTATTGTCTTTAGAAAAAGACTAGTCGGCTTTTCCCCAGAACCATCCATGAACTTACCAAAAACCACTCTCTGAACTCGACTCCAGGCGGGGAAGAGGATTAAAAAGAAACACATGAATTTAAATGAGGCTCTGTTGCAGCCATGGCGGCCAAATCATGTAACAAATCAGACATTGCCAAGTCATCTCGGCATGTCCAACTGGCCCTCTCCTAAAGCTCAGCACTGTGACACCAACAGTGTGCCCAGATCTCTCTCTCTCTCTCTCTGTCTCTGTCCTTCTTTTCTCAGGCTGGGACTGGAGCTGGGAAAGGACTCCACCACCTACTGGTGCTGTTACTGCAGGGTCGAAGGAGAGACAATTTTAGCCTGCCCAGTGGTTATAAACCAGAGCACAAGAGGGTTAAGTGGAGAGGCTGAAACCCATTGAGAGACAGGAGATTTGAATACAGTTCAGTGGCCAAGACCGTGGTTAAGAATCAGGCTGATGCTGATGCACAAAGTCAAGTCAAGCTACAAGAAAATGAAAACCTTAGAGACAAAACTGCAGTTCAATTTTTGGATATGAAGTCTGTCGAGTGCCTATCACCAACATTAATATGTTAGCAGGTAGACCTCAATAAAAGCTACAAAACCTGTGAAATGTGTATTGCTCCAGATACTTATCTAGAAGCTAAGTTAAAAAGAATACAGGATTTAAGCATAATGCGCTCAAAGTGCTTGAGGCTCACTATAATTCCTTCTTGTGTGTGTTTTTGTAATTTAATTGGAGCATGACTTATTGCCTTTTGTTTTCTTTGAGATTAAATACTAACCATATGAACATGTTTGAGTGCCTCAATTTTTACAGCAAGAATTAAGTGCATTAGCTACTGTTTAGTGTTAAAACCTCAATATAAATGAAAAGACATTTAAACTTGAGTTTCCAGCTGAAAACAATTTGGAATTTTATGTTGCATTTCACAAAAAGCATTTTGGGTAACCATTTATTTTATAGATCTGTAATTTTCTAATTATTTTCCTAAAAATTGTCCCTGAAAGAACTATCAATGTAATTTGATGCTAATTATCATGAAAATAGAGACAAAGTTCTGTTAAATTTCGTTAGTTGTGTTGAGTTTTCCGATTAACCAACCTATAATGTTATTGACTTATTATTACCAAATTCTCCATGTGTGTTGAATTGTATACTTGCCTGTAGACAAATTTTACATTTTGCATGCACTGACAAAAGGAATCTCTAGGTTATGCAAGCAATTAATTGAAATCAGTTAATTGGAAATTTACAAAACACTGTCCTTACTTTCTCTGTTTTCTTTCTAGGAAACTTCCAAGAACATTTTAAGAGGGTGTTAGCAAATTAGGGACCCATAAAATAAAGCGTTACCATGCTTCGTGAGCACTGCTTAGATGCAGATGGCAAAAAGGGCAGTGCCACAATTTATAAATGATTGTTGCTTGCAAATTGCAGATGAATATGTGAGTCCTACAGGGCCTCTTGCAACCTTATGTGTTGGTTGCAAGTGTGACGATTGTTTTGATTAGTGAATCGTGTCAAAAATGAGCAGAAGGAAATTACCTCATGTTACAAATGGCAGCTTGGATGTGGTGAAATGGGCCTTAGGTCTGTAATAACTTGAGGCAAGAGGCCGAGTCTGTATCTTGACATCTAATGTGATAAGGTTGACAGTGGTTATGGTCTGTTGCTGAGCCTTTCTCAGAGAGTTACAGGACCGAAAACAGGCAACCAAGACTGAGCACCATTAGGATATAAAGACACCAGGAAAGCATCAATTAATAATGTATATAGCAGGAGTGTAAATGTTTTGTATCCCTGCCTGGCATATGACAGTTTTCACCTTGCGTTATACATGTATTTATGACAGACATTTTATCCCAACAATATCTACAAACAAACACTGTAAAGTACAGCTGGACGTAGTCATAGAAGTGAGCTATGCTTGCAATCTGGATGGCGCCCTGTCTCTTTATGACGTTTTTGGGAGACGGTGTCAGCCCTCAGTGAAAAATGGTGCCTCACAAAAGCGTATCCTCCTGTTCAACAGGTAAATCATTCCACCTGAGAAGCTCCATTTCGTCAGTCTGCCTTAGGGGAGTGTTCGAAGTGTGAAAAAAGTGTGTGCGCGCCTGTGTAATTTTAAGTATGTGTGTGAGGCTGTGAGTGTGCAGCCATGAGTGTTTGTGAGGAGGTGATTGTGTACGTTTCATTACCTTTTAGCATAGGGAAAGGAGAGCAAATCTTGGAGCCAGGAGCCCTGTGACACTCAGTTGGGGTTTGTTGCAGGTGATATAGTGTGTATGTTTGACTTTGGAAAGGCCCTTTTGGAAAGGCACAGTGAATCACTCTTATGTGCGAGCAACATTTAACAAGAAGCTCTATTTTAATGGCTGTAAAGTCTATTAAAACAGTGGCGCCACCTGGCTATTTTTGTCAGCTGCTGTACTCCTGATATGAGAAATGAGCTTGATATTCTCTGTCCATCCAAGTTTTATAAGCTCTGCATCCTCAAAAAAGTCCACTCTCAAATGCAGAGATAACTTATGCCGTGGGAAAATGGGAGAACAGTCTTGGTTATTTAGTCCTCCTCTTTATAGGCTTTATTCTATGAATTTATGGAAGAAATTGGTAATCATTTTTGCTGAAAAGTTGGGTATCTCTGTGTTGGAGTATAAATCAAAGCAGCGCATTGTGCCAGTGCAGATGAGACAGTGCAAGGGGGCAGAAAATGAGCTCATTCATTGGGCTAGAGTCCTCATTTTGCAAAGCTACAATTCTTTTCTTTTGGTGCCCGCCAGCCCCTTCTGTGCTGCCAAGCAGCTGAATGTTTTGCGGAGTCATGGGCAGCATGGCAGGGCTACGTTGGAGGGAGAAGCCAAATTGATCAGTCTTTTTCAACTGTAGCCAAAAACTGCCACCATAATAAAGTTAGTCCTTGATCATGTTGTTGTGATCCACAAAGCACACAACAGAGAGATACAGGCAAGTACTCAGACGGGCAAACAAACACCGCTAACACACCCATCCTCTTTTCCCTCAATTTCTCCCACCACCTCTTAGCTCTTTACTGTATTTCGTCTTTTTCTCCAATCTCTCACTCGCTGGACTATCTTGGAAACAGTAACAGTTGCAGGTTTTCAAGCCTCTCCTACTAAGTGACCACTCAGAGCCTCTATCTCTAGTTGGCAAGCACGCACGCACGCACGCACGCACGCACGCACGCACGCACGCACGCACCACGCACGCACGCACCATCTCAAGAACACATTCATCCACCGACAGGTCGAACAGTCTGGCCCATGTGTTAGGTCCAGATGGGACTGCTGCATTACTCTGGCTGGCTGGAGTGGACATAACATGGGCACACACAACAGACACACACACACAAACAAACATAGACTAGCATAGGTGCATGGACATAGACTAAAACAATCACACACACACACATACATTAGCATAGGTGCATGGACATAGACTAATACAATCACACACACACACACACACACACACACACATAGAGACTAGCACAGGTGCATGGATGGAGACACACATGAAGAATAAGAAGTCAGAATCTCTCAGGATGAACTCCTGGATGCTCATTCAAGTGGTAGTTTAATTAATGTTAATACCTGCAAAAGCACCTTTAGTTGTTTTGCAGTTCGAAACTCATGAGGGGCCCCAAATGTTAAATAAAAATATGCACTCATTAAATTATAAAAGTATAACTGTGACTATTTTCTTTTGTAAGCAAAGCTGTAAAAGTAACTGAAACCAACTCTGCCCCACAGTTAAGCCTAATTTAGATGGAGACTGTGAGCCCTGCATTGCTTCGCTCTTTGAGATGTCGGACTCACTGAGCCAGTGAATTGTAAATTGCCTGATAGCAGCGGTTCCTTGACAGTTTGTCAATATATGAAGTTTTTATTGTAAACAGTTCACCATATAAGAAAAGTTTTGACCCTCAGGACATGAGAGTTTTGTTATTGTTGTGGTTTGTTTCATAAAAAATCATTTTCTGTCTGGAAAATAAACGTCTGCTTTTTTACTGTCAAATTATAAAGCCCTTCATTAATTTTATTTTGAAAGGTTCTATGCTATACAAATAAAGTTTATTATATTCATTTTTTAACTTATGTTTGGTCATATTATTAGGATTTAATGATCAGTAGCTTTGGCTAAGACTAGATAAAAATAGACCATATATTGAATTCAAGTAGTTTGGTAATTGTTATGCAAGATTTCTTTAATGCATCAAAGTGGAAATGTGATCAGTTCTTCTGAATTCTACATGACAGGGAGGAAAATACTGTATAAATGCATTGAAGAATGAAAGAAATTTGCTCTGTGAGGAAATGCGACTGTATGACCAATAGATGTGAGAGTTTTCTTCATCAAATGCACTTTGTAAAGTTAATCAGCGGATGACATTTTGCTTTAACTGCCCAGCACAATAACTTAACTTAATGACCATTATACTGTTTATCAAATCTCTGTGTTGAAATACACACTGTGACTGTAGCACTCAGATAGCTACATATTTATCAATGGGCGGTGTTGCACAACTTATTATAAATTCCTGTAATGCATCAGATTGTGCATGAATGTATTTTCTCATGGCTGAATTATGGTTCTGCTATAAAGCTGTGCCATATTTCAGTTTTTTTGTGGAGCTGAAATAAATCTGTTGGCATTTGCTAAATAAACCTATCTGTCCCTCTTGAATAATGGCTTCCATCGGACAAGAGCAGCTATAAAACTAGTAAGGATGAAAAAAAAAATCTGAAGTTCTTTTCTCTTTTATTTTTCATTTGCTTGTCTTCTTAGGCTGATCATGATTATAGAGGTCACAGTGTAACATCTCATTTATTTTTCTATAATTGCAAAGGTAAATCAAATCATTTTAATATGCAAATTATTAACAGCTACTTCTAATGTTTAACCTTGTTAGCCAATTAATTTTGTGATTGTGAGATTCAAAATAAACTAAAAAGCTTTAGGGTTTGTGTTGCATACATCATGAGCTTCTTTTTCTGTTTTATTCTTAATCCTGAATATTTAGCCTACAGTATACTGAGCTATATACAGAATAAATCTGTAGGAGTTACATAAATAAGTCTAATTGGGAGTCTTGCATTATGAGTTGTATTTCCTCATGGGGTCTCTTTACTGTAGCTTTGTAATTATATTTTCCCTTTATTGAGATAGTGGACACACTGAAGAGGATTTAATTACAGAACAGAATATGCTCTCTTTGCAGATTTTAGCAGCAGGTGCAGAGGTCTGAGAAGTACAAACTGAGGGTACCACATCTATTTTCATCAAATAACTTTTCTTTTAAAGATAGCAAATAATGGGCCAGGAACAAATTATATTCAGCCTAATCGAGTCGGGCAGGGTGCAGCTCTATTGCCAAGGGTCTTGCGTTTGTGTGTCAGTAACACCTTTGTGGATCAGAGTGAACTTACTACAGTTCTGATCGTGTGGAGCCTCATAATCATCACAGGAAAAAAAAAAGTATTTAAAAAAAAAAATTCCAATACAGAGATTGTGCAGCAGATAATGACCTGTGTTGCTACTATTTTCGACCGTATCTGCTTGTTAATTGGTGGCACATCATGCTGTTGTCAGTGCTGGTGTTCCCCTTGAGCCTGCATTTTGTATTGGGTCCAATTATCCTCGGAGTCAAGTTTGGGTAGGTTTTCCACTGCTCCACTTCTGATCAGGCCCCATGAAGGCAATATCATCAAATGTCTTCTTTGTCTGAGCAACAGTCCCACACCAAAAGATATTCAGTTCACTATAAATTATAAGACATAGGATAGCAGAAATTTGAGAACTGAGTTAAACGAATAAATCCTTATCAAAATTCAAAATAGTTGCCAATACATTTATCATTAATCAGCTAACCAGTAATTCAACATATGGTGCCAAAGGAAGGAGGTAAGCTCATGTTATTGTAGAACGGCAAAGTCCTTTAGATGGGATAACAAGGCTATCTTCTCACTTCATCTCAGTGTCAGTAGGGTTTTTTCTGTGAAGGTCTGTTAGTGGACCTTTGAGTTGGAGTTTGGACTTCACAGTTGAAAGCAAATGCGCAAGACTGAATTTGGTGTATTCTGCGTTGAAAAAAGCCTGTAACCATGACAACGAAGCTACTCTGACTGTAACGAAGTAGTAATTTTAACCCAAACCATGACGTTTCCCTAACCTCCTTGCCTCCCCTTTAGGTGATTTATGGAGTTGGTATGTTACCAGTTACTTTACGCGCTAACTACTCCTATCAGCAGCTGCTGCTAGCTACTCAGTTAGCCGTGCTAATTGCTGATTCTGCCTTGCCTGGAATTTTGGTGCTTTGGCGGTGTTAACAGCTCTAACATTAGTACAGAAACTTTGGACCGCTGGTTCAGAGCCAGCTGATAACAGCAGCTACTGTTACCAACAGCTAGTGGTTAGCATGCTGTAGCATTAGCAACAAGTAAAGCCATCTGTCCATTAGGAAATTTCTGTTTGTTATTGATTTGTAACGGTTGTGGAAGACACAGAGGAACGTCATCCTTCTGATGGAAATGTCAGAAAACGGATCTGAGTTCTAGAGTTCATGGACAAACAACTATTTTGTTGTTTAATTTCATCTACTTAATCACTCTACCTGTTGCTAAAAACATGCTTTTTGACTTTAGATACGGAACAGAACTAAATTAAGCAGTGTTATAAATTTGTGAGCGTGATAGGAAATTTAAATCTGTGCTTGAAAATAACACTTATAAAAGGTAAGGTGACAATTGCATCCTGTAGCCTGACACCACTGTCTTTAGCACTGAGCTTGAGAAACACAGTTCCCCATGTGTGGGAAAAAACAAACGGCAGCTAAATTCCCCTGTCTCTTCACATCTCCAGTTTAAAGTGATAAACCCTTGATCCCTGTGATATTTCATCTCTTTATCAACATCATTTTCGAAGCACTGTGGACTACGTTGGTGTTTACTCAGGATTTCCCTTTGTAGTCTTTGGGGCTTAAATCCTTTTCCTCCACTTCACCCTCCTCCTGCTCCTCCTCCTGACTATACACTTTCCATCCCTGCCTTCCTCTGATTAATTACAAGGTCAGTATAAACAAAAGGGAGCAGTTGTTCACATGTTCTGCTATATCATTGGCCAAGGCTATATTCATACTCCGGCCTTTCATTTATCACCACTCGACCCTAGTCCGACTTCAGCCATTGCCTGCCATGGCGAGGGCGATTCCAATTAATATAATGGACTTGTGGGTTGATGTTTTTCTTAGCACTCTCAATAACGCAGTCATTTATATGCTGATTTGCCATTTTTCAGTGTTGCATGCAGCTGGACGCGGACCCATAAATCCAAATGGTCACTCTGCAGGGCATAACTCATCAAGGACATGTTTTGTCCCAAATCAAAACAACACCTAGGGTTTTGACATTGAAGATTCAGCCGGTCTGAACCGTGGTGGCCTTGTACGTAATGACAGGGTGCGGCATCAGTCTGCCCAGATTGCTTGTCTCAGCAGTATCATTAGACGAATCCCAAAATTATCATGAATCATCAGCGGTAGTCTGCGGCGGTAGATAAAATGGGGACAGCGTGAATGATTGATACCTTGTGTTCACATACTAGCCAAAGTAATCTAGCCAAGTCCTATAATACTACAATATTAGTATTGGTTGAATTAGACTTAATCTGGAAGGTGTAAGTGCGAGGTGATTGAAAGGCAAGCATCTGTGGCGTTTAATTTCACTGAGAAATGTATTAAACTGCTTTTTTAACTCTGTTTATGAACTGGTGGGATGGATGTATATTTCATTTTTGCATCAAGCCTTTCCTTTGATGTCTTGTGATGACTTTATTTGAACTACCTACAAGTCACTCCGTTCTGTATGAGATGTTTGATGCACTGGAATATGACATATTTACCATATTCTTGTTTATGAGGTGGCTGACATCCTGGGAATACTCAGTATAAACACCATGTTCTTTATCCTCCATTTGACCTACTGACTTGCTACTGATGCCACAGAATACAGATCAAACCTTTATTCAAATACAAGGTGTTTTAGAATGATAAGTATTTTTTATTTTAAACAATCTCTTACACTGCACTGTTACCCAGTACGCACACTAATACAGCAGGGGACCAGGCTAATAACTAGCTTACACTCATTTGTACACCATTAAGGGCTACAATTCCCTTGCAGGTAATATCACCTAAAACGTATGATCTTTTTTAAAGCCTCCAGAGTTATTTTAAATGTTAGCATTTGTCCCATTAAACTGACAAGCGAAACAACAACTATATTAACATTCTTTCCTCCTCAGGCAACATCGGAGGAAGAGCTTGTAATGCGTTGCAATGGGGTACCAGTTTTTGCCTCCAAGTTCTTGAAGTGTGTACACTTGTAATTAGGCAAATTCAGTTTAATGTTTATGTTTGTTTTGAACACCCTCTTCTTTTGTGTGTTATGCACATTGTTTTCATATGGAAAACAACATTTTAGCATACTATCCTAGTATATGTTCATGAAGAATAACAAAAATACAGTGTGGATCTCTCTGAGGATTTATAAATGAGGTCTGTTCCTCCAGGACCATTGTTAATCTAGACCAAGGTCACCAGTGGCCTCAGAACTACTACTGTGTTTTCAGTGTGTATCTGTGTGTGCGTGTATGTGTTTATATATGTGAATCTGAGGTGTATAGATGAAATGAAGACCCATACGCTTCATGTTACAGACGGACAGAGGGACATGGGGCCCATGCAAGGTCAGTGTCACTGAGCCATGACAAAGATCCGATGTTGTAAATAATAAGAGGTCTGACCTTTCAGGGAGGCAAGATGAGCCATATATCAGCTCCATCGACCAAATGTCTACTTCCTTATGTGGTGTTTGTCATAGTGAGTAGAGCAATGAATGGACATTAATGGCTACATTAATTTACATAATCAGATTTTCTTCAGTTGTGACATAGATTATTGAGAAGGCAACCTCATGTAAATTAATAATCCAATCGGATTTTCATTGTATCAAACCACCTTTTTTCCCGGAAATATCCATTCAGTGTCTAAACATTGTTTTTTAAAAATCTTTTCAATTGCTTTTTAGTGTTACTGGTGAAGACCGCCATTTCCGCATTGGATTCACAGGAAATGGTGCATCCTTTTTATCTCACTGATAGAAGCCTCTCTGTTTAGTAGTTGCTCTTCTACATCCATGTCAGAGCTGTTAGTAAATGCAAGCCAAACATGTGATGCTGCCGCTTCCCATCAACAGCATGTAACCACTGACAGCCTTTAACCAAAGGGTTAATTTTTATTGTGAAGCAGCCACAGGAAATGCAATGTATTCATCACAGAGGTTAATTTGACATTGTTAGCAGCAATTTTGAAACAGTATTTCCTTGTTTAACACATTGAAGCCTGACTTACCTTGCTTAGCATGGAATTCTTAAATGGACATGTTTATACAGCATCCCTTTAGGT
>NW_024041408.1:0-32757 GCF_014851395.1 Micropterus salmoides
TTACAGATTCCATCTCCATCTGGCCGGGCCTTTAAGGAACATCTGACAGACAGGATGTTTTTCTTGCATGTCATTTCACCCTTACTATGCAGACTTTATTATATTCATACTGTACTGACCCCACAAGATTCTGCATATGGTACCTGAGGCATAATCTGTCAGTTTTTGACACGGCAAGGCTATTTTTCTTATGCAAATATTTGTTTACATGCCCTTTTGTTTCTGATGTCGTTCAGTTTTTATCCCTAGGATTTGCGTTATGTTGCGAGGTCTGCATGGCTACAAGTATTGACAGGGAATGGTGGCACAATGGAGTGATGGCATGGCTCTGAGATGGAAAGAAAGAAAGAAAGGCAGGGGAGAGAGGAGACAGAGAGGTGCAGAGCGGAGGATAGAGGCGGCCCTGCTGGAGGCTCGCCACAGGCTACGTCTGACATCCCTCTCTCTGACGGACTGATGAGATTACCCTGACATTTTTTCCTTCTAACTTAAATTGCATTACCACAAGGATCTTATGTTAGGCAGATCTCCATATTATTCTCAAGGGATTTGGTTTCCATTTTGCTCTCTGCTTCATTCTGTTCCCTCCTTTTTCACTCACACTCAGAGGGATGAAATCTTCTTTACAGCCTTGCATGTATTATCCATTGGCAAGACTACGTAGATCTCATTTCAGAGGCTGCGCAGTATATTTGCCACCATATATCATGGTAGGCACGGTTCCCCCTGTTCAGGCCTCTCCTACAATAAACTAGAATGATGCAGGTCACTGTGGTTGCAAGTGAACTACGGCATTTGATTAGTCAACTATCCTTGCACGGTGGACTGTTAACAGAATGAACTAACCAAGCAATTCAGCCTTAGGGTCAGTGATAATTAAAGATAACCCATTTAAAAAGCACATCCAGACATAGACCCTGAACTATACAGATTGGGGTCATGAGAGCATGTTTTTTATGCCACTAATTTACATTCAATCTTTGCATTTCACCAGCACTTTCACCTTGACATTTAAGGTTAACTGACAAATTAGGGCGCAGATTTTTTTGGGGGGTGTGTGCACTGGCCGTCTGTGTTCAACACCACAGTCGGCACTCTCTCTTTGCTGTGTTGCATAGTGTAATGGTCTCAATTAGTCTAAAAGTCACCGTGGGTAATAATTCACCTCTCTCAGGCTTCATTTCCTCAGATTCAAGTCAAGCATAGCACAGGAAATGACACTTCAGGAGCTTTTAAAAAATGATGAGGACAAGCGGAGCGATCAGGGTGGTAAATCAGGTGAGTCGTGGATGGCGACAGCATGAGGTGGCGGGAGAGCCTGTCAGTTGCCGTGGTGACATGTTCATCAAGGTGCAGGTGACATCACTCAATCACTGTATCAGTCACCTGAAAGACTGGTCAGTGGCATCAAACACAGATCTCATTATTGGAGTGCCTCCTGCAAAAATCAATCACTGACAGTTTGCCTTATTTGAAAAATGAATGTAATCTGTTTTGGGAAAATGTCTGCATATACATATTGCTAGTAGTTTCATCTTACACTGTATATTACAGTTCACCCAGTGCAGGCTTTTGAAACTTGATAGTGAGCTCAGAGTCAGTTGTATTTCGAAGGTGGTAACTGCCTACATTCAATCCGTTCATTAAATCACACACCTGAACGTGTTGCAAAAAGGACCCTCTCTTGCCATCAGAACTGAAAAGCAGTTAAACCACATTGGGATACTCAAATCCTCCACTGCACCACAGACTGATCTTTTGTAATAACAGATAATTCTTTAAGGTGGTTTAGCAGCCCTTTAAGGTACATCGATCTACTCCACCTGGGACAAGTTAGTGCAGCATTTCTCAACCTTTTCTGGCTGTGACCTCATTTTCAGGTCCCAAAATTCTCATGACCCCGATTAGAGTTGTCAAGTTGTCATGTGAATTTGAGCATGGCACAATTCTGTATTCTATTTTAAAGATTAATTATACTGACATTATTTATTTAATTTTATAAAACATAGCTGATTTAATTTTTTGTCCTATTTTAATTGTTGTTATTGTTATAATTATAAAAATCCTTTTCAGTGAAATATTAAATGCTCTTCTACATTTGAATATGCTGATTATTGTTATTTTGTCTTTGTCTTTCTTTCTTTTAATGTATAACATCAATCTGCCCAGGCAAGAAGATGAAAATGAGCCTTTTGGCTAAAACTGACACATTTACTTTATTTATATGAATTAATTTGTGTTGTCTCTGAAAAATCAATAAAGTAGAATTTCATAACTAATTGCTTCCATGTTTCAAAGGTGCTATACACATATACTTTCCATAACCCTATATTTGTGAATTTTTGAGAATAGAATCAGGACTAATTGTCACTTTCATCTTTTAAAAATCCTGCTTGTACTTGCTAAGATGATTACGGTCTCCTGGTTGAGGCCGCAGCCCCCCACAGTCTCTCAATGGAAGAATAAGGTGAAGGAAGTTTACTATATGGAACAAATTACAGCGAGACTGCAGATGAAAACTGCCCTATTTAGTGATAAGTGGTCCCCTATTCAAATGTATATTTCATGATATTTATGTTAAATGTACTGTACTGGCTATATTTATCTACTCTTTTTACTCTATGGACAAAACAAAGGCTTTTGGGGAGTGCTAGGTATAGGGCTGTATCCATGTATATTGTACCATCCAGGATATTTTTTTTTATGTTGTGAATTGCACTGCTGGATCTCAATAAAAACAAGTAAAAAAAACAAAAAACTATATTTGTTTGGAAATATCTGTGACAGCTACATAAGCTTATTTAACAACCCCACGTGGTGTCTTGACCCACTATGTTGCAAATTGTTTTATGCAGTTGTGATCTGGGAGAAACAGTGAACACATACACTCATGCTCTGCTTTTCTATATGAGTACATTCTGTAAGCACAATATTCTGAATGCAGGACTGTATTGAGTATATCTTCAATGTCCATGTCCTAAATCTAATATATTTTTAATTACACCTTTAAAAATTATGATAAATTATATGGTTTATATCACGTTCCACTAAGCTATCTAGGCAAAACAGAGCAGAGCTGAAGGTATCATTTGCACTTTGTAAAAAGTTCCTGATAAGCACCCAAGGGACAGGAGATCAGTGTTGACCTTGAGTACAACGGTGGATAAAGATCTTTTCCATATTCATTCCAATCCGGAAACCATGACTTACCAATCATTAAAATGCTTATGGATTTGGCATCCTTGGGCTATCTCCATTTATCATGCAGCTAGTGATAATAGCTCCTCTGCTTACATACAACTTTCTCACTATTTTCCATTCAGAATCGAGGAAATATAATTACAGAAGTGCAACTTGCAATTATCACCTTTCACGGCAGTGCTAATTGTTCCCTGTATTTTCCCCTGCTTTATTACACGGGGGAGTTTGGACTGATCGCTCTCACAATTCATGAAAATGATCCGAAGTGACTGAAACACCACACATTAGGCTTCTGCTAATAACATGTGAACAGTTAGGGGATTGCTAATTTGTATTCTGGATTACTTAAAGGTCAATGAATGAGGAGTTTCATGCAACTGCAGGATGTTTTCAATTACCGTTAAACTATTTCTACTGGTATCCAATATGCATTTTATCAGCGACTGGTAAATGTAACATAGCTAGGTTGTGGCAGTGTGTCAAATATGTTGGTACAATCTGATATTAAAAACATTTTCCCATACATTGCCAGATGGGTTTTGTATAAATTTCAAACACAGAAATTCATAATTTCTCATCTTTCCAGACATTCTAGGAAGCCTGAAACCCTTTGAACAAGTTCAATACAGTCAAGTTGTCAGTTTTCGAGACGGGAACAGATTGAGGGTAAAGAGCCTCAGGGGTAATGGGATGAAGTCTGTTGCCACATTGTTGCAACATGCGTGGGATTCCCATGGGAGGGCTGGAAATGGAGTCAGGACACCGTTCCTTCCTGACATCTCAGGCCCACGTGCCACTGCCTTCACATCTCTCCCTCTGTGTTTGATGTCCAAATTGAGCTCCGCTTCATTGACTTCATAGCTGCCTCCCCTCTGTGCCCCTCCTCTCATCGCCTCTCCCATGGTTCTCACAGAGGAGATGTTGAAACTACTGTTAAACTGATAAATTGGCCTGCTGATACATATGTAGGACTGATTTTGGACCTCGGCTATGGTATATTATTCAAAGATATTGTCCACTGCCAAAATGATCAACACCAACAACATGGAAACAATTTTTGCAACCCTGAATGAAATTAAAGAAATGCACATTTTATTTATTAAGTGAATTGCACAGCTTATAATTAATTCTCAATTTTTAGGCAGTAATATTAAATATATACTAAACACTATCTCAGCGTTTCTTATAACATTAAATACATGACTTGGTCATTGAGCTTTAATAGGCAGCTAAGAGAATTTCATTGAAATGGGCTTAAGTGACGTTTTGGTGTAAGGATGTAAAAGTGTCTCTTAAAACATCTTCAGCAGCAACATCTTTTGCAGAAAAACACTACTATGATTTTTTTTGCATAAATCATCAAATGGTCAGAACTGCTGTAAGTTGGTGAAAAACGAGGTGAAAAATCTGGAAATTCAAAGCAACACGAGCCATGCCTCTCAACCCTGCTGGCCTCCTGCTGGCTAAGTAGTCACAGTTTTTGCCTCAAAATTCGCCTCATTGGTCAGATGAGTTTCCACACATTTCCCTTTGAAATGAGCACAGCAGAGAGATGGGGCTACCGCTGTTTCTGACATATTATCCTGCCCATCTGTGACCACTGCCATTTTTATTACCTCTAAGCAAATATGAATACATAAAAGTCACCCACCAGTGCTTTAAATGTGCTGAACGATAATTAATGGCATCTAAGTTCTTTAAAATACCCATATCGGTCGAACTACAGTCCAAGCAGGACTTCATATCTGCTGCTTCTCTCTCCTTGGCTCACTTAACCCTTCTCTCTGACCCTCTCTGCGAGTGCTGTTTCAGCGCTCACTGCAGTGTGTTTTGGTGCGGGAGTCGCTCCACTGTGGCACACACTGGGTAGGAACAGGAAGGAGCTGCAAGGAACTGGGGTGGTGCTGGAGAGACTGTTGGGGTTACGGGGGTGGTTGGAACAGATTGGTTGATATCACACTCTCACCTCCAGGGGATAAAGGACCGGGAGGCGTGGTGGGTTTGGACGTGTGTGCATTCATGTGTGTGAGTGTGTGACAGCAGGAGCGGGTGGGGGAGTAAGGGATTGTGGGAAATACAAAATCCTCAGATTGCTGAGTTTGAACGCCATGACCCCACACCGACCCCCATTTCCTGTCTCAATTGCCTCAGCATGAGCTGGGCTCCATTTCAAAGCACCGCTGTTTCTTCCCTCGTCCACAATCATGTGGACTCATGTGGGAGTCCATACCACGGACCATCATGAGTAAATAATGACAAAGGGTCATTGTGTGATCATGCGTTACAGTGCTGATCCCAGCCTTACGATCTCTAATGGGAGTGACTCCCATTTTAATGAGTGTCACTGTTACAGTCAAGCCTCCTGGAAGACTGAAGATTCAATTGACCAACCGTGAATTGCAAGTAAGTTTGGGGGCAATTAAAGTGAACATTTAATTTACATTAAAATACAAATATTACTGTCAGCAGCAGTCTGTTACAGCGTAATCATCCATTACTTTGTTTTCAGGCTCATTAAGCAACATGTTTGACATATGGATGATATCGCAGGGTAATGAGTGGATGGTATGTAATCACCATTGTGCATCTATTCGTGCTTGTGTGTCTGCCTTTTATATTTGTGTGTATGTGTCAAAGTTAAAGTTCTTCAGTACCTTCTTTTGTGCATGACCATGACATACAGGTAGGACAGCATTTAGAAAATTTTTGTCTTTCTCTCTCATAGTCATATAAATCACACCAACATTAAATTGTCTCTGGCCACTTTCTGTGTTTTATAGCTAATTGGGAAATTCTTACGCTCCGTGTCAGTGTGAAATACTTAGGGGTCACGATATCTGATCTTACCAACATCTTAACATTTTTAAGCTGTTGGGCTGTTGTATTGAAACTTGGATTCTAACAGCTAATTAACTGTTTTTACGTCTGTTTTTAATAAATCAACAGCTTTTAGGCATTTTCCTGCCATTTTGCTTTTAACTTTTATTAGTAGGAGCTTTTTTGTTTGACCATGAATGGGGACATTATTCATTTTTGTAATGTATTTTCTCTATTTTGTAGTAAAAGTCCATCTAAAAGAGAAAAATGATGAGCCTTAAAATGCAGTCATAATATACCTGCTTTGTCATTAGCATTTTTGGCAAGGACACAAGGGATTTTGGGTGCTGTAGTGGAAATAGCACTGTAATCCAGTGTTGAGCACTTGCAATCCAAGTAGACAGGGCGAGAGGATTGGGAGCTTCTTAAGGAGCCAAACACTGTGGAGTCGTTGCACCTGGCAAAGTAATCCTTCACTCATTAGTACTGACCAACAATGCTATCAAATCTTCCACAGGTATATTATAGTTCATTTGTATTATTATGCATTGAAATCTATTAGTACTGCATATTAAAGAAGGATACAGCTTAGAAAACAACGAAAAGTTGAGACCCAGTTTATGATATATGCATGTGCTATTGTAACTGTGAAACATCGCATGTGAACCTAATCAAACCAGAGAGTGCGCCTCACTGCATGACCATTAGTGAATAACACCCAATCTGGGGAAATTACACCGGGCCTTGATCATGTTCTGTTTCTTCAGACAACTATTTCTTCTAGACCATTTTACTATTTTGCAGTCACCAACACTGGCGCGCAGTCATATCATGACCCTACGCCACTCGTAACTCATACGGCAGCCTAAAATACAATTAGGCAGGCAAACCTAGTGTAGCACATGCCCAATTTGCACCACCTATTATGTTGCGGCTGTTACCTGTGCAATCATGCTCTCCTAAATTCCATTATGAACAACGGTGAGATCTTACGATGGTAAAAAACACAGTCATTTTCTTGTGCTCTCTCAATCAGTCACAGAGTAGGTTGGGATCAAAAATGTAAAGAAAGGAGCCTCTTTTCTATTCCAGTTGCACTCCACAGTCCCTCTAAATCACCCCTAATGGGCTGGTGGAGGGAGCACACTCTGTATCACTGTATCAATCATTCACTCTGTTTTTCTCCTTTTGGAACCATCCACAGGATCACTTTGGTGCTTTAATGAGCCATTACAATTCCTATCAGACAATCTCTGTGCCATGTGTGTGCGTACATGTGCACATGCATTTGTTTGTACACAAGTGCGTGCATGCTGTTATGGACTTACACTCGTGCTGATATTAGATTGTCTCCGCAGAGTTTTTGAGATAGGCGTGATCTCTATTTCTCACCCACTTTCTCTTTTGGTCTCGCTCTCTCTTGTGCTGTGTATGACTGTGTGTTTGTGTGTGTGTGTGTGTGTGTGTGTGGACAGTGGGCATGGGTTATAATTGCATTGCGTTGCCATCCCACTCGGTCTCTACACCCATCTGTCTCTTTAATATCCAGCTAAGCACTCTTGACCTTGAAGTATCCATGACAGCACAGAGCCACATCCACACCAACACATCCATGGCTGACTTCTCCCAGAGACCGCTGAAATGATAGAGAGGGGGGTTGATAGAAAAACAGGAAAAAGAAATGGGGAGTAGAAAAACAAGGTGCAAAATGTTGTTTCTGAGACAAAGGTGAACAAGAAAACATTATGGATAGATCTAGCCTGTGCAGGAAGTATAATACAGATGAAAGCAGAGCAAATCGGACAAAGAGATGCCTTCAAGGTCACCAGTGAATTCAATCAAGTTGGAGCTGACTTGATTTTACAAAGGTTGCCCACATGGACTTCTTAAGAAAATGTTGTTATTTCAACAGAAAACATGCAAGATTAGCTGGAAGTCTAGGAACCAAAAGATATGTTATTTGCCCCCTGGCATTTCCTTTCTGCTCCTTTAGAAGGGTGGTTCAATCTTGAAGCAATGCCTTTGGGCTGTCATAATGAATATTTGAGCAAACTCTTTTCATTTTAGAATACCAGAGCATATGCCTTAAAGGTCCTACTTGCAATTAGATCTTCAATCTAACCTAAACTTATTTGATTAGATATTTGAATACAGTCAATAATGTTTTACCTTCATCCAGAAAAAGTCTGCTGAGCACACTGCCTTTCATTCCACAATACACCATTCATACAATCACAAGGTTCCAATTGTTCACATCCACATATTTCGCCCTGATGAAAACCACCATAGCCAGCATTAATTTGATGCTTAATAGCCTGCTCAGAGCAAATAAAGTGTGTGACACAGCAGACCACTGGTCACACATACATACATCTCCTTCCAACTCTCAATTTTGGTTGCCTTTAACCATGACCTCGACCTTGAGTAGTTATTAGCCACACTAGAACTACTTTACTGCACAATGAAATATCTCAACATTTGCCACAGACATTCATGTTTCCCAGATGATGTCTTCCACTGACTTTGGTGAACCTCCTAGACCTTCCTCTTGAGCCATTATGAGCTTCACATTTGTGGTTTTTCAGTCAAATGTCTGAACAACCATTAGATGGATTGCCTTTAATTTTGGTGCATTCATGTCCCTCTTAACTTTTCAGATCAGACCATCAACAGGTCAATCTTTTAATAATTAATATTTTACCAAATACCTGCAAAACTGCAAAACATTCCCATCAGCCTCAGCTGTACTTTTTGTATCATCAGCATGTCAGCATTGTCATTGGGAGCATGTCAGCATGCTGGCATTAGCAAACCTTAATCATAGAGGTGGCAGATCAGAAAATGGTCATCCGTCCATCCATTTATTGTCAACAGCTTATTCTGCGTACAGGGTTGCCGGGGGGGGAGGAGTCTGGAGCCAATCCCAGCTGGCCTCAGGCGAGAGGCGGGGTACACCCTGGACAGATCGCCAGTCCAGAAAATGGTCATAAGAGTTCTGTAAAACTAATTTGAACAGTTTTGGAAGGCAAAAGATGTAGTCCTGCCAATAAGGATGCCACATAAGACAGTCATCGACTTGTTTTAGAAGGCAATGACAAACAATTTGGTTGTCTTTTAGGTTGGAGGGCTTGTTTAGAAAAAAGCCCAGATTTGACCAGACAAACTTCTTCCTCCATCTCTAACCTCTAGGTTACCTCTGCTAGCAATACTATTATCAAAATAACAGGAAAAACATTGTTGTTCAGTATGTCTGAGCGCCCTCTTATCATCTCAATGTCATACATAAAGGATAAGGATAATTCGGGGCCAATCTGGCATTTCAGGTGTACTATAGTGGGATGACTTATTAAGAAAATGTTAACTCCCTGCAGCATGGTTATCTTTATTGAGAAACAAAGGATTAGTAACATGATTGATGGGCCTTGTCTCCTAGGGATTATGCTGTAGAGCACCACTAATTGCTCTCTCTTGCTCCCTCCTCCTCTATTTATCTCCCTCTTTCTGTCTCATTCCATCCACATCCACGCCTGTGGCCAATGCAATACACTTTTAGCTATCACCTTTGCCATCAGAGCTTGCGGTGCACAGGGTTATGGGTGTCACTGACAGGCTCCGGGCTCCTGGGTAAGCACTAAAAAGACTGAACCTGTCCTTAAAGTTGTAGCCAAGGGACTTAATTTTGCATTCAGGCTCAAGTGGTTTGTTGAACATATGCCAGGCTTGAGCCAGAAGGACAGGGGGGAGGGAGTCCCTGTATGGGTATGGTAACGCACCGTGTAATGGACTACTGTACAACTGGAAATAATGTGCTGAGTCATTTAGGAAAGCTATTAAGCCGCCTGGGTGACTTTGAAATTCACTAAGCCTGTTCACCCTCTACATTTATTCAGGAATAGGGCAGCTTGAGCCCCCAGCTCACTAGATCCCCCTCCTCCCCTCCTCTGTTCTCTTTGACATCTTTCTAACTAAATGCTGAGAAGAAACTTAATTACAAATAACTGTGGGAGAGAAAGCTTATCATTAGGAAGCATGGAAAATAGTATGGCTTCTGCCAGCAAAGCCCTGTGAAATACAGTACAGCTGTGTATTTCCCCACACTTAATTGAGCATGTGTTGTATTAACCTTGAAAGCATTGTGGTGATTCTATTTTCAATTAATCTTCTAAAGGAGAAGACATACAAATTAAAATGGGATGCAAACACAATGTTGCTGTCACAGAATATTTCTTCAGCAACAATAGGCAACTCGTTTTTTACTAAACATCCTAATAGGTTACTGACCGCTTAGATCACTGCAGGGCCCATAAGACAGAAAAATACTGTATGGCAGTTTCACAGGCCACCGAAGCACTTATTAAAATGATTGAAATTATACCATACCTTCCTCCGAGCCATGTGTGTCCTTGTCATTTATCATTAAACCATCCCCTGTCATAGACTTTAGGGGATTGATGCAGAGGGAGCCATCGAGTGCAGAAAGAGATACAGTATGCACTGTGGATGTTCTAACACATGTAGCAGAATCGGTGTAAAATAAAGTTGGTATCAAATAGCATTTTTCATGACCAGCCTGAACCTCAGGTATAAGTGACATCTAACCCCAGACAAAGCTGTAGTGGAGGTTGAAGAAGGTCTGTTGAAATTAAAATGTCTCCATTTTTTTCTAAGTGATGCCAAATGCAACATTTTGCATCGGTTGTTTTGCAAAACAATACATAGGCAGGCACTTGTCAATTTGAGCCCTCAGCATCCACAAACTTTGGGTTCGACCGCTTACCAAATGCACTGACTGAGGCCATGAAATGTAAATGTCTCGCGGAGGCTTCCCAGGTTGTGATGTTGTTCAATAATGGATGCAGTGCTTTACATTTTCTTCTTTTGGAATCGGTTCAGATAGAAAAGGCCCCTGTCAAAATTTACTGAGATGTTCAGAGGAGAAATATTCACAAAGCCTAGCACACAAAGGTGATATGAAGAAGGATAAAAAGGGGAAGGCAAGTCAGAAATCAGAAGTGATTCAACACAAAAGTGCATGTGGGAACATATCAGAAAGAGGGTGTGTTTGTGTGTGTGTGCACACTTTTGTGAAGTGAATTGATAGTCAAGGGTATTTTAGGTTTTCTCTTAGGAAAGGCCCCCAAAAAAGCATTCTAGTGTCTTCAATATTTTTCTTTGCTTTGTCCACTTTTATCTTTTTTAGCAATCTCCTAACATAAATATTCTTTCCCTACAGTTTAACCATTAATATGTACTCCTTTGAAGCAGGAAAAGTTGAAAAACATATTTAATCCAGAAGTAGAATCTAGAACAATGCAGCGATGATTTTTGGGAGTGTGACACAATGACTGATAGCATCTTAAAAATACAATTTCAACATAAATATATTATCAACTTTTAAATCTTCGTGATGAATGTCCTGTTCTTGTAGTATAATGAATACCTGCAGCCTCTAGGGATTTTTTCAATAATTAGTCAAGTGAAGTCATGTCTCCAAAGGGAAAATAAAAATCATCATTTAGTGTCAATGGTGAAAGGGATATTGGCTTGCCATTCATTTGCTTTTTTTGGGGTGGTCATGTGACAAAAATTGTCCAAAACCACTGACAATGACCACCATCATTCACATGTGTGTCTGTGTGTGTGTCGTTGCATTCATCCATCAGTACTCTTTAGTCTGGTAAATCACACTGACCAAAGAATGACTCACAGTGGCAGAGGTTTCCTGCAGCTAGAGCTAATTTCAGGGGCAGACTTAGCAGCACCCTGGAATCCATTTTTAGTGCGTGTGCTGAGAAACTCATACTATTACTCATTATTTAATATTCCTCCTTTACCTGGATCTCTCATCACACTCCTTCCCCATTCTGGTGCAACTAATAAACGCATAGAATTACACTATTTGCCTCATTGTTTAGTAGATGTCAAATTTGCAAATTTTTCAAGTTTTATGTTTGCCATTAATAAGTTGAGTTCTTCAACTACATCACACAGACACTTCAATAATTGGCGTTTTTAACAGCACCACCCACTCTGCTCTGTTGACAAGTACTCACTGGCACACTTTTCACTCTTATGTATATAAATGCACAGCTATGCTTCCCTTCAGTCATCTACAGAACTTTTTAAATTTTTTTAAGTTATGACCATTTAGGCAAAGGGAATAACTCAAGTCTCCAATTCACTCATAGTGACATCTGAAATTCTTTGTTCAGTATAATTTATTCAGAAAACATCATTCAATTTGCTGCCAGGTAGGGATGGGTATCGCTACTCGATACCTTTATGGTATCGACTGAAACGAAGGTTATGATATGTTAACCCTAGTTCTATAAGCACAGGCGGAGCCCTCTACTGGACTCTATGTTTACTACCTCCTCCAATCACACACACTTGCCCACTGAAATTTTTATTGTGCACGTAGCCTACCAATAGGACATCGCTACCGATACGTGCTTGACGTATAAATAGCAGTGTCCCTACTGCGTCAGCATCCACCCGCCTCTTCAGCAGACGGCGTCAGAGCAGCAGGGCTCATCGGTGGAGGGCTCCACCTGTGCTTATAGAACTAGGGTTACCATATCGTAACCTTCATTCTATCACACACAGGCTCCGCCCTCTACTGGACTCTATGGGTACAGTGGAGTGGGTGGAGCCTGTTGACTGTCCGCCCTAGCTGCGACAAGCCAAAGTCCACCACACCAACCCGGTCGGCCACAAGCCGGCCAAAGCCCCGACCACCACATCACCTAGTGACAGAATGGTGGGACATCCCTGAGAATGTTGCTGGACCAATAGGGGCTTGGCCTGACCAGTAATACCATGACTGCCCCGACTTCTTACTGAAACGTCAGGCACTGCCAGTGTATGTTCCCCCTCTGCACCCAGTAGTCATCAGATCCTCACTTTTCAGATCCTAGGTCGCACTTTGCGAGCAGCATCCCGAGAAGGAGCCTGATATATCCAAGAGATAGAAAGCACAAACGGGCACAGTAAGGGCTAGGATGCCATTGTGCAGATCTCTTCGATACACACCATGCTGAAAAAGGGTTGTAGACACTTCCACACTTCCGAGTGGAATGTGCACGCACCGTTAAGGGTGGGTCTGTTACCGCCCATGTACAGGCTTGGGAGATTCACTCACGAAGCCAGCTGGCCAGGCTCTTCTTGGAGACGAACAGCTGACCAGTGCATCGAATGGGGGCTGTGTGCTCTACATAAGACGTCAGCATAGCACACATGGACACAACAGATGCAATCTCACCTCCCTGTACCCTAAGTGGCGTAGGGGGGAAAACTGAAAACTGTTCTGTTACCAAACCCCCCTGTGACAGGAGAGATAGCTACAGTGCGACAGCCCCTTCTCCATCACACCTTGCAGGAAAGAGATAATGGATCCCATCGAACAGGTAGGCAGATCCGTCTCCCTCTCAATGCATCAGCGCTGAAAGCCCAACCACCTAACGTTACAGCAAGACGTGGTGGAGACTGCCCGCCACTTGGATGGTCTGTACGACCTCAGCGGGTAGACCAGCCTGAGCCTGCCTCTCCCCTTTTAGGTGCAAAACCTGGAGAGCCTGGACCAACACCAGCATTGTGCATATGAAGCCTCACCCTTGTGACAGAGCCCCACAGACCAGGTACAGGCCAGGGCTGTGTCACTGTAGGCTGCGTCAATTCAATATCAACACAGCTGCCTAGTGATGCCGAATCAGGACAGGGCATCCTCCTCTCCACTGCAGCGAGCTGCTGCTGGGAGGATAAGCCGCTGCTCGCTGTGATAAAGCGCTGTAGGCTGTGGGAAGAGACGTGTTGTCTGGTTGCGTCTCTCTGGCTATAGCTGACCTAGATTGGCGTTAGCTCGACTCGTGCTGTTGCAACTAGTCAGCTGTTTGTGTTTGTGTTTTGGGAACACATGTACTGTCAGTGAGCTAGCAGCGTATCCGTGCACGAATGCTGAGTTAACCCGCATTACTGCATTGTGTCACCGTCATGGTAGCAGCCCTTCATTCGGCTGCCAGGCGATGTAGGCGACCCGCTGATCGGGCTGGGCAGCCTGGCTAGTGAGGAGGAATCCCAGGTCCTACTACCGTCTCACTCGGTTGCCACCAGGAGATCGACGTGGGCCATGGGCTTCTGGGTGTGCACCAGCCTCTACTCCCTCTGCCACCTTTGTTTGTTTGTTTTTTTTGTTAAATAAGGCTCAAACTCTTTTTCTATGGGGCTGCAATCAAAAAGGCCGTGGTGTCCTTGAATGCACCATGGGCCGTTTTCAAAAAGGCCGACCGGGCCGTGAACACACCACAGCCGCTGTGACTGTTGCAGGCGCGTCCCCGGTGTCGACATCAGCTGCAAACTCACAGCTTTCATGTGCAGCAGCGGCAGGGTAGACACCCTCGCCTGCTGCAACAAGGCGCTACAAGCCGCTCGTGGAGGAAACAAAACCAACCGAAGCAGCGAGCGATCTCTTTCATCCCGCTATACTGAAAGACACATGGCCTTGGCTGTCTCTCTCCAGCTATAGCGGATTAGCCTAGCTGTGCCCGCTCAGCTAAAGAGATGTCGGCAGGGCAGAGTCTGTTTATGTTACACGCTTTCATTGCCCTGAGCTTGCAATTTCTAGAAGTGGCGACTTCTAGAAGTGCCGAATTTCTGAAAGTGTTGAATTCAGTAAGCAGTTCGCCGTTTGCTGAAGAAAAAAGGATGCTGAGGCAGTAGAGACACTATTTATACATCACGCACGTATCAGTAGCGACATCCTATTGGTCGTCTTTGTGCACAATAAAAATTTCAGTGGGCAAGTGTGTGTGATTGGAGGAGATAGAGTCCAGTAGAGGGCGGAGCCTGTGTGAGATAGAACAGCCCATTTTTGCCATTCATGTCACCGATCGATCACTCCGTTCCATCATATCAATTCAACACTTTTGTGGCGCAGCAGCGATCAGTTGATTTTACTCACGGAGCCTCTGACTGCAGCTGCGGCTGCTTCAGATGTAGTCTGTGTGGTCGGCTGGATGTGCAGACTCTCTTTTCCTTTTTTGTTTGCTTCTTTTGACTCTTTAGTGTAGTTTAGTGACTTGTTTAGGCTGAGTCCTTACTCGTTTTTTACTTCTTCTGTTGCTTTTTTGGATGAATGCGACTCACCACTGAAGGAAAAAGCACTCGCGGAGATCTTTAAATTCAGTTTACTGATAGAAAGTTAAAAAAATATTCTCTGCTCTGTTTACTTGCAACAAACGTATCAATTCTACTCATGCAAATACAAAAAACTCCCAAGCTGTAGTCTTTCCCTGTATGATAAGCTACTACCCCTGAGGATGACCTAATTAGGATGCGGAGCAATCTGATACAATTTCCCAATATTTTTATACGGTTATACAGTTATTTGAAAAAAAACAAAAACAAAAAAAGAAAATAGATAACCTTGCTTTAATAGATAACAGGTGGCATTTTATGCTCTATTGGTATCGGTGTCACTTTCAAGATACTGGTTTTGGTACTGGCATTGTAAAATTTTAAACAATATGCAACCCTACTGCCAGGGGAGTATGACAAAACGTTGATGCGGGGCCAGTCTAGACATCTGGTCTTTTGAAGGATACACCTTTGTTGGCTGTCTTCTTCGATGAAGCTGGATTAGAATACATCAGAATTTTTTCTCTCTGTTTTTTGTCTTTTTTGAATACCATAATATGGCCGACTGAAATAAGTTTGTAGAACTTGGCCTAGTATTGGCTAAGACTTTACCTGTACGGAAATTTTTCCTGCTGTTGATCTTCTGGTTTCTGAGACCTAGACACTTTGTGTATAAGACAGAGACAGAGAAGAATAAGTGAAAAAAGAAAACGACAAGAATGCTAACAGAAATCCCCACAAATTGCTCTATAGACAAACACAAACTAGTAAAACTCTCTAGAAAACATTTGGAGTCTGGTTGTTTAAAGGGTTGATGTTAAAGTTGTTAGGGAGGCATCCTCGCCATAGGACAGTAGCAAAAAAAAACACAGAACACTGGTATGATCCTTCAGTTGTCTGCAGAGACAGATGTGCACCAGGTAAGCCCTCTCTGCTCTTTATTTTTCCCCTGAGGGGTCATGGCTTAGTCTTTCAAGGATGGACAAACTAAATGGTACTTTACTGTACCATAACCCCGTCTCTGGAGACCAAGGATGTTGTCCATTTGATACTTTCCCCTCATGGATGGGTTCTACATTTCATCTCTCAATTACCCATGACTTCAGTGAGAAATACAAGGCACCCCTCTATGACATATGGTATCCCTCCTTCCTCCTATCCCACATCACTAAACTCAACAGGGCAACCATACTACCCTGTGATGGGTTTCAGAGTGGGAATAAAGGCTCACCGTGAGCAACCCTTGTCTAACTGCTGGGAGACAGCTGGATTAGAAGCAGCAGCGCCCCTAGAACATCCCAATTAAAATCAAAGCAATCACCATCGCAGAGAAGTCATTAGATTGAGAGCCTGTTCGAGGCTAAACGCTATAATAACGCGGGAGCCGCAGGATTTCAAAACCTGTCAGACGCTGATTTCATACATTGGAAAGTTTGATGAATAGAGCCTTGTGAGAAGCAACTCTTGAGCGCTGCACTATTACCGAAAGCTTTGCTGGGGATTAGAGGAAAGACAGAAGCTTTCATTCCTTCAGTAAGTCAATGTATGAATAATTTACTCAGTGGGTATCTCTGCGAGCTCTCCCTGTAAGCCCTGGTAATGTTTTATTTGTATGTTTTCTGTCAAAAGTAATCTAGCATCCAGAGTTGTGAAAACCGTTGGTTGAGATCCGCTGAGTGGGGAAGGCCTCATGGAGCTCACATAATACCTGTTTGATGTGTCATTTGTTGTCAGTGATAATTAGCTCTTCACTAGACCATGTCCATTCCCTGTCCCATGATTAGGAGGGGGAGTTGATAAGAAGTGCTGTGAAAGAATGCACAAGGAGGTTTTCTCTCACTTTATCTCCCTGTCTTTGTTACATATCCTTTGTTGTTTGGATTGGACTGGAGTTTTAGTTCAATGATAATTAATTATCATTTATTACAACTGGGATCTTCTTTTCGTAGGTTTTGCCATCATTTCATTAGATATGATAACATCCTACTCACCAAAGTTAATTGCTGAGATTAAGGGAGTCCAAACGGACAAGAAACCTGATTGTTCAGATAATCAGACAGGTTGTAAACAAGCCAAACGTTTTTCTACCAATTTACTTGGACGCCAAACAGATGAGCGCACCATGTAATAATCCCTCATTGCACAGGTGATTCAAAGTTGAACCAGAATATAAGTGAAATGTGATACATGTTTTAATCAGACAGTCTGCGTAATGATTTTTGCAGTTCGCCTCTGCTTTCTCTCCCAAATAAATAATTTGTGTAATTGTTTTTTTAAGATGTCGTGTCATTGCTTTTTAACGTCTTTTAAGTAATGTCTCTGCTTTCTGAGATATCAGCAATTACTTTGGTGAGAATGTTATCATAACCAAGAAAATACTGTCTAAACATACAAAAATAAGTTTCTAATTATAATGAATGACAATTAATTATCCATTAAATTAACATTTCTCACAGCCAAAAGAGTACCGTTTTTCTGGCTAATGCTGAGTTCAATTCAAAGTCACAAGTTGGAAATTCCCAACTGGTAGACTGCAAATATAAACTCTGCGTGCTCCAATGGGCACGAGGAAAAAAAGAGATCATGAAGGATATGAAAAAACATGTTCCTGCATGACATTTTATTTATGTTGAGATTAAAGCTCCCTCTTTGCTGTTTAGGTTTAACTTGTGCTTTAAAAAACTGTGGATCATGCACTCTGCCATTGAGGTTTAATTCAACCAATGAAATTATTTCCGCCTTCCTTGCATCTCTGCCTCTACATAATACTAAAATGCCAATCAGCCTTTCCTCTCGCTCTCTGACTTTCTTTCTGTTTTCTGTTTCTCCACTCTCTCCCACACACATACATACACAGCAGCTTGTACAGGAAATCCACTATATGCTCCCTTCATCGGTTTCACATGGACACCTCAACACATACTATAGACACACATGTGATGGACACATGCACACAAACAGACAGAGAAAATGTGAGAGAGAAAGACCCCAAACACCAAAACAGTATTAATCCCCTTAGGAGGTCTCTAAAAGGGTTTCTTAAAGCTGATTTCCACCACACAGAGTCTTTCCAGGTCAGCACTGTTTGTGGTGGCAATGGTGCTGAAGCATTCAAGCTTTACACCCTCACCTTTCCACTCTGCTACTTCCTATTTCTTCCCCTCTCTCACAGTCTTTTACTCTCTCTCTGCATTTGTCCCTGCATCTCTTCTGAGACTACATCCAGACTAAGCTGGATAAATCTGAAAATGCTGTTTATGTGTCAATATGACTTGCAGCTACACAGGCATTTTCAGATCATATTCATACAGAGATCATTTGACAAAATGTGGGGTGGTGATGGAACAGTGGACAAGACAGATACCTTTGGTCTGAGAGACCCTTGTTCAATCCCCCACTGTGACCCATCCACCAATGTGTCCCTGAGCAAGACACTTAACCCCTAGTTGCTCCAGAGGTGTGCGACCTCTGACATGTATAGCAATTGTAAGTCACTTTGGATAAAAGCGTCAGCTAAATGAATAAATGTAAAATAAATATGAATAAAGGGTAATGGCAACAGCTGTGCTTTTCACAGAGAGGGTTAGCATCGACAGAAAGTTGTAGTTTTCCAAAAGCTCAGTCTTCCCCATCCGCATTAAAACATCAAGCATATCTTCTCTTCTTTTTCAGGTGAGAAAACACAGCCAGGATACCAACCCAGGGGAGCTTTCAGCAAAGAAATGCTGGGTCATACCGTAACTAGACAGGCTATACTAATGCACAGCAGTGCATTGAGCTAAATGCTAGCATCAGCATGCTAACAATGATGATGCTAACATGTTGATGTTAAGCAGGCATTATGTTTACCATGTTCATGATCATAGCGTAACATGTTAGCATGGTAACATTTGATAATTAGCACTAAACACACAGTATGGTTGAGACTGATGGGAATGGTAAAGTATTGGACAAATTAAACTTTCATCCTAATGATGGCACTGGATGAAAGGTTAAGGGACCACTGAGGTAGGCCATAAAGGTATGTACCAAATTTCATGTTAATTCATCAAATTAGCTGTGGAGGCATTTCACTCAAAATCACAAATACTCAAAATAATCAACCTAATAGTGGCACTAGGAGGTCAGGGGGTCACCAAAGTTAAGGATTAGCCTACGTTGGCAGGGAATCATGAGTGTCTGTAAAAAATTAAATTACAGTGTCAATGTCAAATATGTGCAAGTGTTTTGGCATTTAGTACGCTTTAAAACTCAGAGATCTAATTCTCAAACTGGCCTGAGCAATATTTCATCATTGCACGGTTACAGCCCCACCAACACAGTGCTATTTTCAGTCTGAACACCTGTGTACAAAAGGACAAAACTTCTAAACAAAATCTGTTTTCAAATTCATTAGGCTCATTGTGGACGAACGCTCTGTCTCTCTTTCTCTCTCTGTGAAGCTCTATTTCTCCCACTCATTCCGTTCCCTCTTTGTCAAAGCCAATATGTTCTGGATTTGAATCACATGGTTATTTAACATAAATCGAAGCAACTTTAATCAACAGCAAAATAAATGCATGATGCCGCTCCGTATGTAATTAGTTGGGGGTCTTTAGCTTATCTGTTTTTATAAGACCTCCAGGCTCAGTAATGGGATAATTAAAATCAATACAGTGGCATCACTGCATGTGACTTCCTCTTAGATCTGATTTTGTAGAGTCTGATAGAACACACAGCACAACAGAGGCAAAAACAGACGGGTAAGACTGGTCCTTGTGCTTGTTTCTTATATTCATCTTGGCAACAGTAATTTTTTTATCGGCCATTAAAATCAAAAATTACCAAAGTATTAAATGAACAAATAAATTAGTGACAACCTATCAAAATCATGAAATAAAAATCTGATATCAGAACAGACAATGGTGAGTCTGGAGTATGTATGCAGACTTTGTTCACATAGTACTGCATTTTGCTGCTATACAGGCTATCTAGACAACCATGCGTTTATCCAATGGATTTTGAATGGGTGTCTGATACCAAAAAAGGCAGGGTTTATCTCAAGCATGACATTTTCTGAAATTTGAATATAAAAATCAGCATGAGTTTTACAAGTTTCTTGGTTTACAACAGCAATATGCTGCGTTTGATCTTTTCAACCAGTACTACTTGTATGGTAATGGACATATCTGGCAGTGTTATGACTTCATTTTCCCCACCTGTGATCCATGACAGCAACATTTTCTTTCTGCTCCGTTTTATGCTCACCCCATCATACGTTTTTACACCATCAATTACATCCCACTTCTCTTTCTCTCATTCTCTCCTTTCGCACCATGTTGTCTGATTCATGAAGTGGGTTGGTATTCTGACAGGCCAACCCTCTGATGTGCTCTGCACCATCTCCTCCCCTCTCAAAGCCCAATTTTCATGAGCCAAACACACCAGAAGGGCTGTGGGACTTATCGTTTTTTTTTTTTTTTTTATAACTCACACGTTATGCAATTGTTGGAGGTGCGTACCAGGGTGAGAGATCAACCTTGCAATGCTGTACATCAGCCTCCATTTTTTTCGCCCCAGATTACATTATGAACATGACTGACATAGACAGAAAAATTGAGACAAGAAAAAACAAGGCTGCGTCATTTTCTTTGTCTGTGCAGTGCTTTTCAGATGATGCGCCTCATTTACTAGAATTATAAGATCAGGACCATTATGCTTTTGTTCACAACAAGAGCATAATGCCTCTATGACCATTTATCATATCAGGATCAATCAGGTCTATTTAATATATCCTCTGTCTTTTTCCTGCAATTCAAGCTGAAATACAGGACCCTTTTAAGAAAGCAAATACAAGAGGCTGAGAAAAAAATAATGCAAACATAACATGGGCAAACAAATGATGACATCCTTTGAAATGGGAGTTCAACTTTGCAAATGAACATAGGTCTGTGGAGAAGACCATGAACCTCTTAAACTTTTAAACATTTACTTTCAAAGGTTTAAATGACTGTAGATGATGTTACTGTTTACCTCTGAAAATTACACTAAAACAATAGGAAGTTAGCTTGTATAGCTGTCCCTTTGTTTGTTTTGAGTTTATTCTCAGATAAGATGCTTGTAAGCACGCAGTTTTCTCTCACCTGCTGTAATAATTAATTGCATATCCTAATAGCTTTCTTTTTTTTGACTTTTTTGTCAGCACTGCCTTTATCTTCTCAAATATTTCAGCAAAACTAAACACAGTGGCAGTTTTACAAGAGGAATGTGGGGTTTTAAAGCACCTTTAAGACAAATACTATCTTTACAATCCTCAGGGCACTGAATCTACGTAAACTGACGTCTTATATTTGGTATTCAATATTGGCTGATTGTAAATTGAAATTACATTGGAAACACCAATGACACCTATTCAACATCAATGAAATAACTAGTTTTTAAGAATAGTATTGGCCCGACTCCACTAGTTACTGTACTTGCTGATTGTATTTGGCCAAGATGATGAGATTGTCAAGTGGACTGTCATTTGTCTGAGCTGCAGAAAAGGTCAGAGATACAGGGAGATGTCAGAGATGGACAACAATTACAGAAAACAACTATTTGCCATCTGAAAAGTGTTGGGTTTAGCAAAAGACAGACCATACTTGTCAGCAAAGTGAAGAGCTTGCTGTAAAGTTGGTGTTATGGTGTGTACACACCACCAAATGCAAAGTGACTTCACACCTCGTGTTTAATGTGAACACACCATTAATGTTGCTAAAGGGGTGGGGGATCATCTTTAATCATGATTAAAGGTAGGTAGACCTTGTTTACCTGTCTGACCTGTGAGCAGACTCATAACAAGTAGGGTTGAAAACAGTTATGGCAATATTAGAATGTAAAATAATACCGTTTTCCAAAAGTGGCAGGTAACCCTTTGACCTAAATCTGAAGCAGAAACCCTTTACATAGATTGCCTTTTAACTTTATGTGTGGAGATGTGTGAGGAACTCATCTTGAATGTGTCTGCCACTGCATACCTCTGAGGGAAAGTATTGTGTTACTGATTAAAATATGTTTTTAAAACTGGCAGGGAGATGTTGTAAAGTGTTGTTTTTTAAGTAGTGTTGTCATTCCCAAGATCTTAGACACCATATTTAATAGAATAGTCCCCTCAAACAGAAATTGGTTACCAAGTCAGTTCACTCAATAAACACTCAACACTCTCGAGTATCTATCCCCACTGTCATTGTGGCATGTAATACCCCTCGGGAAAAGACTAAATGTTTTGTTATAGTCACAGAGGAGGCCAATGGAGGCAAAACCCATTTAGTTCCTGCTAACAGACACACACATACATTCCCACACACACAGGGACACTGTACAGTATGCACACCCGCATACAGCCTCAGGGTGTCTGGTCCATTAGGGTGTTTGAGCCTTGGGTATACACACTGCCATACTGTGCACAAATTTTTGTATTTATTTATTTTATTTTAATTTTTTATATATTTAAAAAAATGTAACACACACACACATGCTTACTGTTTTATTTATTTTTATTTATTTATTTTTTTTTATTTTAATTTTTTAACACACACACACACACACACACATTGCTGTTTTATTCATTTATTTTATTTTTAATATATTTTTATTTTTTCAACACACTGTTTTATTTATTTATTTTATTTAAATTTTTATATTTTTATTTTTTAACACACACACAAACATACATACGCTTCAAGTACTTTATGCTTTAATTACTTTACGCTTTAATTACTTTTTTAATGAAATGTATGGGGTTGATTGTTCTTATGTAGTTTGTATTGTATGTTTATTTCATCGCCTAATACATCTTTGAAGTTTTGTGGTTTGCACATATAATTCTTCTCCTTCATCTTTGGCCTTTATGTGTTTTGGGAATCGTAGAACATTTGTCATGGCTGTCCATAAAACGATGTAGGACAGTCCCAATATACAGTGGAGAGACAGGAAGCAGTTACATTGCATAATTATATATTAAGAAGGAATATTGCGTCAATTCAAGCAAAACCTGAAGTGTCTTAAAAAGATGGCTGAATGGGAGCAGAATATACAATTACAATGTAGTCACAAAGTAAGAAGCTAAAGACTAAGTAAAAGCTGAAGACATGTTCATTTCACAATGAACTAAAGTGTATGCTATGTATGCAATAATTGCAAGTGTTAGCAACTGGAGCTGCATCCTTTTTTGGTTTTTAATTTTTCTCATACTTATCCTAAAAATCACAGCTCCTTCTTCAAAAAAAAAAGAACAAAAGAAACAAAATTAACAAACAGAAGACACACTTCCTTTAACAAGCTTGCCAGTAGCTGCACCAACTGCTTACCCTGTCAGCTGAGTTGGGAAGCTGGTAGCTTAACCCTGCTAATGTTATGTTAGCTTTGTGCCCTGTTAGCTAATGTTGGATTGCTGTAGCTTCACCCAGTTAATGTTATGTTATGTTATGTTCCTGCTCTGGTCTTGATGTGCTAATGCATCTGGTCCACTGATTTTTGTTTGCCTGCCTTGTTAGCAAATATACACAAATAAAACAAGCCAAATTGGAAATAAATTATTCCCCCATCAGCCATGTATAATGCTTTCCCATGCCTAAGTTCCCCCACAGACACCAAAAACTTAATTAGCAAATCCACTCAAAAGATATTTATGTTTTGATGGCCTAAATCCCCAAATCACGAATGGACATAGTTGACAGTAAAATGCAGTTTCCCCTACCACGTTGTAACCATAAGCACAGTGCACTACTATCAGACATACCTGGACGTTCAAGTGACACTTTCCAATGGCAATGTCAAATTTCTGATACACTCCAATCAAACATTTTGTCTGTTTGTCCGTCATCCAAAAAACCTTTCAAGATAATTAGATTTATTAGGAATCGCCATTAATGTTATGCCATTAAAAGTGGGAATTAAATGACATTAAAACAAACATGCAAAGCATCATAGAAGGAACAAAAAAGGGCATTACTGTGTGTCAATATGATGTTTTCTCCATTCATTGTCAAGTACAGTTTGTAATGGAGTTAATTTATTAAACTTACAAAGGTAAGTTGTATAGTACGTTATTTTTAATTTAAGGTGTTAAATCTGCAGCTTCCTGGTGTTTGGTAATTGGTGTTAATTACTTTGATGTGAAGTGAAAGTAAATGGATACGTATCATTGTGAGGTGTTTAAAAGTAGAATGAATGACATAAAATGACTGCACAGTTGACATGAATGCTAATAAGTGGTTAAAGAGCAACAGTTGGAATGGCTTCTGTTAATTGTGTTTCAAGTATTTATATTGCTAATCTATTGCTATGTTGTCATCATAATCAGAGTGGGAGTTAATTTCAACTAATGGGCCCTACTTTCCTGGAGTGGACAAGGCAATCAGAATACAAAATATACTACAATTCTTATGTGGCATCCGCACCTGACACAGCTGCTAATGATCACTGCACTTTTATATTTATGACAGCTAGCATCTAAACTGGGAAAAAATCCATAAAAACAGGTTGCCGGGAAGATAGATGTTTCTGTCAATGTTTACTGTGTCCTCTGATGTGCCATCAAATACGATGGCAGATGCTTGAGCAGACTGCAAAGCAAGCACTGTCACAGCAACAGCACTGTCAAACTACCAGTGCCCCACCAGGGCAGTAATCTTTAAACTAGGTATATGTCAGTTCAGTGATGCAACCTTATCTTAGGAGGATACACATCTTAAATATTTAACAATTAAATAAGCTTTTAAAAGAATGGTCAAGGTACATAGCATTTCCTGCAGTTTACTGAGTGATAATGCATTATTAATGGAGCCATGAGAAACTTGTCTCCCTGGTTGTTTTTAATGAAAAAATGATGACATTGAAAGAAAATATGAAAGGAATAAACTATAGATGTATTGGTAAGTGTACAACATGCAGGTATTTCATGTTACAAATTAATTAAAGGTGGGTAAACAGAGTTAAAACGTGTTGTTGTTGTGCAGTTAAATGAAACTGTGTCACTACACCCACTACCTGTTTCTGAGGCTACACAAGTAGAGCACTTAAATGCTGCCTTAAACACTGTACACTGGTGTTAAGTGGATGTTCAGTTTCAAATAATAAATTGTCCACATGGGAGCACTTAAAATGGACAAAATTGTATTCATATCAACGATGGAGATGTGCGATTGTTGCATTTCTCATTTTCAAGTGTTTACAACAATATGGTGATTCAAAAACAGGGATTGTTCCTTAGCCATGAAAAGTGTCATGGCTGTGATAACCTTTAATCTTTTTGTGAGTGGAAAAATAAATACAACTCAAGCAAATACCTTCATTGCTCCGAGCAATGGTTTTCACAGAAAACAGATTTAATATTTTTTGGCACATTGTGTTTCAAAGCCCATTGTGAGGTACTGTAGCAAAGATTTCTTTTACAGCCAAAAATAAAAAATAAAAATACACCTCTAGAAAGATCCAAACTTTGTAAGGCCAATTGTGAAAAGACATTCATCTGGCACAACATCCCTACTAAATACAATATGTGTCAAGGCAGTTGCTGTGTCACGAACATGTCTTACATGTGTAAGACTAAAAAATCTAGTAGACCTTGGGAGGAGTATTGTGTGCTCATCCAAAACACAAGGCTCGCTATTTAACAGAAAATAATGTGTGAGGACAACAGGTTTAATGCCTGTCTATATCAGTTTGAGAACCTCCGTGACTCAAAAGGAAATTGGAACAATACTGACGAAAACAAACATCGATCTTCCAATAAATATCTTCCCTGAGTCGTGCTGGAGAGCAACAGATATTAATTGCTAGTCTGCTAGACATAAAAACAAGGAGCAAAAAAAAATGGAGTGTGGAGGGATTTGGATTAGATTTTGGATAAATATCTGGTGTATACCTACCTACCATATGAATAAAAATGTTTTGAGCAGATTTTTTACATCCAGGTAGGTCAGAGATTGAGACTGACCAGAGAGTTGTTTTTGTCCCTGTGGGTTGGAGAAAACTCCCAGTAACAGACCATCACACAGCTGCAGATGCCTGAGGCAAACCTTTCCTCCTCACCCCCGGACCTCCTCACTTCAAAACTAGGGCAAAACTTTCTACACAGCTACAAATCCATCAGATATGACAGAGTGAGGACAACACTGAACTTCTTTATCTTTTCTCTTTGCAACATACAGTTAATCTTGGTGAAACTTTACAAACAACTTGCACTGTCAGATTCTATATACAGTAGAAAAATAAAGACCCAAACAGAATTAGCAAAAACAGCTGTCACAACATTTTCCCATGAATCTGGTAATAGTAATTATTTTTCATACAGTACATCAATTATAATTCACTTCACTTGATATAAAATAATTAAATCATTTGTTTACTGTGAAAATTTATAGAAATTAGGCACGTTCAGAGTTTTTTACTTTTCTGTTGGCATTAAATCAAATGAGGTGTATTCTTTTTCTGCTGGCATTTTCAGCTTTTTTTCTGTTCCACTTGATGCATCTCATGAATATAAAACATGGCTCTTAATTCAGGTTATTAGCATGCATTTCTTTTATAAACAACTAATTAAATTGCTTTTTACCATGAGTAAAAATGGCTAATTTGACTAGGCTATTCATGTCAAGTTTTAATCTACAATGCAAAATATAGATATTTAATGGATAACGTTTGTGTCATTCTTGTTCTTATTTTCAAATTACCATGGAAGGATCAAAGCCAACAATGAACTGATCCGCACACAACACAAATGTTGCCTTTGTGGCCAAAGCTAAAAAATAAGCCAGAGCTACAAAGGCTTTTGTTGTCCAAAAACTATGAAAAACACATCAAGTCACATTTGCATCAGTTGACATGTTCCTTCATTACCACACACACAGTTTATTTTGAGTGAGTCCCACATTCACTGTCCTGCTGCTAGAAATACTCAGGCGCACCAAATGTGTATTAATCCACAGCTGACAACAGTGCCCAAGAAATGTACTGTTTAGTTCCAATAAAGTAATATTAACAAAAAACTACAGTACTCAGCTGTTCCAGGAAATTACTGAGCCATTACAAAAAAAGCTATACATTTGTGAGCCATTTTAACATATTTAGATGTTCACAAGGAACCAATGGACTTAGAGCTACCACAGACCAGGTAGGGAAGTCAGAAACTATTAAAAGGAAGACTAAGATATTGATGGTTTTGGTCTTTTCATTGGGTTTCTTCAAAATAATAGAAATACAGAAAAAAACATTCTTCAAAAAATCTACAATGGAATAAATGCATTCTTACCGCTTCATGTGCACTTTTTTGTGAATATGAGAGTAAGAATGCATTTACAATACCTACTTTGTTTTATCAATACCTCAAAGATCTACAGAGCATCTAATTAGCACAAAGTAGCACCAAGAAAACACAAGAAATTCTGCTGAAAAAAACACTGCATAGACACGTAAACAACTTATGTCAATTTGTTCTGCAGAAATGCAAGTATTTAAGAACGAATATTGCTTGTGGCTCTGACTGTGGGAGGCGGTGTGGAGGCAAAGGCCCTTGTGTTAGGAATATCCAGAGGTCCAGAGCTAAATGGATAGAGAGTGCGAGAGGGGCAGCAGTTAGAGATAAGTTCTAAGATTTAGTCAGGAGTGGAGGCATGCAGTGCCTTGCGGGTGAAGAGCATGACTTTGTTGGTGATTCTGTGAAACGTAGGAAGCCAGTGGAGATCTCTGAGCAATGGAGTGATTGTGGCGCATCACAAAAGTGAAATAGTTACTAAAATACATAGCAGCTACATTTTACAAAAGAACACAACTTCATGGTCGCAGTGTGGTTTTACAGATGATTTTAGGATAACAACTTCTGTGTATGTTAAGTCTGACATACAATACAATACGGACTACTATAGAGATGGGATATGAATGTGCAGCCAAAACTTGGGAAATTGTACAATTATGTGATTGTAGAGAGTCTCGAAAACATAAGATGGTTCCGGAGCATTATATAGTATGGATGCACAGCATGTCTTTGCGTCATCAGAAGATATCTCAATTTCCTGTTCAAAAGCTCACTCATTTACCTTACGGAAAACAATGTTATTTTAGCCATTGTAAAATGCTGACATTTTCTATCCTTCGCTAGCCAGTAAGACAGGGAATTTAATGCTCTCTATTTATCAGTTGTATAACACTGATGTATGGTAGCACTCTGTAGTGAATGAAAAGGGGGATGAAGAAAGATGGGTGTTACAATGCCGAACATGTTTCTCAATGTTAGCGAATATGTTCAGTATTGGAAGTAAGTGGAGGTAACATATATTAGTAACCCTGTCTCTAAGAAATTACATTTATATAATAATAATTAGTTTCTCAATAACAATTTCATTGGAGATATAATTACTGCCAGGAATTATTGTCTTTCATTTCTTGAACATTATTGTTCAACTGTGTTAAATAGTGGAGTGGAGTGGAGTTAAGCAATCATACTATCTTCATTTCATGTAGGTCTGCTTACCACACTGACAAAAATACTTAATAATATTACCTTATTGTATAAAATTTTATGCAGTGGTGTGTTAACTGATGTTTGGATTTTAAACTTTCAGACTATAAATGTGTAAATATTTTGGAGGAATTACTTGTAGAAGCAGATGTAAGTGATTGTATATTTTGATTTGTGATTTTTGACAAAATTATGTTCAAATCCTGTAGGTGTACTAATTCCTACAGAAAATGAATATGGTATACTTATAATTAAAATTACCTGAAATTCATATTTAATTTTATATTTTAATTTATTTATTACCATTAGTTATTCGAAGTCAATTGACTGAGCAACAGTGCTCAACAGCAGCGACAACAAATAAATCTGGAAGCTGCACAGCATGCAATCACTCTACCAGCATCATGTAACTATTGTAGTAAAGGATATACATGTTCTCTAACCATCATAACACTTCAAGGTGTACATTCAATCCATTATATCCAAAAGATCATGCTGGTGTTTTGATGTACAACACCGGCTCATAAACAAGCAAGCAATCTGTACTGTCAAATCAAATGTAAATGTCTCGCAATAGGGACATGAACTGCTCCACCGTGAGACCGAGAAGAACATCTCTGGTTTTCTGAGCTCAGGAATCAGAGGATAGACAGATGGCGTGGGAAGTATAGAGATCATAAAACTCCTCTGCGTATTTAAAGGGTAAACAAAGCTTACCAAATACTAGATGCCAAAATCCAATAATTTCTCTTTTGTAAAGCCCATCATGTTGAATTAATTTACATCTACAATGTGTTGTTGGATCACTATTGTATAATATATGTATCTTTATTAACATTTAACTAAATAATTTCCTGTTGCATGAGCTATTTCAGTGTATGAAGTGAAAACTGCCTTTCAATTTTGTGCATTTAAAATGCAATGCTTTAGGATTGTATTAGGGATGGCATATTATGTTTTTTCATATTTATCATCTGTTGAGAAGTTACCAAAATAGAATCAACAACACAGCATGTTGTAAAGGTTTCTAACTATGCATAATGATGAGGTATGGACAATCTCTATATCAAGATAATGAGAAATGGGGAGCACTGAGCTTGGAAATTCCTCATTGAAGAGAACAGATGAAAACATTTCAGGCATTAGCGGTTGCCTTTGATTAATTTGAAACTATAAAGCGCATAGGGTATTTCATTGATATGCAGTGTTATCCAAAGAGTAAAACAAATAATGTAGGTAATGATTAGGAATTTTCAGGTCAGACAGTTCATTTTTGAATAAACCATGCAAATGAAAGCTGGTTTGCCTGGGGGTAGGATAGAGGAGCAGCATGCCAAAAATGCTATGTAGCACAAAGGGGTAGGCTGTGATTACAGAGGGCTTTAGGTCATAATGCCCCCTCTGGTAGCCATAATGGGGGGGCCTAAGCGCTTAGAATAGCTCTGAGGAGCATTAAGTGATTTTCCTATGGATTTTCACCAAACTGTTCTCACTCATGGAAAAACCTGATATGACTATATAAAAAGTATTGACATCTCAGCATAATGTAAATTATGATATGATTCAGCTATGATAATTTGTTATGGTTATCACCACAACCAAAAACAAGCAACTTTTTATCACTGAAAATGATTTTGTCCATCTTCAGAACATATAGGCCAAACTGTTGCAGAATCTCTAGCTTCATCTGCCAATAAAACAATAACCTTAAATTTGATTTACTAACAGCATTTATTTCCAGAAGGCACAGTAACTATTGTAAACAGCAGAACCTTTAAGCAATGGAATCATGAATTTGCAGCATTGACCTATACAAACCTGTTAGGAAATAGAGAGTCCAAAATAAGGGTAGAATTCGTAGCTTATTAGCTATTTTTTTGCTCCATCAATCAATTCTGTGTCGGGGTAGCATAAGTTTAGCAACCATTTAATACCTAACACATGTAGAAGCTGAATGTTACAGCTAGTAAATTACACACTCATGGGTTTTAGCCACCTGTTTAGTGTGTCTGCCTCCCACGCCTGAAGTCGCATCGAGTCCGGACTGCGCTGTACTACATAAGCATATTTATGGCAAAATTCCGTTCATAAACAGCTGATTAGGGGTCCACACACATGAACAGATTGGGAACCGCTAATCCAGAGCAACACAAAGGTTCTCTATGGCAGATGATAACTTTCTTTAATAGCAAAGCCTTTTAGCGCTGTCCCAACATTACCCAACATCATGCTTTTCGGTGATGGGATACATAAAAACAACCTAATTCCAAAAATATTAACATGATATTAACGCAATTTTTATAGATGATTTTGTTGCAGTTGTATCAAAGATCATATTCATGATTCCATCAAAAGTTTGTGCACTATATTAGCCATGATCATTTTATGACCTTATGATGTAAACTATCATGATGCCTCACCCACACCAATGAGGGCGTGCAATTTGGATTATGCAGTTTCACAGCTAGGGCTCAGCAGAAAAAAAGTTTTTATTTTCACTCATTAGGCAAGAAAATAAACTTTGTATAGCTACACTGTCCCATTTGACCTTGTGTCCCATCAGCCTTAATTAGCCTATTCAATGCATCTGCATCATAACAATCTCTTTTAGACATCTTTATTATCCTAGTCTGTTGTTATAGGTTCCGAAATTATTTGTGCCGAGCCCTTTCTCCAATCAACCACACTGATATGTGTGGTAGTTGAGATGTGATGCAACTTCCAGCCGTTTTTGAGACTGGCACAACAACGGTTAACGGCTGTGTAAATGGAAAACGGATTAATAGAAACGGTACCTGGCATTAAAGCAGATCTAAACGTGGCAGGGAGCTTGTTCCACAGTGGCAGTGCAATCAGGGCTGATTTGTGTGATTGAGAGCTAGCAGTAAATGTTGATGGCTCATTTGCTCATTGATGGATACTTGTAGCTATTAACAACATGACACTGGTCTCACCTTTATTATAAGATTCTTCTTCACAGTGTTAATGGTTTCCTCTTGTCCGTGTCCTTGCATTCATTATTAGAAATCTCATCCTGTTGCGTCCCTTAATGACCTGATGGTATAGTACTCCGGTAGTACCATACATCTTCTTAAGCCATGGTAGCATCCTGTGTTCAAGGATGCAAGAAACAAAAATGCTTGACTTAACTAAATGTATTCTTCTATGTTCATCTATTTTTGTCTATTACAGAGGGATTTCAGCAACACCTAAACTTCAAAATGGAAATTACTGGGACAGAAACTGAGGCATAAATGGAGCAAATATGCTCCTAATGCCTCTATGCTTCCTTTAGTCCCTGCAGGCTGCAGAATGAATTAATACAATATACCTTATTGTGCTTTGAAGCTTAAACTATATTTTCCACCTTACAATCTACCTCCTCCTCCCATGGGACACACGGTCGCATAAACCTCACAGTGTTACATAAATATGTTTTAGAATGAATATTCTAATGTTCTTGGCTTTGTTTTATATTCAACGGGGGGTCAGTGTTACCCATTTTTCAAAGAGAAGAATTTTAGTTAATTAGCTCTGGCCCTTTTGTTACGCACTCATTAAAATTAATTCAAACTTTATTTATTTGCATAACTCGTTAGGATTATACAAACACATATACAAAGAATCAAACTCATATTGTGGTTGATTAATACGCGTCTCTGGGCAGGAAACAAATGAAAGGCTTTCCTCTATTTGAAGATGATGTGTGGGAAATTATTTGCTTTTTGGGCACAGATCCAAGTCTGTGTCACATGGGAGATGAATGTGCTAATAAGTCGCTTTCACTTGTTGACAAAAAAGAGCTGTGTCAAAATTTTGTTTGATATATGACAGTGACAGAACTCCAAAGTTGATCTGGGGCATCTTGAATAATTTGGCTTTCTAAATATGCTGATCAGTGTGAAGGTGCACTCTCACCTGTAAAAAAAAACAACGAATCCTTAAGGGGGTCTTCTTAATGAAAGTGAAGAAAAACCCTCAGGCCGTACTGTTCTTCAAAGAACATCAGTGATAAGGTTGCTAAAGAATCCATTATGGGTTCAGTGAACTGTCAATGATCATACTTTGCGAGTAATTAATATCAAGCGTCTGGCATAACAGTGTCATTTCTGTCAATCAAACAGAAA
>NW_024041409.1:0-30025 GCF_014851395.1 Micropterus salmoides
CTCTCCTCTAAGGAGTAAGAGGTGGGGGGGAAATGCCTCCTGTTTGCCTTCATCTGGTGAAGAATCAGATATGGGAACAGCCGAGGGCGGATCAGAGAGCAGAGAGAAGAAGACCAGAACCTGAACCCCCCACAACTCAGCTGGAGGAGCTGAGAGTTTAAGCCAGTGTCTCGCCACAAGTCCACACAACAAGAGACTGGGTCAGCGTGGTAAAACTCTCAATCCTGGTACCGTGGATGTTTTCTGTCTGCTGATCACACTGTTTTTGGCAGCAGTGAAACCCCAAATGTTCTTTTTTGTTAAATGTGAAAACAGAAAATGCCCTTTTTCCACCTCAGGAACCTTTTTAAAAGCTTAGGAACATAAACTCAGAGGTCTTGAGTCCACATCACTGCCCTCCTGAACTCTTTCTTTAAAGGGTTGGTTCGCACAAATCTAGCCATGCAGGTCATCTTGTTCTTCTTATAATTTATGTTTTGCCATCCCTTCACACAAAGCGATCCCAGTCCCGGCTGTTCTCATCTGTGACACCACGATGGTGGAACGAGCTACCACACGCCATCAGAGCAGGGGCGTCCCTCTCTAACTTCAAGAAGCTCTTGAAACCTCATCTCTTAAGAGAACACTGTCTCTTATAAAACCTCTAACTCCTTGTAGGTACCAAATCCGTGCTGCCTGCCAAACGGTCCTGTCTGTCAAAGAAGGTTCCCACTAATGTGCCTGTTCGTAATTACTCGCGTGTTGTTGTCTGTTCTCATCTCAGGGCGTCGGATACTGACACTTTCAGAAAGGCTGACAAAGCGTTATTTGATGCAAAAAGTACCAGGGGGCTCAATCAGGCCACGGGAGTGCCTTATCAGCATTTGTGAAATGGTGTGATTATAACTACCTGGACCTTAATGTGACAAAAACTAAGGAGTTAATCATTGATTTTAGGAAGAACCGTTTTAACCCAGAAGCCAGCATCACTCATGGAGAAAATGTTGAAACTGTAGAGACGTACTTAGGAACCATGTTAGACTCCAACCTCAAGTTTGACAAAAACACAGAGTCAATCGCTAAACTAAATTCTTTTAATGTTTCCCAGAGCATCTTATGCAACTTTTATTATTCATTTATTGAAAGTCTTTTAACATTTTCTTTTATCTGCAGGTTTTATGGATTATCTGCTCCAACATCAGTGGCGATCAGCTGACAGACCTGAGCTCCCTCTGGAAAAAAACAGGTGCTCCAGAAGGCTGGACAGGTCGTGAGTCATCCTGACCACGTTCTTAGTCAGGAATTCTGTTTAATGCCCTCAGGACGGCGCTACCTCGCCCCCCCAAGGAAAACTAACAGATATGCAAATTATTTTATTCCTTCTGCCATCAGGCTTTTAAATATTGCTGACAGCGGCAACTAGACATGTGCCAGGCATCGTAAACCTCTGTATTTATTACTTACTTATTATTATTATCTATTTATTTATTTATCTACTTGAAGTAGTCCATGTATTGTGACCTGTGTATTCGCTGCTTGCCCAAAATTTTAAATGTTTAACATGTTTATCGTCCTGCGTCCCAAAATCCATACACTCAATAATAATAATTTAAATACAGTATAAACTACAAACATCATCATCATCATAAAATCCTGTTTTAGCAGGTAATATAAAAAATATCACCACAGGAAATGATACAAGGCTTTATGCAACGTCAGACGTTATCAAACTGCAACTTTAATTAAGCAAGAAAACTTCACCAAAGAGACATCAAAGGTTTTTTTTAAAATTTAAAAATACTTATTTCTTTGTAAACTAATATTTTCTGGAGCTGTTTCACCATCACCCAGTATATTTAATTTTCTTTCAGCTTTGTGAAGCTCTTCCATTTCCTTTGCGTTGTGGTAAAATAGTATCCATCACCAACACACTCAGACATTGACTGTATTTACTTCGCATGGTGTCATTTTTTTCACACCCGACAAACTCAAAACCTGCTCAGAATTAGTGTTTAGTCTGGATTTGGGGACGTGAGGTTGATGTGGAGTTTTACAGGTGGTATTCATGTAGGCAGGTAAGATTGAAGTTTAGACCTGATGATGTTGTAAGTGCAGAAACACAAACACAACGAGGAAACGATAATTTCTCTGTGGCCTGACGAGAGAAAGAGGTCGCTTGGGGTCAGAAAAAAACTCTCTTTCCTCGCATTTGATATACTCTCTCTCAACCCCGAGCTTCCTCTCGGTTTATCGGTCACAGTGTCATCTATGAAGACACATGCAGAGATGCTGAAACACTGAGCTGATATGAAATCAGCCTTGTTAATACACCACTTATTGGTGGATAAGAAGCGATGCAACAGAAACTGGGGAGATGAAATCTGATCCTTGACACATAAAATTTTCCTTCATTGGGACTATACTATAAACATCTACTTTTATGTAGTGCATACGGCCCAAACTGACCCAAAACCATTTATAACAATGTAGAGACAGTGAACAGTGTTGCTTTGGAGGTTACCAATAAAAAGTTACCCTATTTAAAATTTAATTACTTTAGTGATGTAACATATTACATTTAATTACTTTTTGATTCCTTTTCAAGTTTTCTACTCTTAACCATTTTTACAAGACAGCTTGAGAGGTAATTTAACTGGCAGACGGGTGGCGCTGAAAATTCAAACATGAGAACCAATCAGAAGCATCAGAACAGCATCAAACTTTGTGGCTGGAAACGGCAAAGGAAGACAATGTGCAACAATGAGAAACATATAGCCGAGCTTTTTACAGAAAATATTTAGATGTAACATCCAATGTAATCATGTAACCTTTTCATATGTAACTGAATTTAATTACACATTTTTTTCCTCGAGACTCGAGGTGCGGGACTCAATCAACAATGTTTATTTTTAGGAAATGAGGTTTGTAACATGTTTATGTCATGCATGACTCCTGCATCTGTCACCTGAGTTTGAGACTGAGTGAGTGTGTTTCGATTTGTTTTTTCCTTTGGGTGGTGAGGCATGCTTGGTGTGTTTTTGTTCTGTTTCTCTTCCCTCCCTTCTCTCAGTTTTTTCAATCCTGGGCGTGTCGGGCTTCCTGAGTTGGCACTAGCTGCACCTGTTGGTAATCGCGCACCTTTCCTGATCTGCCATCCCTCCCTCTTCTTAAGGAGAGACCAGACTTCCATTCCCTGTCGGATTGTTAAGTCGTGTACCGTAGGTCTTGCCTTAGCGTCTAGCTTTAAGCCTGTTAATCAAGTAACCAGTTTGCTTTAAATAGTTTCTCTCCGCCTGTCTCCAGATCGCCTGCTCTACCTGCTCAGCCTGCCTGCCAGTTCCAAGTCTCTCGAAGTCCAAGATGCAACCCTTCCAGCCACAGTCCAGACAGCTTAGAAGGAAACTCCCTGCCACCTCACCCTGCCTAGTTTGCTCACTCTGCTTCAATCAATAAACTGCTGCATTGTCTCCGTGTCTGCATCTGGGTTCTAGTATAATTCCTGACAGTTTAGCTCAGCATTCGCCATCTAACGTTAGCTTGCTTGTTGCTTTAGCTACGACCTCCCAGAGGTTAACTCCAACTGTCGTTCGTTATGAATGAGCGTTTACTTGCCAAACTTGTGGTAGTCGATTAACGGGTTTGAGAGTCTGATGTGTTGACTTATAGTAGTTTATAAGCGGTCATTAGTTGTAGACGCATTGCACATCACATGGTTGTGCTCTGTAAGTGGAAAAACAGGTTACAGGTTTATTGTTGATCATGTAACGTTACAGTTTCATTTAGTTAACGTTACACTGGTTTGAGAGCCTGCAGTTGGAGTTGACTTACAGTCATTAATAAGCTTTTATTCTGTCATTAACTGCGTTGCACATTACATGGTTGTGCTGTGGAAAAACAGGTTACAGTTACAGAATCCCTTATAGCTATGCAGATTTTTAAGCAGCCTGGATTGAATGCAGCAGGCAACATTCATTATAACCACGAGAGACTTGAGACTTAACTTAGACTCTAGCTCAGAGACTTGTGAGCATCTTTGGTGCTTATGTTTCTTTCCCAACCTTTAATTTTGCCCGTGAGAACAAACTAAATCCAGCTAGGAGATATCTGATGGATTAATGTTTAGATTAGTAGTTTTATTATTTTCATTCAGACTCCTGATTTCTTGAAGCGTCATGAGTTCAGAAAACTGAAACCTGCTCCTAATTGTGTAATACTGACCTGACCTGTCAAAAGGAGGTTTTCTGTCTGCACCGCACACAATTTGCACAAACAAACAAACTGAAACTAATTCGTGGTCGGCTTTTTTCAAAACAGATCAGCCAAGTCTCGCCTGTTTCAAAAGTGGGTCTGTGGGTGGTTTGCATTGAAAGTGGGTTGAAACGGAGATAAGATCCTCTAATGTGCCTACACCACAGACATCTGTGATTTGCACTTATGAGAACGTTCTCCTCCGCACGTGGGACTTCACATGTAAACTTGTTCCGATTGAAAACACAAAAGGAAACCATTGTGGTATTAAACCCTGCACGCAGCATTTTGTAGATTTTTGTTTAACCAGGAAACACACCCGACGGTCCTTTAAGTGAGATTGCTTTGTCAACTGAAATGTAAAGTTTCCAATAAATAACCGGATGTCTGTTGCTAAAATTCAGGTTCCTTTCAAGTCAAAAACTGTATATAAATACAAAAAGATAATTGGTTTCTTCTTCTATTGGTTACTGTCTTAGATTGTCATGTTTCAAAATTACGTAATGCTATCAAGGAAACCTCCTAGGAAATTAGACAAGTACCATTTTAGCTTGTGAAAATGAAGCCATGTTGACCTGCGACCCTTTGTCTCTCCATGTCTCTTTTAAACATCTCTGATGGTTTTATTTGAATAACTGGATGAGGCTTGAAGAAGTAAAAATATCCCATATTTCACATAAGAAGCAAATATTAGAGTAAAATTAATTGGTTGTTTTTTTACTTTCTTTCTATCCCATGACCCCTTTTTATATTATTATTTTATGACCCACTGGTTCCTACCTAAATAAAGTGTTACTGATTATTTTGCATTAACTAACTAACAATATGATGATATGGATATGAAACCGAGCACACAGAGCTCAGATCAGAACACAAACCTTATCCTTTCCAGGTCACCAATCATCAGTACAAACATAACTTCATACAGAAGGTGACATACAGACGCTGAACTCACCTCACTGGGTTCATCTGTGTTGTTCGACCAGCAGGCGATGGTGATGGCGGGGTAGACGTCAGACCAACCGTTCTCTGTGCAGTTCCTGCTGAGGACACCTGGGACACACAGACATCACATTTTATTACATTAATTTTTAGCTGAAGCTTTAATCCAAAGCGACTTACAATTACCATATATGTCAAAGGCCGCACGCCTCTGGAGCAACCAGGGGTTAAGAGTCCTGCTCAGACACATCGGTGGTCGACGGTCTCCCACACAAACGGCATGTGTCTTATCCACTGCGCCATCGCCACCCACAGACAGACAAACAGGTTTGTTTGCACTACATATGTACTGCCTACTGCGTTTCATGGTTAGCAATGATGACCTGTTGTTGAGACTGCCTGATTAAATAAAGAAGTAAAGAGTGATTTGCATAATGGGACACAGTATATAAGGTAAAGGCGGTCCGATGCGTACTGGAGATTTATTCCAAATCAGTTTTTTTGCTTTTTCTTGCATACTGCGTTCTACACTTTGGCCAAATCAGTACATTCAGTTATTAAGCAGATGGTATCGAATACAGTCGGTCCTTTCCAGTTGCACCGGATGCATTATTTGTTAAAGTGGTTGAGGTTTCTTTGTTCAGTCTTGAATGAGTGCTTTGATTAAGATTTATTAGAGCACCTTTGTTTAAATAATGTTTTTATTTGCCTTTTAGCAGTTCAACTAGTTCAGTGGAAATCCTTTAAAAGGACAATAAACTGTAATCTCTGGTCTTCATGTTTCATGGCGTTTTAAATAACCAGCTACCACAAAGTCAAATTTCAACATCTAGGCTTATATATGTATATGGTGTGTTTAAAAAGCTTGCAACATGAGGCAACAAACTTGGAATAAAGAATAATAGGAGTTTTTCCCTGCTTTTCCCCCACTCTTAACAGCCCACACCTGACGGTTTCTAAAAATATTTGAGATGAAACCAGACTATGAAGGCACTAAAATGTATATTAACTTTAAAAACTACAATGGCAAGTTATTTTAATTTAGTTTTTACAGAATTCACAAAGACTGTCCGAACCGCACGTAACAACAACAACAAACAACTTACTTACTTACTTAATAGGAATCTCAGTGTAAATAAAGCGGAAGCATAGCAGGGGACTGGAAAAGGTCGGCCATATTGGAGGTCCTCGGCTGTTGGCAGCGGCTGCAGCAGATTGTGTTTCTTAACTGTCTTATTGTAAATACACTTGATTTGTGCTCTACAGCAGCGAGCTTGTTAATGAGGCTGCTGGCTAGCTGACAGTTTGTTAACGTTAACTGTGCTGAACTCTTCTCAGCAGACGAGTAAGGTGGCAAAGAGGGACCAACACACTGCAAAAACATACATATTACTGCTATTATTATTTCTGGTTGACTCTTTTTCTGTGGAGGAAAAACATTTGTGAAAGAGGGCACCAGCTCTAAAGAGACAACACGTTTAAATAAAGTATTTATGAGTGAAAACTGACAGCTGTATGTCTTAACGATGCTCTCATTCAGAAAGACTAATACATTGGCCTTTAAACACTAAAGTACAATCATTTAAGTTTATATTAAAGTCAAATTAGGGTTCTGTTGTTCCTGAAAGTTTAAAGCCAGACCATTTAGATTTACAGATGTGAACTGCCAGCAGCTACAGCAGCTGCTGAATGACTGAAGCTATACAGGTGTACAGTACTTGACCGGGAGACCTACTGGGAAAACTAATCTGCATCTGGAAAGTGGTGTTGGTGGGCCAGTAGGGGGCAGTCTTCCCTCTGGTCTTACTAAACAAACAACATCAAAAAAACATATTTTGCTATGCTGTAGGACAAGGGCTTTCTGAGACTGTGGGCCTACCCTCAGACAAAGCTTGGGAAAAGGCGTCCTCCTACCACCCCCTTAGTTTCACTCAATTCCTCCAGGGATCATGATTATGTTGTTTGATCCCGTAGAAACTCAACATATGAGCCAAGTTAGCCTAATTTTACTATTTGACATAACTTCAGACTACACTAAATTCATAAAAAAGGTCTTTCCTGAGACATTTATTGTTTCTGACTCTGATAAAGTGGGAAAACTACTTCCCAAAACTACTGTATCTCTTTTACCAAATCACACACATGTAGGCTACTCTATGTGATCTCCCTTTGATAACAAATGCAATAACTAACGTAATATTGTTTCACATCCATTCACTGAGCCTCTGTTGTAGGAGAAACCATCATTGGGAGGTGAAACCGAGGTCTAAAGATCCCATGAGTAGGGAGTTCAGAGTGAAAACACCTAACCCCCAGGGTAACTGGATTTTTGTTTCGCTCCCCGCCTCTCCACCTCAAGCTGATGTGTGGTGAGAGTTCTGGCACTAAATGGCTGCCATGCATCACCCAGGTGGATGCTACACATCAGTGGTGGTTAAGGTGAGTTTCTCTCTAAAGCGCTGTGGGTATCAAGATAAAGTGCTGTGTAAATGTAATCATCCACCCCACGACATCACATCAGATACAACAAGCAGCACGTTACACAACTTCCTCTTGATTAAACTGCAAATCAAGCCGACATGAACAACTGTAAATACGGAGAGAAAGTAAGCAAACAAGCTCCTTTGAAATTATAAGAAACCGATTGTTGGGGGCTGTATGGAGACTTCAGGATGACCTGCAAACACTGCTAAAAGCAAAGTACTTCACCGCCTGTGTAGATTTTCTAAACTATATATATTCCTTGTATTATATTTGATATATATCAGAAATGGGACGCATTTCTGTTGTTACTGCTTCTACAGGAGGCAAAACACAGAGGAAAAGTGAAGATGCAACTGATTTAACTTTAACAGCAGAGTTTGCTGTTGGCCAGCTAATTTCACAGTCTCTCGTGCACAGATGTTAATGTGTTGACAGAATATTTAACAGTCGCAGTCTCAGTCAGTGACTTCAGATGTTGAGCAGCCGCCGTTGTGCCGATCACACGCCTCATCTTTTAACCGACCTAATGCTTCCCACCTCTGCAGGGGCAGCAGGGAGGTGGATAAACCGAGCTGCTGACAGATGCTGCTGAGGGAAATCACGGAGAAAGTCGGCCAGCCCAGATGTCATCAGCTGCCCCGCGAATAATTAGACTCATTAACTGAAAGATCGTGAGCAGCGCAGGATGGAGGGAGGCGAGGAAAACACAGCGATGGAGGGAGGGGGGAAGGGTGAACCTTAACATGAAAAAACAATCACATCAGGAGTTATTTTTTTCTCAGTGAGCTCATTTGTCATTTTTTATTTTACAAAGACAAGAACAAACCCTCTTATACAGCCCACCTATTCAACACATACACTTCTCGAAATACAACAACAAGCTTGTTCTGTATTAGACTTTATTTTCATTACATTTCATTACATATTTCTTGTGAAGATTACAACATATTTACTCAAAATAGACGATAACGACTACTTCTCTATTTCCCACTTAGGCCCCATCCACACTGCTGCATTTTCAAATTAAAACGGAGACCTTTTGCTACGTTTGCACCTCCCGTCCAGACTAAAACAGCGAAGACGGGTGAAGACGGGCCAAAACGGAGGACTTTGGAAACGATGACACAGACGCTCACGCTCGGCTCTCTGATTGGGTCGTCATGCAAAGCAGAAAAACGATGCTTCTGACAGAGTTTTTGAGTTGGTATTTTTATTAAAATATTCTGTAATGCCAGCAAACAAACATTGCAGGTTTGAAACCAAACAACAGTGTTTCCCACACATAGGCTTTACTTGGGCGCCCAGGTAGATTAACAGCCGCCCAAGTAAATTTGGCGCCCCATTTTAAAATCGTTTTTTTGATTGCAGCGCTGTGCAGCACATATTCGCTCCACACATCCTCTCATTCGGTCGCTTTTTCTCTCTCGCTGAATCGCTGAATCTCAAGAAATGGCCTACTTTTACTAAGTGTAATAATATGTTAACAATTGTTAACGTTCATTAAATACATGCAGATCATTTATCACAATTGATGAACCCCACAAAGAATATAGTGGGTTTAAAAGCAGAACTTCAATGCATTTTCATGCAATTCTCGGCAGGCAAACAAAATTCGGCATAACCCCTCCGCCACAGTTACACTGCCAAACAATTTATATATACAGTATTTATATGTGAACAGAGATCATATTCGTTTATATGTATTGGCCCAAATGATGCTGCAGAGTGAGGGGCTTACAAACATAATCGTAAAGTCGCTGACTGGATGGGAGGCTCCCTGATTTCAAACAAGTATTTACGATTTGCAAGTTATGTGAAATACCAAGTCCCCGGTGTGTGGTCCTGCATCTTGACTGAATCATCTGGTGTGCGTTCTTATGTTTAAAAAACAAACAAAAAAACATTCTGTCGTTATGTCTGTGGTGTCCCACATTTTTAAAATTAGTAAAGATTTGAAAATCCTCTACTGAGCAGCAGGCAAAAAACACGTACCGTCCCTATTGCATTTATATTGAACATCTCTGCAAAGTGATCTTCACCCAAAACCAAGATCTTAGTTGCCTAAAACTGAACAGGTGAACCGCAGGATGCATGACAATCTCCAGTCACGTTTCCTGGACTGAACACATTCAGTGAACACAATCCAGGCAGCGATTGAGTTTTTACCAACACTGTATTTAACAAGGTGAATTAGCAGAGCGGTTATGAACGTCTCGGCGCGGCTCGTGGACTTTCTCTCTGACATATCCGCATGGATGAAGGCTCGCCACCTTCAACTAAACCTCTCTAAGACTGAACTCTTGGTCATTCCAGCCAAGCAATCTATCCACCATAACATCAAACTACAAATTTGCTCCTCAACCATCACTCCAACCAGGGTGGTGAGATTCATGATTGATAAAGAGCTGTAGTTTTAAGTTTCAAGACAGTAACGCTGCATGGAGAGCTACTACTGGGTCTGCACCATCTACCTACACTCCATAATACAAGCCTACGTTCCTTCTTGGTCACCGCGCACGCCACCCCTGAGATTACAAAGCAATCTCATCTCTTCCATGAACACTTCTACCTCTAACACGCACTTCCTGTGCTCTTCTACTTCTGTCCTGTATTGATTGCACTTCTTGTTTCTTTCCCTATGTTAATTAATGTGACAAGCGCTATTAGCTCTTACTGCTAAGGGCGGCTGTGGAGATAGAGCGGGTTGCTTGTTAATCGGGAACGTCGGCGGTTCGATCCCCTGTTCCTCCATGCTGCGTGTTGGTGTCCTTGGGCGAGATACTGAACCCCAAATTGCCCCTGGCTGTTCCACCAGTGTGTGAATGTTAGTTTCTGTTTGAGGCTCAGTGTATGAATGTGATTTAGTGTGAGTGGTCAAAAAGACTAGAGTGGCGCTGTACAGAGCGTTTACAATGTATTGTAGATCTGATGCTTGTATGTTGTTCCTTAAATGTAAGTCGCTTTGGATAAAAAGCGTCTGCCAAATGAGTAAATATATTTTGTAGGACGCAGTTGCTCTTTTTCGAGAGTCCTGGCCAAACCTGACCTTACTGTATTGCACCATGAAATAATCACACAGCCCCGCCAAAGTATTTACTAACCTAATCACTTTCTTTGTCAAAACTGTAATAACAAAGAACAACCACAAGGCAGATTATTTGTTTGTAGATATTCTATAAACAAAAGTGGCCAAAGACACTTTTCAGCTGTTTTGAATTAACATAAAACAAGTTGTATATCCCACAAAAATGCTTCAATTTCAATAACTCTTTTCTTAACAAAACAAATTTAGCAACTGTTAACACTTCTGGGAAAACTTTCTTTTTTCAAACTAAATATTTTAGTTTGGAAGGACAGAGAACAGAGGGAGTAAGAGGACAGCAACAGGTTGAGAAATGAGAGCTTTTACTTTGAAAAGTTCTAAAGATCTGCTTGACACACCTCTGAAAAAGTCGTGAGATTGGATTCCCCTGAATGAGAAACATTCAGAGACACTGGGGAAACGAAAATAAGATTATATGTATATATAAACCTATATGTGGACCAATCGTAAACTGATCTCTTCATAATCAATCTGTTAAAAAGGGAGAAAAATAATTCCAGCAGCAAGTGAACACACAACGCTTCAAACGGGAGTCCTATGTACTGCTGACTGAGCTAAACAGGTACAGTGATTATAAATGATAAATTCATGATCTTTGGCCCGACATCTAATGACTTGAAAAAAATTTAGCCCGATGCCAGACTTATTTGCAGACTCCTGGAGTAAGGGATGGCAGGTGAGAAAGGTTGCTCGATCAGAGGAGGATGATGCAAGAGGAAAGGGAAGCAGAGGGATGAAAGACCTGTCCAGATTACAGAAGCTCGAGAGGATCAAAAGACAAGAGGCATCGACGTGACAGATGAAGCAGAATGAGTCGACTGAAAGACGAGAGTTTGTGAAATTAGCTGTGAAAGGAAACTGCTGGGAGGAAGGAAACATCTGGCAGAGGTCACATGCAGCGCATTACCGTCGATTATTGCTACAACCCGTTTCTCTCTGGACCAGAAACTGAACAACCGCAAACCAAACAAGAGCGTGACACTGCTTAAGTTTGTTTGTTGGGCCAAGGAGCTAAAAAGGAGCTAAAAACTAGATCACAATCATCAACTTACAAGATACACGATACAACCTTTTACCACTTTTTCAAAATAAGAGCCCCATTTGAAAATTCGTGACAGATTGAGCGTTGCATTTTCCCTGATATGAACATTTACATCAGATATGACAATGACGTAGTGGAGAGAGAGAGTGTGTGTGTGTGTGTGTGTGTGTGTGTGTGTGTGTGTGTGTGTGTGTGTTGAAGCCTAAAACTCACCGTTTTTTCCAAACAGGTGCAGGAGGGAGGAGGGGCAGGGGAGGGTCACCGTCTCGTTGACCGCCGCGCTCTGCCAACAAGACACACTTTCCCACTCGCCGCGACATCCTGCACACACACACACACACATTGGAGGTATAAATTATATTGTTCACAACTTCCTGTTTGGCTGAGCTACTTGTTTGAATCTCACTGATCCTGTGCCTGCTGCTGAGCGAACAGTCGGCATATAAATCAACATAAAAGCAAATCTTAATCCTCTGAAGTTTTGACATTTGGCTCACGTGTTCACTCAGGAGGGAACAGAAACCCTTAAGTTAACACCTTACATGCCCTTTACTTACTTATTTCTCATACTAAGACTGAAATTAAGATTACTTTGGGGGGTAAAACATCAACATTTTATGCTTAAAAGACCAAAGTGCAGCTCTAAATGTTGTTAAAGCCTTTAATAACTTAATCTAAGGTGTATTTAATAGTGATGCACCAAATGTTGGGCCACTGAAATTAATTGGACAAAAATAGTAAAAATAGCCCTTAGGGTGTTCGAATCAATAAGTCAAAAGACCAATTAAATTTTACTGAACAATTACGTTGACATGTCGTGCAGTGTGGAAGCATTTTAAAGTGTCCAAGAAAGACTCGCCGTTAGGAGACGCTGTTCTGCTGAATTGTCTCCTAGCACATCCACTCCATCTGTGGCTGACTTCTTAGAAAAGAACCGCTTTGAGTGTTTCTGTCACTCGTTTCTGAGAAGGCAATAAAGCCAGCCGCACCTACATTTGGAGTGCACACGTATTCAAGCCTTTACGGTAAAGGCAGGTTAGAGACTTTATCCTGTCAGTTTCTCTCTTTACAAAGACAAGTTTTGCAGTATGAGAGTCCTACCTGAAGAGAGCCTGTGAAGTCTTCGTGTTACGCCGTACGAGAACAACATACAATTTTATTTTTTATCAAACTGACAACGTCCAGTTTTCAAAATAAGGTGTCTATACAGGATTAATTGGATTAAAATTCACAGAAAGTATAAAACAAATCGTATCCATTAAAAGTAAATGGACACGTGTAATTTACTTTACCGGACCCTCTCGTGCCTCAGACCCACCCACCATAGTCTCTGCAAATCCTGTGGGAAACACTGAGGGGGAAAAACTGTGAATGTACTTGTTCAGTGTTCTGCAAATCTTTTCTTTATTTAAGAATTTTCATTTCAGTGCATCCCTACAATTTAAGATAAGGTAAGATAAACTTTACTGATCCCACACTGGTTAAAGCAGCACTAGAGTCAAACGTATAAGAAAAGACTGTTTTAGGGAAATCTGTATAAAATAAAGCTGACAAACCAAAACTGTCTTTGAGTACGCTTATTTCACATTTGCTCAAGGCGATCAAGTGTCTCCACAGCCAAAAAGCAAAGACCTTCATGTGCATATTTTTATACACCAATATAGGGCTGTCACATAAAGGTCGCACATATTTCACTTTGTTTGTTTCAGGATACAGCATCCTGCAGTTGCCTCATCTTGACCACAGGTTCCTGTTACCTCACCTTTAAGTAGAAGTAGCAATGTAGAGATACTGTGAAACAAGTTGAGCACAAAGCAACACTCAAAACAGTTACTTTCCACCACCGATGAGAATAAGCTGCTATTTAAATGAGCTGATTTACCTGATGAAGTCTAAAAGAGGAATCAGATGGTGGTTTGTCTTTTAAAAAGGTCAAATGTCTTTGAGTCTAGCACACAGACAAACACACCCACACATGCATGAGAAAAAAAGTCCAAAAGCTGCAGATCACACAGATAAAACGCTTTTTTATTATCACTGAGGAGAAACATTCAATCATACATGACCTTTTAGAAAAACAGAACAGGCCAGTATTGCATGCACATGTATGTGTGTGTGTGTGTGTGTGTGCACTTCCTCACGACTCTGGAGTATTTGACCTGAGAGGTAAATAAGTGACTGATAGTGAGTGTGTTGCAACACAGGCCGAAATGGCGTGCAGACACACCTTTTTATACACATAACTGACCTCAGTCAATGCCCACACACACACACACACACACACACACACACACACCAAGAGGTGTGAGTGTGTGTGTTTCTATTCTGAGTATTTTCGCCTGCTTGCACATGCCAATAGTGTTAGTCACTGTAAAACTCTTGGTCCTGCATTCATATCACTTAAGAGCTTTACTGTGTGTGTGTGTGTGTGTTTCATGTTTTTATATCTGGGTGGGGACATCTGCCTGAATGCACACTAACCGATGGGGACAAATGTTGAGGTCCCTACAGGTAGAGCTTGCTTTTTGAGGGTTAAGACTTTGTTTTAGTGTTCAGGCCACAATCGGGTTAAGGTTAAGGTAAGAGGTTAGTGAACGCATTGTGTCAATGAGATGTCCCCATGGGGATAGAGGAACAAACGTGTGTGTGTGTGTGTGTGTGTGTGTGTGTGTGTACCTGTGCTAGCAGGCGTCTGTTGCTGCAGTTGTGTCTGACAGTCTCTCCTGGCTTGCTGCATCTCCCAGTGGAACTGGCAGTGAGGAAACTTTCCATTAACCTGTCGGGACGAGAGGAAATAAATATTATGAGTATTATCTCCAACATGAACAAACCTCCTGCGTCAGTCAGAAGTTCACTCTCAGGTTCTACGTGTCTCAGGCTTTCACGCTCGTGTTTGATAAACGTGCTTCAAGTTTTCTGGACTAAAGTTCATGTTTTTGTAATCTGCAACTTTTCAGGGAGATAACTGCAGATAAATGAGAAATTCTTGCCCCTGTGCGCCCAAAGGCCGTATTTCATTTATTCATTTTAGTTGTTTGTGCCACTGCTTTACTTTAAAATTATAACGTGTACCATATAGCCATCAAGCCTGTGCTGAAAAGTTAGTTTTAATTCAGAAATGTTTTAAATCATTCAATCCTGCCTGGAGAAAAACAACTGAACCCCCCCCAGGCTACAACTTAAGCATTGTTCATTTTAAGCTTATATTTGTTTACATTTAGCTATTAGCCGTCCCTGTTGGCAACGTACACATGTATGTACAGACGACTATCACAGGATAACTCTGATGGTGAAGAAAATCTAAAAACGTGATGATCCTCCGGCGCAGGTGCGTCTTTTTTCTGTGACTGAGCACATGTATGGAAATTTCTCTGTGATCAGATCAAGTTAAAAAAAAAAAAGTATATATATTTATTTTTTTAACTTTTTAACTGACATATGTATATATTTACTTATTTATTTACTTAAATAACCACCCACAGCACCATATACAAGTCGCGATATGACTGAAGGTGCAATAAAAATATTAAGATATGTTATTATCTAAGCAGCGCAGTGTCCGTGTTACACCAGTGAACATGCCTGAAGTCACTCTTGAAAGTGACGGCTTTTAAATCAGTCGCTCTCCCCTTAAACACACTTAAACACAGCATGCATCTGTCTTCTTTTCACTGCAACTTGATGTAATGTTAAATGTTTATTACTTTAAAAAGTAACAGTGGCAGTAAAACTGTCATGATTAGGCTTCGCCTCCTCCCCCTCCCTTGTGTTTTCTCTGGTGTCAGTCCTGTCTGTCAGGTCCTGTGTTTGTGTGTGTGTGTGTGTGGGCGCGTCCGGTCCAGGCTCATCGCCACCTGCAGCTTCTCGCACCTGTGGCTCATCAACAATCAACTCCTGCAGTGAAATACTCTGGTTCAGCTCCCACTCTTCACCAGTTTGTCTGTTTGCCTCCTATGGTAAATTGCTCCGGGCCAAACGCTCCTAGTTTTGTGGAGTATTTTGTGATCTGTGCCTAACGTCCTGTTTCCATCTGACACAGTTATTCCCGTGTGCTGAGTCGTTACCTGCCTGCTAGCCTGTCACCCGCCGGCCGATCTGTCCGCCATGTACAGTGCTCTGGAACAACATTGTCAGCTCTCTCCCCAGCCCTCCGGCTTTTCCTGTGCGCTTTGTTAATAAACCCTGCCTGAGTTGTGATCATCTGCCTTGTGTCCGCTTCTGAATCCTTTTAGTGAAACAAACCTTTTCTCATACTGTGATGGTTAAACTTTGCAATCAGTCCACAGTTCAGTGGTCACGTCAGTTCATGTCAGTGCTGGACTATGGCGATGTTATGTACATGCATGCATCCATTCAAAGCCTGAAACTGCTGGACACTGTTTACCACGGAGCTCTGAGGTTCATCACAGACTTCAGAGCCCTTACTCATCATTGCTCCTTGTATGAGCGGGTTGGTTGGTCTGCATTGTCCACCCGTAGACTTAATCATTGGCACATTCTTTTTTACAAGGCTATTTTTGGTCTGCTTCCCCCATGCCTACAAACCTACTTCAAAAAGAAAAGCACAGGAAGATATTGTCTTCGTTCTGAGGACTTATTACTGTTATCTGTCCCTCAGGTTCGGACTGAATTGGGAAAAGGGGCTTTTAAGTAAGCAGCTCCTTGTGCTTGGAATCAGCTGCAAAATGTCCTGAATCTTCAGGAGCTGGTTTCACTGGTTGCTTTTAAAGTACTTTTAAATGACATAGAGGCTGTGCACACTGGCTGTAGATGTTTATTACTTAAAATATAAATATTTAATATTTATATTAAAATATTTTATGACCTTGTAACTCACTAATTATTCCCATCCTCAATTGTTAGATGTTTTACATTTATGTTATATGTTTTAATGTCTGCAACCTTGTTAATTGTGCTGCTGTCTGTCTTGGCCACGACGCTCTTGGAAAAGAGATTTTTAATCTCAATGAGTTTCTTTCTGGTTAAATAAAGGTAAAAAAAGAAAAGATGAATGGAAAACGAGGGGGAGAGGTGTTCTTTCCACAGCCGTAAGTATCACGATTATTGTGTCACAATCTAAGATGCAAAGAACATTGTCGTCCGTGGTAAACCAGCAAAAAGCTTTCAACCGTGAACAAATCTGCATTTAATTTAGTGAAGCATCTGCTAAAGCAGCACAGCAATGGGAGAGAGCGGCGTTTAGCAACGTTTTATGTTTTGTAAAAACCCTGAATACTGCTCTGATAAATGCATGTGCAAGAAAACAGTAGTTAAAAATTTACTTGCTTTGTTTTTTGTTTCAGACGGTGGCATTAAGAAACATTATATGTTTTGTAAAAACCACAGCCTAATCCTTGCTGCTTATATGAATATGCTATTAGTTCAAAAGGTGGGAGTCGGGAGAGACTGCTTGCTGTCGTGGGGCAAGCACGAAAGTAATACAGTAACGTAACTAGTTACTTTTATCACCCACTAATAGGGCTGAACGATTAATTGCATTTGCAATATTATCGCAATGTGATCAAATGAGATTTTCTAATGAAAAGGCTGCGATTACACTCTGGTCACATGACACCCAAGAGTACAGCAGTCTGCACGTAACGCTGTCCCCATTACTTGTTTTTTACAATGCCCTTAAGCTTGACAGCTGGACTCCGGTGGTGAATTACTAAGCTGGTCTATTAAACACGAGAGGCGTCACTTGGTTTTATTTTCATTGGCCAACTTTTGAATTGAACCTCAAACTGAGTATTTTTGGAGGTTTTTGAGATAGACTCATTAATTGGTGGATGAACTGTGGGTTTTGTATTGAGCGCTTACTGTATTACGCACTGTGGTGAACTTAGTTTTTCTTGTGGTGTGTAGGCCAACCTGATGATCCATCCATCCATCGTCAACCGCTTATCCTGCGTACATCGGGCGCAAGGCGGGGTACACCCTGGACAGGTCGCCAGTCCATCGCAGGGCCACACATAAGGACAATTTAGGGTCACCAATCAACCTAGCCTGCATGTCTTTGGATGGTGGGAGGAAGCCGGAGCACCCGGAGAGAACCCACGCAGACACGGGGAGAACATGCAAACTCCACACAGAAAGGCTGGAGCAACCGGGGTTTGAACCCACGAGGCGACAGTGCTAACCACCGCCCAACCTGATGATACTATATCATATTTTTCAATGCCATGACCAGATTCAAATTATCTTTCTCATATTATTAAAATTTGATACTTACTTGATACTCCACCATTGCTCATAATAATAATTCATGCATCACCTAATTTCATCATAACACAGGCCCGACCCACAAGAAACAACAGTGTGTGTTTAATCTATCTAATATTGTGTTGGTCATACTGTACACTGATTTACTGCTTGTCCGTTTTGAATAATACAGGCGGTAAAGAGATAAAAAAATGTATTGCATGTTAATCGTAATCGCAATATTGGTTGAAAAAAAAATTATTATTTTCCAAAATCCAAAGTAATATTATTACTTAACTAGAAACTTATTGCCCAACACTGTCCGTGATGCACGGCGATCGTAATGATCTGCAGAACTCAGAGATGGCGTGTTATTTTTGACAGTAATCATGGCAATCTGGTTTTGAAGTACTACAACTGCCTCTGCTGCTTCTGCTGACTGTGTAGATAAAAAGACCACATTTCATCAAGTAAATTAACTAGTAAGTGACTGCGACCGATTTGGGGGAAACTTGAAGATACAGAAATAAATATCCCATCTGCTTTTTGTTGACAAGAATGAGCTCTTATGCCCAACAAAGCTTTTATGTTCGTGGTGTTTCCTGGCAGTGAGGACAGTTCAGAGTAACGCAAGAGGCTCAGCCCAACAACAGCCACAGCACAGAAGAGCCAACTCCTCAGGCCAAGACTCACTGTTTACATACATTTGAAGGGAGTGGTATCCATCACGTTGATAACGACCTCGCAGAGGTTGAACAGCTGGGATTCCCGTCCCAGTCAATCAGAACTAAAGAAGAAGCCCCTTGGATGAGACCACAGACTGTATATAAGAAGTGGACGTAGTCATTTTGACGTCACCTGCTGGTTTGTCGGCTTCCGTTTTGAAACCTCGAGTTTGGGCGTCGCCATGTTGAGTTTTTTTCAACCAGCAGCACCGGACGTGACCATATTTGGACGAGACGGTGGAGCTAACGGCCGTGTGCGGAGCTAGCTAGCTTGCTTAGCTAGGTGCATCTGTAATTCACGTTAACTAAACATTTTAACCGGGCTGATAACTTTGTCGAGCGAACAACAGTCTTAAAACTAATCATACTCTGATTTATGGTCTATTTTCCTCTAAATGGGACCATAATTCACTAAATGAACATCATGTTGTGTTGAAGAAGACTTGAAACTAGCGACTGAGATCATAAACTCATCAGGAAAGTGTTTACTGAGGGAATAAATCAGCTGAGAAGTAGAAACATTTTCCCATTATTTCTAATGGAAACTGACTTCTTTTTGCAACCAGAAGAGTCGCCCCCTGCTGGATTTTCAATATAATGCAGGTTTGAAGGACTTCCGCATTGGATTTGCGTCCCGCTTGGATGAGAGGCTAAAAGTCTCCAGGTGCTCTTGATTTAAACCGTCCTTGGATACTGTCAGCGAGGGTAAAACAGCCACTAACAAAGTTATTTTTAGACTTCTGTTCCCACTCTGCAGTTATTTGGCTTCATACCTTGTTTTTTTGTTGAAATTTAATGAACATTTTATTGGACCTTCTAGGGCGTAACCTCGGTGTGCTTGGCTTTCTACCCACTTTAATAAAAGTTTACACTGATGTGTCCTGAGAGCAGATGATGGATATCAATTTGAATTTCAGGCTGTTCCGAAATAGTTTTCATTCCTCCTCTCAGGCTGCAGAACTTCATTATCAGTTGGAAGTAAATATTAAAAGAATAATATTTTGATTGCAAAAAATTTGCCCCCCCAGGACTCGAGGTTACTGATGTAAAGTCCAGATCTGACTTCTGGTTTCGACACTGACCCAATTCAAAAGTCTCAACCCAAACATCGAGTCCTGGAAACCTATTTGCACTCGGCAGCCAGATATGGGCCACAGCCCATAATGCCAGAGTGTGCCGGCACTGAGCAGTAACTGGCTCGGCTCTGTTAGAAAAAAAGAAAAAGAAAAACAAGTTTTCTTTCATCTAGAACACACTCAGCTCCTTACTGTTAATTAGCCTCACCTCATTAGCGCCTGCTGTGCCGACATTGACGCTGTGTGACGAACTTACAACCCAAACTTTTGTGCGGCTGATAAATCATAACGCTTGCTGCCGTGTGTGTGTGTGTGTGTGTGTCCTGGTACAGCTGACGGTAACCAAGGACACACACACTCAAACACAGTGTAAACAAAGGGCAGCGTGAACAATCCACACAAAGACAAACACTATCAACAAAATCCATGTGTCAACTTCACTTCATTGATATACTGACGCTGAGATACCCTGCCGCTCTCCGTAGGGTAACTTTAATACTTTTCAACTGTCACTTCCATGTTTTTTCCATGATTAAGTGGAATAACAGTGAAACAGGGTTGCAAAGTAATCCTTGCGGGCAATTGACCCTTTGCTAAGCCCCGCCTCCCTTAGTTACTGTTGCTAAGTCTGACAAACTGTCTGCGCTGGAGAAATATTGTCACATTTGTTGGAAAAAGCGATCTCAGAAAGAAGCAGACAGTTTTGCCGTTGCATTATACATTTGAAGATTGTATTCAGGCCGTCAAACTGACAAAAAAATGACAGAAAGAAGCTAAAACCTACCGATCTAGCGTTAGCTAACTAACATTACATTAGGAACAATCCACAGCCCACATTTTTCTGGATTTATTTTAGAGAATAAATCGTACTTCTCTTTCAACCTCTCTGGGTAGCGACTGTAATAATTACAAGTTGCCCCAGGAACGGCGTTTGACCATTTCTTAGAAAAAACAGCCAAAATAAGCTAGAAAACGAGTCTTTGCATCAGAGTCAGTGGGAGCGCATCCATGAAAGTGTCGGACTTCAGTTAGAGCGAGTCCTATACTGCGCTGTGATTGGCCAGCTGTGTATTCGGGGCATAGCTTAGCGAGGGGTCAATGCCGCTGACAGGCTCAAGTTGTTGTTAGAAGTGTCTGACAACCTTCTGGAAAGGATCCCTACAGAGTCGGGCCTTTTTATAAAGATCCTTTTCGTTTAACCAGAAACAGACACTATGTCGGTCTAGTCAAAGCCACCAGACACCATTGACAAAAACAGTCTTTTTACTCCTCACGTCTCCCGCTGCCTCCATCGGTTAGTTTGTGTTGACTTCACATCCCGCAGGAACCAGTTTTTCCGTTAAGTGACTTCATTATTGTTTGTTTTTTATAATTCTTTTGCTGTATTGTTTTATGTGTTGACTGAAAACAGTCTGATGGTGCTCATCTGGTGCGTTCAGGGACTGGTGGGAAAACTGATGTTGAAGGCTTCCACCTTAACGCTGTTTGATCAGAAAATCAACTTCTGACGTCAAATATGAACATCTTAGAAAAGGATGATGTGTATTCGGCTGCTTCCTTCTCCATAAATCCTGCTGCAACACTAAGGCTTCAAAGTAGGAAACTGAGCCTCCTGACTTTTTAAGTCCTGATGAATCATTCCTCTGGAAGATCTTACAGTCACCAAGAGTAAACTAGCTGTGTGTTTGGTTTTCTGCCAACTTTAATTAAGTTTACGCTGACATTCGGGTGAGCAGATGATACATTTGCAGTTTAATTTTAATGTGTTTTAAATTTAATTTCCTGTCTGAAGCGGCTGGACATATTTCAGAAGAAAAAAGCTTTAATGATTAAAAACTTAAACATTCAAATACATTTTCCAGGATGATAAATACTGACGTTAAGCTCCAGGTGTGTCTCATGGGGGCGCCGGGATCCTCATTGTTTTACATCTCATTGGAAATTTGTCTTTCCTCTTTGCATTTTCTGCTTCTCAAAACACAAACTATAAAAAGAAAGTGGCAAAGGGCAGAGGTTAAACTGTTTGACCTGATTTAACCCACCGCTGTCTATCAAACAACATAATCTCCGTCATCTAATGAGCTCTAATACATACAAACACACAGAGAAACACGCAGATCCATTACGGATGAAATGTTCTGGATTAAATAAAACAAGAGGATGTTTGTAATCCTGAACCTCGTCTGACCTCGACTGCGTCCAGAAACCACAGATTAGACCCGATGCGTTCACGGAGAACAATAAAAGCACCACAGTTTCTCTCGTCACTGATGCTGTGGTGAAATACTAAAACAGAAATCTCTCTCTGGCACGTCTGCCTGGCCACGTTTAAAGACATATTTGAATGGATTTGTTTTTTCTCTGGCCCCCCCCGTGGCCTTTGGCACCGCTGACCACTGTAAGCTCAAACTGACCGCGAGCCAATCAAAACAAAGCCTAACATCCACATTGAGACGATAACAAAACTGACCTACTGTGACTCCAGCTCTCAAATCTTTGCGCTGGTTTCTTTTGAGTCAAATTGATTTTAATATATACAGTTGGTTTATGAAGCACTGAATGGTAAGTCTGACACTGTGGGACTCAAAATCAAGACAACAGCTGACGACCTTCTGAGCCTCAGTGATGTCAATGAATATACCGGTGCATCTCAAAAAAATTTATATCGTGGAAAAGTTCATAGTGAGCATCTGGAAGCTGGCAAGAGATTAAAGGCTCAGGAAAGCTTTGCGAGCGATTTGGGGTAATTAGCTGATTAGAGCTCTTCTCATGTTGACATTTCTGTTTTATAAAGTCTTCATTCTGAAATTAAAATACCTTTTGAGATACTGGAGTTTTCATTTCCATGAGCTGTATGGTGTAATCATCAAGATTAAACCAAAAAAAGGCTCGACATATTTCACTTTATGTGTAAAGACTCTAAAATTAATGAAAGATTCACTTTTTGAATTAAATCAAAGAAGAAAATAAACTTTTCCATACACCTTTTATATTTATTGTTATTCTCTTAATTTATTAATCATGATCTAACGTTTGAAAAACGTAGTTCCAAAAATTCTTTCGGGAATATAAACAGGAAGTATAATGAGTCTGTTTTTAATTAATTGGCACAAATAAAGGTACGCCGGATAAACTGTTATCGCTTCCTGTTTGCAGTTTACCCACAGATGTACAGACAACTCTCACTGGATCACTTTGATACTGAAGAAACGTAAGAAACGTAAAAACGTGGTGATTCTCACGGAAGTTCTGAAGCAACTTTTGTTCCTATGATTTCCAAGAAGATTTATAGACGATATCTCTGGAAAGTGTAAATTACACTGAATCGACAAATGACTCTAAGAAGGAGTGTGATTTCTGACGCAAACTGGAGATGTGCTCCATCTCAGTTATTTCAACTCGGGGATTAAGATCTGTTAGTTAAAAACTCTTTTTACTTTACATTTCTTGTGACCACACTGCTCAGAACAAGAAGAATCAGTCTCCAGAATAAATCTGGGACACAACGGTAACAAGGAGACGTATGGAAATAATCAACTTCTGTTACTGAGATCCATCTTTCCCTGTCAGTTCTTCAGTTTTTCCTCCTTAAAAAAGAAAAGGCCACCGCATGAAAGGAGAGGAACGGACGCAAGTGAGCTCTGATTTTGTGGTTTATAAACGTCTACATTTTACGCCATTTTAGTGATTATATTTCAACGTGCAGACAGTTTTTAAAATGTTGAAAGAAGGGTCATCTCAACATCTTTTCACCTTGAAACCACCAGACTGATGCTCACTGGTCACTGAAGAAGTGATGCAGCAGCCTGAAAAATCCACCTGTCAGAAGCAACACACATACACGGATCCCATCTAAGGAGTGGTGGAACATATCCCAGCATGCATTGGGTGAGAGTTGAAACCCCTTACATATTGATTTAGAGATGTCATCAACTATTGATTTCTATATTTCTATTTATTTAGTGTGTTTTTTGAACCGGGTGTGTGTGTCCTTAATAAAAGCTTTGGTACACGTCTTGTTTTAAAACAGCGGGAACGTCTTTCACCTGCGTATCACTAAATCAGTGCTCACTGGAACGTGAAGAGGACATTTAAACTCCGCTATAAAACGCCCCCCAGCTGAACTCTTAAGAGGCTGCAAAGAGGAATAACTCAGCTGCAAGTAATAGCCCGACTTGAGCAAATCAAATTACGCCGCTTCTCAGTGCCAACACACAGAAAGTGAATCAACCTGTCTCCTAACCGGCAGCGAGTTGAGTGATCTCCTCGTCTCTCGCTCCTCTTTAAAAGCCTTTTAACAGATCAGCTGGGTTGGTCAACATGAGAGCGGCGTACTGACTCTGCAGGACTTTTAAACAGACAAGACAATATGTACATTAAAAACACAAAACTAGGATTAAATCAGCCCATCGCAGCTTAGCTTCAATAATCACAGGTAGGATGTTTGGCTCACTTATTTTTAAGTAAATATCCTGTATAATCTCTATATTTAGCACAGTAAGTGTCAAACTGATAGTTTTCATATTTAACGTCATGTTCCTGTAGCCTCAGATAACAGCAGGACTCTGCTCTCCAGTAAGATATATGAAGCAGAAGTCATTAACCTTTAGCATAAGTAAATACACAACTACTGTAACACACACTACTGTAACACACAGACAGCCGAGAAATTTATTTTATGATTACGAATGTCTGACGTGAAATTTACGTCTCAGAAAGTAGCAACGCCGTCACAGTCTGAATCCTTTTTGTTTTTAAGTCAGTTTCAGCTGGAAAATGTTCCCTCTATGCGACGTTAAAGGCATTTTGAGGGACAATCTTGCCTCTTAAAGTCATTAAAAACTCTGTGCAGCCAAATTCTGTTCAGACTTATTTAAATTTCCAACGGAGCTCCTAAAATGTTCAAAGACACCAAACGCATCAGGCTGAATTTAGGAGGAAATGTGTACAAACTTAATGGAACAAATACTTTTTCTTTCAAACCTTAAAGCTACTTAAAGGAGAAACATAAAGGGAAAAGATGTGGAGGGGTAAGTAAAAGAGTCAATAATCACCTAAAATCAATGCATAAGACTGGAAGAACATTCAGAAGCAAAAAAACTAAATCTTGTCCGTTTATTCTTTTTATGTTTTTGATGCTTTCAACTGTTTTTTTTATGTCTGCAAAACCTGTAGAAAAGCCTAGACAAGCTGTGAATTTAAATTATCAGTTTAAAAATGCAGGTTTTCTAACTTTAAATGAAGCTTTTCTGCATGTAAATATACATAAAAAGTCTGGGGTAAAAGCTACAGATAAGACAGCTGTGAAAAGTCTGCTTTTTCTTTTCAGACTGAAACTTGACATGAGTCACTTTGAGTGGATTTCTGGCACACTGAGGTCACCTTTACAACATTTCTACTTCAGTAACAAATGAGTTAATCATCCACTTGAGTTGTCTGCATCCAAACCCACTAAGGAACAGTCCAACACTCAAAGCTTCACTGAAAGATGATAACATCTGTAAGTGAAGGTCCAGGCTGCAGAGTCTAAGTATAGAGACCAGCACTGTGTGAACAGACCACCTGAGTATTAAAAATTAATCAGTAGTAGCCAGTAAATGAATCAATAATTAATTGATTTTCATACAGTGGAAGAGTAAAAGAGTAGTGAGATGCAGAAAGTAAGTTGATCAGTGGTGATTTACAGTTCAATCAGCAATGAGACTGAAAGCAGCAGAGCAGATGTTTATATGATGAAAATAAAACACACTTAAAAAAGGTAGAAATGTAAAAGTGTAAGTGTGTCAGTAGGAATATTAGGGGTAATAAAGACAAATCAAGTAGAATAAAGGTCACAAAAGACCGCTGTGTGACTATTCTAGGAATACTAGATGGCCTAATTACGCTTTTAAGCCAATTAAAACTAAAGATTTAGCGCCACAAGAGATTAGCATGTGGAGTAATGTTGCAGAAAGAATTCAAATAAACACCAATATAAACACCTCCTATTAATTTTTAATAAAATGATCACATTAAGCCTGGTAATAATAATCACAATGAGTAAGGTACTGACCGTGTGGATGAAGGTGAAGCCGAGCAGGAACAGAGCGAGCCGGTGCGTAAAGGACATGGTCACATCTCCTCCCGCGGAGCGTTAAAGCCACCTGAACAGCAGCTCGGCGCTCATCTGACTGACATCCTCAGCAGCAGGAAACGCGTGCAGGTGAGCTGCTATCAAGTTTGTGGTTTTATTGCGCAAAACGTCGCAAATGTCAATCAGTTTTTTGGCACGTTGGTCAGCAGCTTTACGCACGGATTCATTCGGACCTCTCCGAGGCTCATAAAAAAAGGGTGAAATGTCCCCCCCCCCCCCCCCCCAAAAAAACGTGCTGACAATCAAAGGAGCAACTAAAAAAAATACTAAATTCACACCTGAAACAGTCCAAACAGTCACGAGCTGGTTCCTGTTCTTAGTAAAACTGCTGGACAGACGGTGTGTTGTGATGAGTCCAGTGTGCGGACTCACAGTGACGCGGTGCGGTTCACTCCCTGCTCACTTTCACAGTGCGCGTCCCCGTCACATGTCGTCCCTCAGGGCACCCCGGGCTGATGCGCGCTCACGCGGACCTGAAGGAGCTGAAGGAGCTTCACGAGTGTGTGTTAAGGTGAAAAACCAACAGCGACCTCGCGTGGCTGAACTCAGAACTCCTGTCGGTAAAAATAGTTTCCAACCGCTGGTCCAGAGGCCCTCAGAGGGCCCTCAAGTTGGGCTCCTGCGGTCCCCACAACAAATACCTATATATCTATTAACCACAAAAGAATGAAAAACAATAACTTAAATTATCCAGGATGGACAGACTAAAACTTCCTAATGAGAGATTGTCCTCCAAAATATTCATGCACAGTTTTTCTTTTGCTTCTGGGATGCATCATTACTTCTTTTGCTTTATTTTAACACATTTAACAAAGTATTTGGCATTTTGAGGTTTGCAATTCAGCTGTTTGCTTCTTCATTCAGTTTTAATGTGAAATAAAGTTAGATGCATAACCAAACCAACAGAATACAAATATGTCTAATGGGTTTTAATAATACAACATGAACAATATACAGTATAATATATAAACATAACCTGGTGGAAAAGAAACTTTAGTAAAGTGTCTGAATACTTGCTCCTGAAATGAGTTTTCAACAGTTCTCTTGTGGTAATAAATTCTCCTTCGCCTGTTTGTGTGATTATTAAAGAATGAACATCTTGTGCTCGAGGAAATGAGGCAGGAAAAGAAACTCCGTCCATCAGCTGAAACCATCGACTGACCCCCACAGCTCATTTAGTCATTTATGAGTCTAAACACATAAACTGGAATCAGGAATGCTTTTACAGCAGAGTCACAGTCTGATCAGACCGAACCAGAGAGGAAATCAGAGCCAGAGATTAGAGTAAAAAGGGGGATACTGGTTTGTATTTATACCTAAAAGTTAAACATTCAGACTTTAAAGAAGCTGAACATTTTACAGAGTTTTATTTCTGTCTGTTTACCCGTTTATCGCTCTTTTCTGAGCAGTCGCTGTAAATAGTTGTTTGCACGTGTAAACTCTGCTTTTACTTGTGTGCATTTTCTGTTTACAGCAAATTAAAAATAGCAAGAGAGAGGACGCTGGACATGAAGCCAATAAAACCAGTCTGACTCTGGAAAAATGGGAGATGAAAGGAAACTTGTAACTCTGCTTTGGGGAAAAGTTATTAAACATATTTGCCATTAAATTCAGATAAATATTTGTTAAAGCTCTTATCAGGTCTTCGGTGTTGAAAAGCATCTTAACTTTGTTGTCTTTACTTTTGGCCTTTTCATGATCTTAACTTTTTGTGCACGTGTTCATATATCATCTTGTCTTTCTTTTTTCCGTCCCGTAACAAACTGTGCAAATACTGCTTTGAAAAGTGCTACAAGAGTAAAGTTGGTATAAGAAGCTCGCCTCCATTTAGTGACTGTTCTGGAGCTTTCAAGCATATCACATGATCCTCAACTGTAGATATTCAAATGTTTTACTTAACATTTACACACAAGTCAAACTTTTACTTACATTAGATAATTTTTAAAATTAATTTTATAATTATTTAAATTATAATTTATTTATTAAAAATGTAAATATAAATAATATAGATATTTATTTATTTTAATATAATTTATTTATAAAATTTATAATGTATTTTTTTTTTTGTCTTTGCTTTACCTAATTTTCCTAATTAACTATTGCTTTGACTTAAATATGTGTATGTAGTGTATACATAATATATAATTTCAATGGCTGAATAACTGCTTTTTACAAACAGAGTCGCAGTTTATTTTCTCTAGAGCACAAGTTATTATTCTCACAAGAAAACAAAAAAACTAAACTAAATCTGACCCTTGTTTTTCTAAATGAAGACTATGTTTCCCAACAATTTCTGCTGCCTTGCTGCTAATCAATTCATAATAATACAATTGCTCCTGAAAAGTGCCAGCTTTTTAGTTCCCATGAAAACAAAAAACGTGTGATGATAAGACGTTTGTCCTGAAAGAAAAGATCGACATGTCTTCACATTCAAGAAGACATCAACAGCCTGAAGACAGAAACTTTGGTCAGTTATGTTTTCACAAGCAGGAATCCGCTGACAGGAGAAGGACTGAGGGAGAGACAGGAGAGGAAGACGCTAAGCTTTTTCTGTACGACTGAAATCTTATTAAAGTCAGACTGACTGCTGAAGATCTCGTGGGGATAAAGACGCAAATCATTTTGGACTAAGACATCTTTTCATGAGATGACTGCACCTGATTGAACTGGAGGAACTTGAATAGAGGACGAAGGATCAATATTGGCCTTTAAGAATCCATGGTGTTGATGAAGGGATTAATGCGGTTAGACCGTCTCAGCCTTCAGACCTGATTCTGCGTTAATGAGCATTTGAAAGGCAACAAAAGAGAAGCGGGAGATAACAGCAGCAGCGCAGGGTCATAAAGACGGAACATCGTCAGAAAGCAGAGCTGGAATGAACTTTAACTAATGGCTTTAAATCTAGGCCTTTAATTCCTGTCCCACAAAACTCCTGCTCTGCAAATATGGGAAATAATAAATATCTAAATATAAATTCAATAGTGATAGTGAACTATTTAATCATTTATTTAAACCGGAGTCAATATTACTTGCATCGATCTACCTCCGAGACACAGCATCTGATCCAACCTCAAACACCGGTAATGAAAGGAAAAAGCCAACTTGGATTTATTTTTATGAAAAATCCTTTTGATTATTTTGATCAGTGGACCCTTACAGACTAAAGGAATTATAATAATAAAGGAACGGCCACATGTTGGGACTAAAAACCTGCTTAAAAGTTTACCATGCCGGTGAATCTGAGTGAATTATACTTTGGTGCTCATTGTTTCTTTAAAATGACTGAAATCCAAATCCAAAGTTTAAACATTTATATTTGTATGCACCATCAGCTGAGACTAGTGACCTGGTGGGCTTATATATAGCGAGAACTTAAAAACCAGACCAGGGCCGGTTTCACAAAGATAGACTTTGACTATGGCTTAGACATAGAAAGTCAGACTCTAGACATCTAAAATCAGACCGTTGCACAAAGCACTGGAGACCCGACTCTCTTAAGTAGGACTACACTGCAATGAATTCTGGGTAAATAAGACACCTTTTTTTTTTAGACTAGTCTAACACTATAGACCGGTCTGAAATAGCTTTTGAAACCTGCCCAGGCTCTAATTGAGACGTGTGTATTTGATTTAATTTATAATAATCTGAAGCTTTATGGTAAGTACATCTTCCACTGAGATTCTTATTTTAACTTTCACCAAATCACCTTTGCGTGTGAAAATATATTTAAATATGCAAATGAAAGGCTTCTTTGCTTATTTTTTCTCATGTTTCTTGCGTCCAGCTCAGTAAAACTTTTCTAGCCTTGCTGGTTGTGTATGTAAATGCATTTTCATGAAACTTTGCCCAGATGTTCCTCAAGAGGATGAGTCCTGACTTCAACGATGCTCCGACTTTTCTTCTAGCGCCACCGCGAGGTCGACATTTGTGGTTTTAATAAGTGAAATGTTCATTAGCCAACTGTGCTGAACTGCATGCTGGTTTTCTTCAACTTCTCTGATCAGAAAGCCCCCTAACGAGGTGTTACCTTCCGTGGACGTCCTGGATGTCACAGTGAGCTACCCACAAGTCCATCCATTTTAAATTTCTGGA
>NW_024041410.1:0-25898 GCF_014851395.1 Micropterus salmoides
GTGATTTAAAATACCTGCTGTTATCTGATTGTGCCTGCACATCTATAAGTTTCATCTAGAGGGCTGAAGCCCATTTCCATTTGTCATTTTAATTTTAATTACAGTACACTACATAGAATTTAAATGTGATAATTTTCTTAATTTGATTTTTCTTGTTACGTGTCCCAATCTGTATCAGGAAACCTCTTACATATTAGCAAGGGCCTTATTCTCACTGGGAACGATATTTCTAAATCTGGCTTTTGCACTCTATTTAAATTCATAATTACTACATAGTTTCCTTTTGCTGACCAGATGTAATACAGATAGTAATAAAGATCTTAATGAGAATAACAGATTCTGTTTTCTGTATCTCATCCCCAGTCATTTCCTAGAAAAGAACTGGTGCGTATCTGTAAATTCTTATGTTTAAATTACAGTAATTAGAGGTGAATTTGAGAAAAGTGTCCCATTGATACAGTTACAGTGATTGATTCCATACGATTGCTAAAGTGTCATTCAGCAGGTCTGAACTAGCTTATCAGACAATATTACAGATAATACACTCACAACATCTGCTCATTTAAAGTTAAGTTGAGTCAAACAATATTATGGTGATGTAATTTAGAAAGGGCTTTCTCTCCGAGAAGAAGTAATTTTCGTTCCCAGTGAGAATAAGGCCCTTGCTAATATGTAAGAGGTTTCCTGATACAGATTGGGACACGTAACAAGGAAAATCAAATTAAGAAAATTATCACATTTAAATTCTATGTAGTGTACTGTACCTGAAGATGAAAATTAAAATTAAAATGACAAATGGAAATGGGCTTCAGCCCTCTAGATGAAACAGACAACAGCAGGTATTTTACATCACTGTGAAAAGTATATTATAACCTTCTAAAAGTTCAGCTTTTCTTTCTTGCCTGATAGTCTGGAGACATGATGCATGAAGGCAGCATACAGGAGTTTGTTCTTTCTGACTTGTCACAGGTCCAAAAGAGGATTATTCTGCTTCCTTACAGACAGACAGTAACTGTGTTTGTCCTTCAAGGAACCTTTGAAGATGCTGGTCAGCAGGAAGCTTTAGTCTGTGGTCGATGTGTTTATCCTGTAGCAGCCATGAACCAGATCAGATGATGTGAGGATTCATTTTCTGAGTTGTTGCTGCAGAGCACAGTATCCCTCTGCGACTCGATCTAACTCACTCTGTTGGCTATGGAAGAAATTGATTTAAAATGACATCTTCTCGGAGAGAAAGCCCTTTCTAAATTACATCACCATAATATTGTTTGACTCAACTTAACTTTAAATGAGCAGATGTTGTGAGTGTATTATCTGTAATATGTGTCTGATAAGCTAGTTCAGACCTGCTGTGTTGTTAAAGCCCCTGATAACTAGTATTCCCTTTAAAAATATTTGTTTAAAACTCTTAAACTGCTTCATCAGGACTGTGGTTGTGATTTTATTGGTGCAAGGATGTGGCTTCACCTTTTGTCCCACTGAGCCCTGCCAACTTTGAACCAGGGAGAAATGTGCAGACAAAAACACATTTTACAAGAGAGAATTCAGAAATTATTTAATTTGGCAAAAAAGTGTATGTTCAAGTAGGACCCAATAATTCATACTAAGAAGCTCACTGAGCATATTAGACATATCAAACAGGATTACAAATGTACTACAGAGCCTGTAGAGTCCTGAAAGATTTTTTTTCTTTTAATATTGTTTGCACAAGATAATAACATGTTTGCACAAGACAAAATATCTGTGTGCACAATTAGGGGCTCCGTACAAATGAGTAACAGACGAAAAGGTAAGAAACTGAGAGGAAGACATCACCATTATTACATTTCTGTTCTGTTAGCTTGTGCTGTGCCTCTTTTTTCAGCTCACCACAAACAGTTAACTGACCTGGCTGTCAGGGTCACCAGGCATGCCCAGTACGGGTGCTGGTGGTCTTGGGGGGGTGATGGGTGGGTGTGATGGGGTCACTGGAGGTCGTGTGGCCAAACGAGGTCTTTCACACACCTCACACAGAATACTGCTGGCTGCATTCACCATGGTACAGCTCTTACACTGCCACTCTGAGAAGAACACACACATAAATAAGTCAGTTCATTGTATTCACATTATTATCAGTCACAATCATGTCCTCAATGGCCATTACTTGCTTTCATAACAAGTAAATAAGCCGTGGCCATTGTCATGTGACAATAAAAGTGAAAATAGCGACAGGCCAGAGAAAAAGACAGAAAGTGTCCAAAGTAAAGAATCACCCGTAAAAAGGTAATGTTAGAATTTAAAGTAAATCATGATTGCTAGTTGAGATGAAGGCTAGCAAATGCAAGGCACAATTCTTAGTTGTAAATGTATAACCGTGCGTTAATAAAGTTCTCCAACTGGTTAGTCCATAAGTGGTTTTACAGTGAAAGGAGTTACACAGCTGACTCCGGTACTGAGGGCACCAAGTAAAAGTATTTCTTATCAGATGAATTGATAGAATACTCGATTACTAAAATTATCGAGGTTGTTTGTGTTCTCCTGTATTTCCAGGAAGTCAGTGAATGTGTTGAGCCTGTCACTGAATGTGTGACATGTGTAAAATCCTGTCAATCATTTATTTACAGCCCACAGTAGCCTGTATTACGCCGACGGCTTCAGAGCGATGTGTGGGCGATCGAAAATCTGCAGGCCGGTTGAGAGCTGCTTAACTTGGGCTAGAAGAGCAGGGAGCAGCGCTCCAGCTTTTGGACAAATAAACACCCGTGGTTGGACTGGATTATGCTCTGACAACTACGCCGTTTGCTCGAGGGAGGAGCTCGGAGTGAACTAACATTACTTGGGATTACAATGTTGATTTATCTTCACTCGAGCTTCTCAGCAGCTAGATTCCGTGCACATCCGGTTCAAGTGTTGTTAGCGTCGTTTGCCACTACTTCATATTTTATATAAAAACCGGACAAAACTGGACATAGCGGGGAGAAAAGAAAGCGAGGAGGTTGAACTACCTGGTGAGTTCAGAAAACATGTGTACGTAACTTTATTCCAGCTATCGTTGTACTTTACTGTGACCAAGTTAGCATAGCCCTGATCGACCCGAACTCCATTCAGAAAACAAACATTTTAGAAGTTGTTGTCCTGCTGTCTTCCTGAAAGACCTGACAAAGCATGAATTCATATTTTTAACAAAACTGCATCATATTGTAGTTATTTCGGCATCAGTTTGATCCGTTTATTGCTATTTAATTTTGCACAGCAAAATGTTTACTTTGGGTTCACACAGCTGTAGTAATGGCGAGTTGTGTGTGAACACTCCAGGGATGTCCAGCGATAAAACCACCGCGAGGTAAGCGTTGCATGGATTAAATTTGCGTTTGGTCTGAATGCACAGTAAGAGCTATTGTCCCTGACATCACAGCTCCCAGGGACGCACAAACCCCTCCACCGTTAAGGTGGTGATTCTGAAATTATCATGAGTGCATACTTCAATGAACACAACAAGCGTAACAACTTGCCCCAGTGTAACAGCAGGGGCAGTTAGTCAAGGGTAGATGCCATAGATTTATAGATTAATTTGCTTTTGTCTCATTTTCTATTTCCATAAGAAACTAGAACGTAGTAGAATAAAGGAGATGGGATGGGATGTAATAAGAGACAAAACAGACCAGTGATGGTGGCAGGGGGAGATTCATCTGCTTTACAGCTGATCGATTCCAAGCGAGGGCGCTCACACTCCTCACACAGCACATCCTGGACAGAGTTGACTTTAGTGCAGTGAAGGCAATTCCAGGTGGAAGAACTGAAACACAGGATGAGGGTTATACTTTAATACCAATTTGTATAAACAGAATATACCATTAGCTATCACACCATATCCATACATATTGATTTTGTTCACACATTTCTCATCTCACAGTTCACTCAGTTCCAATACTTTGAAGTCCGCTGTCTAAAGTGTCACTAGACTTTCCTGTGGAGCATTGGCTGTAGAACAGTAAGATCAGAGTATTCTCAGTTTATATTGCCAGCTACTTTTGATCCTGACCTGTGACTATTCCTGTTTTGGGATGATGATGATGATGATGGGACAGCTGTCCGACGGTGGTTGGCCCTCTCAGGGTTGGAGTGGTACAGTCTGTCACAATCTGAGCAGAGCCCCTGGAGGCAAGTGAGGCAGTGGGCAGAGATACGGAATATTTGACAGATAGCGCAGTTTTCTGAAACAGAGATAACAATCCACTGTGCAAAACACTTTCACAGTATTGTCTACTATAACCTATAATGTGTGAAAGAAAGTCTCAGCAACTGACTCTCTATAACCTTTAAATTTCCGGATTTGCTTAGTTGAATAGCCACAGACGTTTGGTCGAGGTCAAGGAATTAAATTGTTTCTAGGATATTTATTGAATACTGTCAACACACTCCACTTGTCTGTTCAACTGCAGACACTGAGCAACTAAAGGTCCAACTCCTCTGCTCATTAAACGCCCGCTCCTTAATGTCTAAATCTATCATTATGTGTGATATAAGTAACTATAATACTATTATTTTCTATGGTGGCATTTTCAAAGGAGGAGTTAAAACACACAAGAGGGAGTAAGGGATTGATATAGTTAAGGAAGTAACTGTGTTCCTGGATGGTAAAACGACACTGCATTAGTACAGTTGCTTAAGTATATCTATGGTATGTAGTTGCTGTGGTTGGCTAGCAAATAACAGGCCTCAGGGCTGTTAGGAGGTTGAATGTTCTAGGTGAGCTCTTTAGCGTGAGTAAGTAGCTGCTAGGTGGGCGTATCAGGAGGTTACTCTTGCTTTGCTAGGTATTGCTAGTGAATTCTAAAGAGCAACGCACTGGCAGTAAAAACTGTGTCAAAACGCCCATGCACATTGTTTTCTAGTACACTGTGGTTTTAATTGCCTTGATGCATCAGGATATGCCACTGTCCTATTTTCCAAAAAAGCAGCTATTTATCACAACCACTCCCTGGCACATCCAGGGCACAGTACTTAAATAGTACATATTCTGTCTTCTGTGTGCTACGGGCATCAAATGATGTGCATCAAATGTGCTGTGCATAGCTGCCCTTGGAGCCTTCTTAGGTGGTTAGTTGAGCACAATTAGCAATTAATTGAAATGCATCTTTAAAAAAAAATAAATAAATAGTGTTAACACCTCAGCTTCTAAAATATGAAACCTGTTACCTGCAAGAAACTTTTTCATCTCTTAACAATCATGTTTTTTATCAACTTTATTAATAAAGCACTTTTTAAAACCAAATTACAAATAGTTTTACAATAAAAACTACTAATACAAGCACATACAATGCTAAACAAAGATATACAGAAGAATATTTTCAACAAATACCATCAGTTAAGAAAAAACCATAAGAGAAAAGTGAGTCTTAAGAAGAGATTTAAATGAGGACGTTGACTTTACTGTCCTGAGATCCTGTGTGATGGCGTTCCATAGCTGAGGGGCCCGGAGAGTAAGGGCCCCATCACCTTTAGTGGCAAGAATTTGGTACCATTAATAGGGCCCTGCCAGTGGATTTTAAGCCGCGATCAGGCTCATAGGGAGTTCACAGATGCAGATCACAGATATAAGCTGAAGTGTGACCATTCAAGGCATTGAAAATTAAAGAGCAGTAAATGAATCTGTATATATGTATGTATGTATGCATACATACATGTATACATGTATATATGTGTCTCATACAGATATGTCTGTATATATCTTGCATTAAATTTGTCTTCCGTCTAAGTGCAGAATGCAATGATGCTGAGAAGACAACGTTGGTATGTGGGCTTACAAGAAAAACTGTTCTGACACGCGTAATATGTCACCAGTGTGTGGCTCTTTTTACATTCATAGCACAAATACAATAGAGTGCCACCATGATGTAGACACATTAAACACTAATCTACTGACATAATCAAGTGGTCAGCGGTTTCTCGTCTCACCTGGGTGTTTGTTTGAGGAAGTGGAAAAGACCTGAATGGACCTGAGACTTTGGTGGTTGGAGGACAGAGAGTGGCCACGGCTGCCCTCTCTGGAGGAGTGATGGTGCAGGGGGAAAGCTAGAGACTTGGTCTGACTGTCTGAATGGCATGAAATGGAGGGGGAATTGTAGGCCACAGCGTCAGTGTTGAGACCCACATCCTAAGAGGAGAGAAGAGTGGGTAAAAGCTCACTTGAAAACAGGTCATCAGAAACTTCAAAATAAGAGATGGTTCATTCTGAGTAATGTAATAATACATTTTTTATCAGACAAGATGGCTCTATCACCTCACCAGCCCATAGTACGAGGATAAAAAAGGAGGATAATAAAAAGGGTATATAATTATAAGACTGGTCTCATAACTAATTCAATATTAAAATCATAGGGGAGCGCTTAAATAATATATCAGACAATTTTGGTATAATTCTTTAACCTGACAAAAAGGCTTGCAGGCCTGAAGAGGCAAAGAAATGGAAAATAACTGCCCTCATAAGAGGTCTTTACTTTCCTCACATTAAAGGATAAGCTCATGGCTGTCTTAAAGCAAAAAGGGAGGTGCCCATATGAACATTGAAAGAGGTTTTGCTTCCTCCTGTTCATATCACTCATTAAGAGATCCCTTCATAGTGCACTTTAAATGTAAGTGATATAGGACTAAATCACCAAAAGTTTATCTGAAGCTAAAATGTGGCTTCAGCAGTCCAAGGTAGTTAAATCAAGTGGCTATCTTCCAGTTACAGCCTTCTTGCTTAGAGGCAATTTTATACTAAAAAGACTAACTTTGGATGATACTCACTAGATTTGACAGACTAATAACAGACTGCTGAAGGCTCATTCACTTAATACAATACATATCAGGTTTGAAACTGCTTTACTTGATGTACTCTTCAAATGAAATGCGTAACTGAAGGGGTGGTCACGGGGCAGTGGAAAATACACATGCATTTTGTGTGAGAGACCTGTGGTCGATTTCCACTGCAGCACATCCACCATGTGTGTGTCCCTGAGGCAAACACTTAACCCCTAGTTGCTCCAGAGGCGTGTGACCTCTGACAGACGCTTTGGATAAAAGCGTCGGCTAAATTAATAAATGTCAGATTTGATGGTGGTACCTTGTGTCTCAGTGTAGGGATGATTCTCTCATAGAATTCAGGGTGGGGATGAGCCTCCTGGGATCAAACCAATAACAAGTTAATAATGCCTTTTAATTCAAGCCAAGCAAAAAGTACAATGCACCACGTACACAACCTGTACATATATAAAAATAAAGCAGTTTTTGACTACACAATCACCATATCAGCTTCTGAAACATTATCCTACAATCATTACAACAATAATTGCTGTATCACAACCCGACTGACTGGGTTATCCCATTTGCACATATTTGGTGATGTCAAAGCTCCAAACAAACTTGTGTTGAGATCGATGAAGTAGCACAGCTGTAGCTGCATTTATGCAGTTCAGGTGGTGCAGTGCAATTAGTTCAGTAAATGTGAAACTGAGCTATTTATGTAAAAACTGTAATTCGTAATATTAAGGGTCTGTGCTGAGTGAGTCTTACTAATGTCCTCCAAAAGTTCTTACAAAGTCCTTTCCTTTCAGAGAATACCTGCAACCATCACAAAGCAGCAATCCTCTGTTGCTTACATGGAGAATAAATAAACAATAATACGTCATTATTACTGAGGCACTGACTATTCATATACATCCTTTATTAGAAAAAAATCTACTGACATTTTAGTCAACTATTAGACCATCTGGACTGTATTCAGTGCGCAGGTGCTATTCTGAAGTCAGGAGTGTTCACACTTGTGTTGCCACACAGTGGTCTGTTACATATTATACAAAATAGAAATTTTTTAAAGTCTTCTTTGGCTCTACAGCAAACTAGGGAAAGTCTGACGCAGTAACAACTTTACTGGAGCAAACAGAGTTATAAGGAATATTCATGCCACTTCTGCAAACCCACGGAAATCAATAAAGCTTAAGTAGCTAATAAAAATGCAAAAAATACACGCACACACACACACCTTAATAAGCATTTCTAGTTCCATCCTCAGGCTCATCACTTCAAGTGTTACTGCAGCAACTCGGCCCACATCTGGATCCGTGACATCATCAGGGAAGCTGAGCCCATCTGGCTGCTGATTGGAGTAACCATAAAGACAGAGCACTGCTCGTCCTCCCTGGGAGTGGAAAGAACAAACAGGACGTGATGTGAACACAACTTTTAATGTTTACTTTCCCAAACAGTTAAGAATCAATTTAGACCTTTCTAGGTTTGTTACATAAAATAAAATGAGAGTAAAAGGGGACAGGATTAAAAGAAAATGTTGTTTAGGGACAGGGTAAAGACATATTTAGGACAAGATCAGGACAAGATTGGAAGGTCCGTAAAGATTTGTTAAAATGCATTTGTATTACTTCCTATTGTTTTACAATCTTTGGACTACTTAAGTAGCATATTTTTATAGAGCACTTGCTACACTCTATAATGTGTTTTTGTTACCTGAATACCATCAACAGTGGCTCTGAACACTGGGTTGTTGTGTTTCACTGTCCTCCAATACTTTGGCCTGTTGGGATTTGTCAAGTTACAGCCATACTTTTCCAGGATGTTCAGTGCTGTAGACAAGCGCTGGACAGACGCAAGGGTCTGAAGAAGAAGGAGAGAGAATAGTTGATTTGGCCACAAGTTGAATAGCTTTAAGGTTTAAGTTTAATCTGAAATAGAAACATGCTATTAATCTCAAATCCACCCATAATCTCAGTTAGGCTCTGTAGATCTGATTGGGTGTAGATTTGTATTGGTCTAAATATAAGGCAGATCTATCACAACATTGTTCACATTCAAAATGTAAATCCCATCTTTTCTCCTCTACCTTCTCAACAAAAGCAAGTAAGAGCATTTCCCAGAATGTCAAACTATTCTATAAAATGTGATAATACATTTAAAATATGTAAATATGGTATATGTGTTTCTTATCGGAGACCTCTCCACCTAGGTCTCTCCCCATAACTCCACATACATTACATACATACATTTTAAACATTTTAGTGATTTTCCACAAAACTTCAAATGAAAAGGAACATTCATCAATAAAAACTAAATTGAAAGAATTGAAAGCATACCTCGATGATCCCATATACACAAGTGTCAAGCTAGCATTTAAAGAGCAACACAATCAATGGACATAATTGTGTCTCCTACAGTAAAAGACATTTAAAAGGATATTTTAACACATCAGGTTGCTTCAATCAAATTCAATATCCAGTGCACCAACAATGTTGTCAGCAATTTAATGAATCAAATGGAACAGCAGTCCAAGTCACTTTGTAGTGCAACATTCTCTGCAAAAGCCACTTCGCTCTGATAAGACAGCAAATTAGCGACAAACGTGGCAAGCTAGAGAACGTCGAGGCTAAACTGGCAGATCTTAAAGATAGATAAAGCCACATGTGTAAAATGACTACGTAGATCAGTGACACCAAGTCTACGATGGACACAAACTAGCCAACCAACTACTATGGACATCTGATGTTAGACATTGGCTTTGAATGCTCTATCACTCATTCATCATATTCGACTGTTTAAAAGAAGTTAACGTAGCCACTGTGATGTCACACATTGATTTGCCTGACAGGTCACCATGGTAGCGACTTGTACAGCATACTCTGCTTCATTATCAATTTTCCTCTAAATTGGTCCATAATTTGCTAAATGAACATCCTGCTGTGTTGTCTTGAAACTAGCGATTGAGACCATAAAGTCATGAGGAAAGTGTTTACTGAGGTAATAAATCAAATGAGAAGTAGGGTCAGTTTCTCATATTCCATGCAATCTGACTTGCAACCAGTGGACTCACCCCCTGCTGGCCATTAGAAAGAATGCAGGTTACCCTTGCTCATGTTCCTTATTCTCAACATCGGTTGATGGCACAGAATGTATAAAAGAGGTGGACGTAGCCCATGGGTCTGAACATTGAAGTGATGTATTTATCATTGACGTCAGTAGGAGACTCAAGCACATTTAAAGAGGTTACTTTGTCAAATACCTACGTGTGTTGACTCAGCAGGGAGAACAATAAATGAAAAAAGGTGATCTACAGGATAATACATAATTGAAAATAATACTGAATGCCTGAGAGCCTTACAGAATTATATTCTATTATACCTTTTATATTTTGAATTCTCACCTGGAGCCTGATTTCTTTGTTTTCCTCTACACTAAATGTGATCTACATTTGGTAGATCCCTGGTAAATATTTAACAAACAAATAAAGAGCTATTAATTCTACTGTAATGGGCATTAATAATTCTCCTGTTATCTTATTGACTTTATTTTGACGTCTGTTGAATTCTGTTATATCAATGCTTCCTATCCTATTATCAGATCACTATCTTGTCACGTGCAAAATATTAAATTCTCCTGCAGAGAGATGGCATTTTTCCTACTATCGGAGGTCAACAATGGCCTTTGGTTGGAATCCATCCAAGTTCTTTTCTTTTCCCGTCTTCTACACTTTAATGAGTTAGGTAGATTTAAAGGACATAACTGACCTCCAGCAGTAAAACTTTCATTGAGAATTGAATGAAGGACCAGTATCCCAGGCTCAGGATGATCCCTGGACTCATCAACAACTCATATAGGGGACAAAAGAATAAAGGAACTGAGACTACAATGCAAAATTAAATGTACATGAATTGATATGACATGCCTAGTTACTGATACGAAACAGAGTCAACAGGCTAATATTGATGCAGGATTAACAGAAACTAAACTAAGAGGAAGTGTTTACACAGATTCCTCAATTCTGCCTGTTCTGGGGCTCCCCCCTCCTCTTCTCATCCCTCTCGGTTAAGGCAATGCACATTACTGACATGTATTGATTTTATTTTACTATTTCAATTGCTGTGCTTATGCTGTAAGTATATGCAGGGGTCTACAGCTTCGGGGAACATTATGAAATTCAGGGGAAGCTCTAAAATATACTAATTTTGGTGCCAGTTTTTTTCCTGTATAAAGGGTGAATAGTAAAGCACTTGTCAATGTGTGTGTTTATTCTGGCATAACAATTTCCGATAATTTGTGATTGCTACTGTGAGCACCACTAGAGTGAGAAAATTATGGAAAACAGTAGTTTTATAAGGTATGAATGTAGAAATGAAAAAAACCTAGCCTTGGGCAATTTGGATTCTTCAAAGCATAAATAATAAAACAGATTCAGATGCAGAAATAGATTAATTATTTTATTAATCTGAATAAAAATGAATGAGTCACTCTCTGTAATCCACATGTGGTGTTTAAAGGAGAAAGCTGTGAATGTGATTAACCATGATTGTCACACACTCAGACATCACCTATAGTGTCTGATAATGTATTCTTTCTCACCAAGGATGAGGCAGTCGGCATGCATCCCACACGGCATTCACACTTTACAACACGGGACATTATTATGAAACCAGCACAGATGTTTTGGTTCCCAGTTTTCAGGGCTAGATTATTAGAAGTCAACACAAATTCAGATGAATTCTGGTTTGGTTATCTTTGATCTAGATCAAAGATAACCAAACCTAGATCAAAAAAGGGTACATACGCAGTCAAATATGTTTGTGAGATGCCTGAAAAACCTGGTGAGAGACTTTGATGAAATCTAGTAAACAATTAGACCATGGGCCAAGGATAGAGAGGCTAGTTTATTGTTGTTTAATAAGTTATCTCAACATTTTCACTGTTTACTTATATTGTATTCAATTTTTTTCATATTTTCTGTGATCATTTTGATACAAATGAAAACATGTTCCATTAATAAAATAGCTCTGCGTTCACGTTTGTATTGCAGAATGCGGTATTGCCTGGGAACAGGGACAAAGTATCTACAGTTACAGTCTTATTAACATCATCATAAAGTGCATTACAGGGAGTCCATCCATCCATTGTCAACCACTTATCCCAGCTTACATCGGGCGAAAGGCGGGTACACCTTGGACAGGGCATTACAGGGAGTGATTATGTAAATATGGGCAACAAACAGCAACTTATTTGGATTTCATTTTAATATTGTCTCTATTTATCTACATACAAATTAGAAGTGGGCGATATGGTCAAAATCTTCTATCATGGTATATGTAATCAATATCACAGTAACGGTATATATTACAGTTATTGTTCTGTAACTTAAAATAACTATAATATACTTAATTACATTTGATTATTTTCTTATTTTATTTGGTACTTTCAGACAAACAAATACAACTCCTCCTGCTATGTATTGACAATTTCACTCTGCTTCTCCATTTTCAGCTGCTGTGGCTGCGGTTTCCATATCCTAAACCTTGGATTTGCACACATTAATCAATGTTTTTAATCTATTTTTTTCCACCAACGGAATAATAGCTTGAGACCATGTGGTTGGGGATCACAGCTTTCTCACCACATGCCAACCAGACAAGGTATAAAAATGTTCGTTGACAGAAAGGCTGCAAGTTAGTTTTGTGAAAATGACTAAGATCGAGTTAAAAGTCATGATCAGTGAAGGCCTCCTTCATGAAATACCCTGAGTTGTACATGTTTTTCAGATCTAGCGGCAGAGCTGTAACAGAGATCAACGGTTATCACAACACTTATCAATAGGCAACAAAACGACAAATGCTGTGGTCAGTGACAGCAGTTACAGCATAACAAATCCAATATGTATTTTATTTTGCAATGCACATTGATCGGCATCACTGTCAATTTGCCAGGTTTAGCTAAAGGTAACCAACAATCCCAATATGGTCTCAGGATGGATGTTAAAGGTATTTCCAGGTGGGAATGTTGTATGTGCACTTGTTCTCGCTCACCTCCTTCCGGTTGCTGCCAAAGCTGTTTTCTATGACCATGGTTTCTGCAGCGATGTGGCGGTATTTGGAGCAGGGCGGTAAAGGCAGATTAGCCATAGCCATTACCCCGGCCCGCACCTCCACCACCCTGCCTCCAGAGTACAGGCACACTTCAGCCCGACTCCGCACCTCCTGCAGCTGCTCCGACAGAGACGGCATTCTACACACACAGACACACACATGCAGAGTCAGTGACTGACATTCGCATACAAAAACTATGGTTAAAACCATACCGATACAGTGAGTCACATTTCTTTTTAAAGATTATCATATATCTACATATCAGAGTCTGAGAATTGCCTCACAGTAGGCCTGGGCGAAAAATCGATTGAATGAATTAATTCGAATTTTTTGTTGCGGGCGATTTAAAAAATAAGTAAATCGAGTTTTTGTGTAATAGCACATTTTTGGCTCCCCGGGGTTTCCGTAGTGTTCGTTTCCCATAGCGACAACATCATACACTAAACAGCAACAGCAAGCGACAAAATGGCTACCGGTGAGAGCGGGAAGTTTGTTCCCAAGAAAGGAATAAAGTCATCTGTTGTTTGGAACTGGTATGGGTTTGCTGCGACAGATGTGGAACAACAGACACCACGCTGCAACATTTGCCTAAAGCCTATCGCAGTGAAAGGCAGCAGCACCACAAACCTATTCCAACACCTGAAACAGAGACATCCAGCCGAATATGAAAAATGCCAGTCTCTCCGCGATGAACAAAGCCGCACTGACCAACAAACCTTATTGCTTTCCTTAAGTAGGGGGGGAAATCGGAAAAAATCGTAAATTGAATTAAAGTAAATAAAATCGGAGATTTTATTTTTAGGCCATATCGCCCAGCCCTACCTCACAGTTTGGTTTAATTTCTCGATTTATCTGTGGATAGAAACAGTGGCTTTGTGGGGCTGTACTTAGGCACTGCTATGAGCTAAATGCTAACACCCTGTGATGTTTAGCAGGTATGATGTTGACCGTAAGTTGAATGTTGACCTATGGTGCAGATACGGTTCAGAAACATTTTCATATTACAGCTAAACAGTACACTAAATGTTCTGAAAACATTGAAGAGGTGAAATAGTCAACGGAGTAACAGAATCTTGATTCATATTTATTCGCCACTGCCTAGATTTACAGTTTGATCTGAGTGTCATGAGCCTAGTTTGTTGTTCTCTATGTCCACAAAAGGCCTATTTCTCTCAAATATTGTTCACAAATCTGTGTTAGTGAGCTCTTCTCCTTTGCCAGATAATCCATCCACCTCACAGGTGTCATATCAAGATGCACGGGTGTGCTTTAAGCTGGCCACAATAAAACGCCACTCAAAAATGTGCAGTTCCTTCACACAGCACAATGCCACAGATGTTGCAAGTTTTGAGGGAGCGTTCATTTGGCATGCTGACTGCAGGAATGTCCATCAGAGATGTTGTCCGTGAATTGAATGTTCATTTCTCTATCATAAGCCGTCTCCAAATGCGTTTCAGAGAATTTGGCAGTACATCCAAACGGCCTCACAACCAGCATCAACCAGCAAGATCGCCTGAGATCAGCCACCCGGGCAGCTGCTTCAACAATCAGTTTGCATAACCAAAGAATTTCTGCACAAACTGTCAGGAACTGTCTCAGGGAAGCTCATCTGCATGGTCGTCGTCCTCATCGGGGTCTCGACCTGACTGCAACTTCGCACAGCCGCTGAAGAGGAGTGGAACAACACTCCACAGGCCACAATCAACAACCTGATCTACTCTATGCGAAGGAAATGTGTTGCACTGCGTGAGGCCAATGGTGGTCACACCAGATACTGACTGGTTTCTGGACCCCCACAATACAGTGAAACTGCACATTTTCGAGTGGCCTTTTATTGTGGCCAGCCTAAGCCACACCTGTACAATACCCATGCTGTCTGATCAGCATGTTGATACTGTATGTCACACCTTTGAGGTGGATGGATTATCTCGGCAAAGGAGAAGTGCTCACTAACACATATTTTGACAGATTTGTGAACAATATTTGAGAGAAATAGGCCTTTTGTGTACATAGAAAGTCTTAGATCTTTAAGCTCAGCTCATGATGAATGGGGGCAAAAACAAAAGTTTTTCGTTTATAATTTGTTCAGTATGGGTAGACAGGTAGGCAGGCCAGCCAATCATTTCTTTAGGACTTAAGGAAATTATTGTCCATGCTTATACAGTCCTGTGGCAGCAACAGATACTTTATTTTTGTCATTTTTGAGTCAGAGCATAAGGTCAAATCACAAAACAATCACACGTTGAAACCATCATTAAAATGCTTCTGAAACAATGCGTAGATGTAAGCTATGAAGCTTGCCGACACGTTGTTTCCACCCGAGGATCACTGGATATCCGTGTTAAAGTCTGCGGTGTGCCCAATGACGGGGATGCTGCTGTTGTTGCCTACCTCTGGTCGGAAGGAGCAGCTCCCACCGTCCTCCCTCAGCAGCACGCTGATTTTATGCACAACGAGCTGCAGAACCACGGCGTCCCAAATGACGTAACGTGAGCAGTCTCACATTTTTACTCTACCAGTAGTGTAAAAACCCACTGAAACTACAAAATGGCAGTGACTGATGGCCAGTGTATTATAATCCCAGCAGAAACACACCGGGGCTCTCTCCTTACAGGCTGGAGCAAAACATGGACGGACGCAGCGTAGGTGACGTCACCCGTAGGTTTCTGATCGCACGTTTTATTGCTACGTCATTTATGCATCAATTGCAGCTTGTTCTATTTGTCTATATTTACCTATCATTTATTAATAGATAGTTAAGACTCAGGTGTATGTAGTTATCTTACAGTTGGAATTACACTTAATTCCACATACACCACATACAGCCTATATTCACATGTACCTTAATAAACACTATGTATTATTAAGTTATTTTATTCAGCATATTTTAAAAGTTATTTCCTGATGCCTTTATTTAGATTAGACATGTGTTTTTAAATTGAGACTGTCTGAAAATCTTTTTAAAGAACGTCCAGGAATTAATTTACAGGATGGAAAGTTCTTGTCTGCCATGTGTGTAAAATGGAATCTATATGGATGGTATGTCTACTCTTCATGTGATGGTGTTAGAGGTGGTTATAAGTAGAGCCAATAATATTTACTGTCCGCTATTCTTATGATGGCTCTGATCTTTTGCATCCATCCCCTTAGCCCCCCATCCCCACCCATGCATAAGCTACCGACCAGGTATAGCCAGGAGACTAAATGTCAGATTGTAACCCTCTAACCCACACACATAAATTTAATTACTATTTTTTAAATTTACTTTAGTGCAAACACAGAAAAAATAAAATAAACAGCTGTGTAACAACCATAGTGCGTAATAATTTACGAATGAAGCAGGAGAGAAAGTCACACTGAAGGTGCTGTTATTGACGATGTCAGTCTTTGTCTGCTACCTGTAAACCTGGACATGCTGCACATGAAGTGGTTCTGATATATCACTGAAATTTGACTGTGAAAGGAGAAGACATATTAAAGAAGAGGGACTGACTGAGGAGTGTAACTGAATAATCTGTGGATGAAGACGAGGAGGTCCCAGATATTTCAGCATCTAAAGGTGATGTGTACATGACTAATGTGATTATTATTTTTATAATATGGAAGCAGGTCAATGTGGCCCTAACTTTTAAAGCTTAACTCTCAATATGCTATTGAGTCATCTTTAACAATGGATTATTTTAAAAACTCATCTTAGCCTGTCTTTGTATTAAAAAGACAAAAAAGGTAAAAGTAAAACCTCCTGAAAAATATAGCAACTATAGCTGTCAGATAAATGTAGTGGAGTAGTAAGTAAGTGTAAAGCAGCATATACAGATGTTAACTTAAGTACTGCACTTACTAAACATACTTACTTTTTACCACCTGTGTTTGTGCCATAGACTATATGGTTTGTGCATAGTTTAGTGGCGCAAATTTGTAATAATCTTATCTCCAACATGCAGCGAACCTGAGCTTTGGGGGCCACTTTGCCAAGTTTGTAACCCAGCCTTGCCTGCTCCACAAAACATACACACATGCATACACACATAGCACAAAAATAATCAAGACAAAAGTAGGTCACATGAACACATTTATTTGTCTTGCATATTCATAACTGAATCAAAAGTCTCTATCAATCACTATCATTATGTTGACTTGCAAATAATGGAACTGACTAATCGGCACACAGGCTACCCTTAAGCAAAGAAGGTAGATGAGGATGGAAGAGTGGAACATTAAAGAAACAATAAAATAAGGAGAGCAGAAGCAGGTTTTTAGTGTCTGGTCTGTGTGATCGTATGTTTAGCGAACTGTACAAAACCTAAATGATTACAACAACAAATACAAATGGAGATTGTGTGACATTTTTCAGATGATTGTGTGGAGATTAGGTTGTGCATAGGTCCCTGATCTGCAGCAGTGGCAAACCAACACTTTCTGTACCACAGAGCCATGGCTAAGCAAACAAACCAGGCAGAGCTGTACTGTTCTGAAGTAGGTGAACCAGGGATGGACAGTATGCACTCTTCTACTTAATGATTCTCATCTGAACAGAGCACACCATGGCTACCCTGTTTCCAAGCTGTAGTCTGTAGGGTTTGACAATGTTCTTCAGTTATTTAATTAACTTAATATTAGTGTGTATATTTACTGTCAATTGAATTATCTTATGTATGTCATGACCATGTGGAGTCATTTTGGAGGGTTTTTTTCCTGGTTATTTTCAATGGTTTTGTGAATGGACATGGAGCTGTAAGGTAGCATTTCTCAGCTTTAGCTGCATTGTGCTTCACCAAGTTAAAATATTCTCCATCAGCAGCCACTATCTAAGAGGGAGCCCATATGTGATCAAATGACTGTACACTTTTCACTGTCCTAAACCCACATCCTCTGCTTTTAACAAGTTGTATGTACACCATTTTATCAATGTTGTCCCCTTTAGACAGCTAATGCCAAAGGCACATTGTCGGTGTTGCATTATGTTTAGGTAGTTTTGGAGGTCACGATTAGGTTGATTTTATTTGGTTAGGATTAAGATAAAGTTTTCATGTTGTAGCTTATTTTATTGGAAAACCCCTTTCTAGTTGAGTCCACATGGTCCGCTCATTTACATATCAAGCAAACAGCATTATGTTTGTTTTTAGAATTTACCGCTGTGCTCAGTAAATCAATGTTATCTAATCAATAGCCTTGACTGGGCTGCTTGGGATACTGGCTCTCAGAAACACTCTGTCTGAATAACAGAAATTAGCACTCCCCATCATTGCACTTACAAGACTTTGAAAAGGAGTCATGTTTTTATCTCACACTGCATCTCTAAAAGCTACTGTAGAAAGGATGTCACTAGTGTCCCTATTGTGATAATTTTCCACACACTGTCGTAGCTATTGAATGTCACTGTCTTTTTAGTGCAGTGGCGCAGCTGAAAGTGATCCAAGCTGAACTCACTACTGAACGTAACTGAAGCCACTGCTTTCCACAAAAAGTTTCATTTGCTGAAAAAAAAGACAATGTGGCACAGTGAGGTTAGAACCTTTAGCTATATTCAATGAAAACTAGATGACTGACACTGAAGTTGATTAGAGAACAACACAAAAGCTGTAAAGGTATGCAAAACCTCAGAACCTGAGGATTTTAAAATATTCACTAAACAAAGATAAACCAGAGAGAAAATGAGAACAAACATTTAAAAAAAAAAATAATCTGGCCAGATAGAGGATTTTTTTTTTTTTCACCTTCTCATAAATTGTCTATTTATGAAAAGGCACCCATTTTAAAAATATACTGAGATGTTAACAACAACCAAGTTTCTTTTATAAAAATGCAATACGTTTTAACTGACATAAAAAATATGACATCTTCATCTAGAAAGAGTGAGTAAGTATATTTGGAAACAATATGATTAATGATAATTCATGTTTCACCTTGTGATTGCACACAGTCTGCAGTAAGTCTCTGAGTGATCTATAGTGCACACAACTGAATGTGGGTTTCACAAATCAGTGCAAAACTGATCTAATAAAAATATCTCCACTGAAGATTACACAGAGAGCTAAAGAGGCATCAGATCCTTTCATTCAAGTGCCTTGAGAATGCCTGTAGAGGGCACACTTGTACTACCTTCACACAGCACACATGCAAAAAAAGTCACACAGTTGCGCTCCCTTTCTTCATCTCTCATCAGTGGTGTGGGATTTGCAGGACTGAAGGCCAGTAGAGTGAGCCTCCTCCCTCAAAGGATACTTTACTTGTGCATTACCCCTTGGTCTTTTTTCAGTAGTTGTGTCCACCTTTCCTACTGGTTATAAAAACATAGACTCCAAGTTAATTGCTGAAGTTGGGAGCATGGCAACATCTCTACCACAAGGTCTGACGAGTCAAGAAACACATGTGACGGGTGTGAGACAAGCCAACAGTTTATCCAGATTATCTAAACCACTTTATTTTGAGGTAAACTAAAACACACCTTTACAGGGAAATATGTGTGCATACAGCTGCAGTAAAGCGTTTAGTATGCTTGAAAGTGTTCCCTCCTGTTCTGAATGCCTACACTTAAAGGTGGGGTGAAAAGCCTACCTCCCTCTATGATCTCTCTCCAGGTCTTGATGAAATGAATTTTGCAAATACAGATGACACACACTTAGTTGTTCATGTGAAAAGTGGTGGAAGGAGAAGTGTGAAGAATGAAAAAGAAGAACGTGAGAGAGAAATTTTAACCTTGTCTGCTCTCACACCTCCACACATCTGGTCAATTACTGTGGAAGTGATTGGCTGTTTGGAAAAGTTGTTGGATGCTGGATCCCCTCCAATTCAAATCAGACCCTTTGTTTGAAGCATACTGATGTCCTCAGGAGAGTGGTGTGTCTGTAAAGTGGGATAGATTTTTGGTGACTAACCCGCTGGTTTGTTTCCAACCTGTCTGACAGCTCTTGTTTCCTGACCTGGTCTTCTTTTTATTGATGTCACGTGTTCCCAGATCTCAGCTACTAAATTGGTAAGTACAATCATTTATTTTAGCGAAATAATGGTCAAAACTACCAAACAAAACCCAAATTGTAATAAACCGGAATTATCCTTTTATAAGACACTAGTCTCACAGAGACCAAAACAGATGGTGTTTGGGTGCTCTTCATCGGTCACATTTCTCAGCCAGATTTGGAGGTTCCTTTGGACTGGGTTAGGCCTCATCAGCCTGTTACAACACATTTAGTTTAGAAATGCATGACATTGAAGGAGGAGCCCCAGAGTGGGGACACAGGCAGTGTGTGATGACCCACACACGAGTTATCAGTGAACTACTACTACTTTACTTGTGCGCTTTCTGTTCTGTCACATGTCTTTATACATCTGCACCTTTTTACATTGTCTCCTTATGAGTATATAGTATTGTTTCCTAAGCTGTGACATTTTTTAAGACTTTTTATTCTAGAAGTGTATGCAAACACTGGTCTATCAGTGAATACAGTAGCATTTGCATCCCTATTATATTCCTTTTTCACCTTCAAGACCCTGCTTCCATTTCAGGTATTATAGAAAAAAAGGAGAGACACAATTTAAAACAAAAAAAACAGAAACATACATATAAGAGAACATACATTGTTGAAGCACTGAGACAAATATCAGTGTTCAGGATAAAGCAGATGCATATGTCCTCTTGGAATATACGATTCTATTAAGTGTCCAATGAAGTGATACAAGTGGGACTTTTTGTCCAGTATCATGTGCTTGTGTTTGATCTGGGTCCAATTACAAGAATGTAATACTTGAGAATGTAATAGACATAAGCATGACCCATTATACAGACTAAAGATTCATTGTTGATCGTAGTCTTGTAAAAGACAAATTTTCAAAAGTTGCTTAGACAATTGTAAAAAATATTACTTCCTTCCACCTTCTGTCTTTCCTCACCTCCATAAGAAATAGGGATGCATAGCAAGAAATAGGAATTATACCTGTTGAGCTGTACACAAAAACTCTTCAGGATAGTCATATATATTCTCATTCACACAAGGCTTCATTTATGCTCACATCTGAGCGCTAAAAGATTGGATTAGATCAGTTGTCACAGTCTGGTCTTCAAAGAATAAGCCAGTGACACTGATAAGAAACAGTGCCTTTCAAATAGTACCCTGACAGTGGGCAAGTGTTCCTGACTTCCCTCAATGTCCAGAAATAAAACTATGTGACAAACTGCTGAGATGTTCCTGGACAGCAGTGCTTGTCAAAAAAGAGATTAGAGCCCAACAGTCTTCTGGGATATGATCAGTGTATCTCCCCAGAAAAACTAAAACAACTGTTACGATAGTTTTTGACACTTTAATGTATGTGTCTTTGTCCACACCAGGTGGTTTATTCTGGGTCGTTGCTGTCATCCATCCCTTTGACCTTTTCTCCAAACCACTCATTTGGCATCCCTTTCTGTACTTTTGGACTCACATGCTTGTTTCACAGGGCGGTGTCAGGCTTCCGTCCAGAACAACGTGGTTCTCTCGTTTCTCTCCACTCAGTTCTGCTCCCTCCCTTCCTTCTCCTTCCTCCCCTCCTTCTGTAGTTACTAGCTCCTGGGTGCAGTTGAGCGGGCTGGCTTTAGACAACAGTGGGCTCGCACTGCTTCCTGAGCCAAGAGCAGATCTTTCCATGTGATTCCTCCCCTGGTGGCTTAAGCCCGTGAGCTGCCCTTCACCCTCTAAGCTCCTGGCTGCTGAGCCCTCACCTCCCCCCTGGGAGTTGCTTGGACTGACAGATTGTTGGACCAGAGATGGAGACTGCAGGATCGCCAGCGGAGACTTAGCTTCCTGTGTTGCGGAACTAGGGGACAGAGAAAACCTGGAAACTATGTCGTCGGAAAGTAGTTGAGCAAGCTTGGCTGAGCCAGCAGAGACTGGGGTCCCTGCAGGTGTCATCACCGCCATAAGCACATCATCTTGGGACCCAATGAAGTCAACCTTGAGGGCTCTTGTCTTTTGAGGGCTGCTATAATCTCGCAAGGAGCTGCGAATGCGGTCATAGGGCATCCCAAAGCTTTCCACGCTCTGTGGCACCAAACCCACATCTCCAGTTTCACTTCCTCTAGGGCTAGACACAAACTCATACAAACCCTCTTTGATGACGGTCATTGGCTGAATGCTGTCAGAGGCCCTGTTCACCTCCATGGTGCTGATCTGACTTAGATCTAAGGGAGGTGGGATACGCTGGTGTTTAGCAGTTTGACTTCCTTCAGCACTGGGGAGCAAAGAGCTTCTTTCTCCTCTTTCCACTGAAAAATCATCAGCCAAATTAGAGAATTTCCTGGCAATGCTGACTTCAGGGGAAGTTGTCTGGGCTTGGGTTGAGGCTAATGTTTTCATCTCCATCTGCTCCTCAATCATTTTTTCCTGCTGCTCCGGGATGGTTGCCTTCTTGTTGTAAGCCTCTTCTAGCCGCTTTGCACTGAGGTGTTGAGGGGTAGTTTTGTTAGGCTTGACTCGTTCAGGGGAGCCCAGCTGAGCCACTTCCTGGTAATGTGAAGGTTGGGACCTGCCTGGGCTACACGCCTCTTCATTAGAGTAGTGTTTTTGATAGCTCCAGCGGCTAGGTGACAGGTGATTGTCCACAGGACACTTACTGTCATCTCTCTTTTCCACCAACACATCTGTGAGTTCCATACTACGTGCAAAAGCATCTTTTAGGTTAATAGAAATAAGCTTCCACTCCGTTTAGCTCTTTCAAGAGCTTCCCTCCTCTTGATGGCCTTCTCCTGTCTCTTCTGCTCTCGATAGAACTCAGAGAAGTTGTTTACAATGATTGGGATGGGAAGGGCAATGACCAACACACCTGCTATGCAGCAGAGCCCTCCTACAATCTTGCCCAGCAGGGTTTGTGGGTAAATGTCTCCATAACCAACAGTGGTCATAGTAATGGTAGCCCACCAGAAGGAGGCAGGGATACTGGTGAATTTGGTGGCATCCTCATCCTTCTCAGCAAAGAACACCAAGCTAGAGAAGATCATAATGCCCATGGCTAAGAAGAGGATCAGCAGACCCAACTCATTGTAGCTCCTTCGCAAAGTGAAGCCCAAAGACTGGAGTCCCGTTGAGTGCCTGGCTAGCTTCAGGATCCTCAGGATCCTCATTATTCGGAAGATCTGGACCACACGGCGCACATTCTGGAACTGCATCACGCTCTTGTTAGACTCAGTTAGGCAGAGGGTCACATAGTAAGGCAAGATAGCCAGCAAATCAATGATGTTCAGTGGTGCTTTGATAAAATCCCACTTGTTGGGTGCTGAGAGCAGGCGCAGCAGGTACTCCATGGTGAACCAGGCAATGCAGACAGCTTCCACGTGGGCTAGGCTGGGGTTGTCACTGAACTGGCCAAATTCATCTACCACCTGGAGCTCCGGTAGGGTGTTGAGAGACAGCGAGATGGTGGAAATGATGATGAACAAGATGGAGATCATAGCCAGGAACTGCAAAACAAAGACAAGTATTCGTTGAGCATACACATCTCTATATCTGTACATAGACAAATAAAAAGATGTAGCGCTTGTGATCCTTGGTTGAATTCGGTGTGGCAGTATGGCGTGCAATAAGTTAAACTGTTTATTGTTTTTACCCACTTTAGCTGCATGACTCTAGGGGTGGAAATATCATCCCGTCTGTTCACCTCTTTTGTACAGATGTTCCTGTTCCCCACAGATGAAATGCACAAACTTTGGTGATCCCATGACTTCTCTTTCTAGTACCATCATTAGGTCAAAATTGAAATGCTAACATGCTAGGTGTACAGTATCTATCTGTTCCTCACACTTCTGTGCATTGATGAATATTTCATTTTACAACACAAATCACTTTAGACATAGTGAGAAAGTTCACTCATGAACTCACTTTTAGTACCAGGGTCAACCCTGTCTCTTCTCTTAGGAGTTATCTTTGTACTAAAAGTAGCTCTTAGGAGCTTTGTGAATAGCTCTTTACAGAAGAACATAAGTGCTTAGTGCCATTTAGGAGGACTCCTAGTGGTAAGACAAGATCCTTTATGAAAGCCACAGTTCTCTTTTCATATTTGGTACTCCTCAGGGTTATGGACTTGGAAGGGGCATGTCCAGGGATTGGCCTGGGGTGGTCAGTGCCACCCCATTTGATTGGCCAACCCAGGTGCCACCCTATTATCCTAAACTATGATTGGCTATCTGCCTGATCAGAGACGGGACCTTAGTTCGAACCAGCTGTTTGACAGCAAACTGGAATTTAATTTATAAAATATTTTAAAATTTTATAAAATAATAAATAATAATTAAATTGTTGAAATAGGTTGGGCCTTGAAGTGTTATTAGATGAAACCATGTGGGAGGTTTGGAGGAGAAGTCACACTTTGGTGGGAAACTCATAGACATGGACATTGCTTTTTTGTAAGGGGTTTCGTACTGTATATTTTAAGCTTGTCATAATAAAAATGTATAGTAATTCCCTGTGAAGTGCAAAAGTAGCATAAAATGGAAATACTGAAATTAAGTACAAGTACCTCAAAATTGTACTTTAATAATTGCTGCTTCTTGTTGGTCAACTGCTTTTACAGCCTCTTTTACTGGTTGGTAAATTTTCCCCACAATGCAGTAAAATGAATTGTCACCGGGGCCAGCAGATATTCAAAAGTAATTATTTTACAATTGTGGAGTAAAATATGAGCAGTTAGTTGATTAAAGTGATTTATGGACCATTCAGACTGTTCTTGCCCACTGCTCCTATTCATTCCAGCTCTTGCCTGATTTAAGCTACAGTCGTCCTACATCTCACAGCATGGCTCACCTAGAAAATGGATGTTGCGGGGATTCAACATAACTCATTAATTAATACTCAAACTGGGCAACACTAATGTTCTGAATGAGGTAGCTGAAGCATGTGCGGTCTGAGTCTTCTCTCTGCAGTCCTTGCGAGGACATTTCAGGATAATTGTAATAGGATTGTGTTGCTATCTATAGAAAGGATATAGAGAGGTTAGAAGTGTTTACTCATTCTTTCCTACCCCTACAGGAAGAATCAAGCATTTGTTGGACAACCCCCAGGAAAAGCTCTATACCTATATATATATATATATATATATATACACTATGAAAACCTGGTGAGTCGATCGCACTTGCATCAGGAAATTCCAAATGGTGAAAAGTTAGTCTTAGTGTCCGATTGAGTGCTTACAAATGTCATTACAAATAACATAATATTGTTTTCAATAGTAGAAGAATCCATGTTGAGAGTAGTCCCTTTCATGATACATGTGTTGTAATCCTGTACATAGACATAGTGGGGCTGTGCTGTGTCTAGTGTAACATTAGTGCTGTTTTCAGATCAGTTAGAGGAGTAAGCTCTTCCCTTATCTTACATAATGTGAACGGTGCATCAGCATCAACCTAAAACAGGGCTTTGTTTCCTGGGAAGATGATATGTTTGGAGATTACCTAAAGATGTAAAAAGCACTAGCAACACATTATGGGCTGTCATATATTTAATTTAAATCTCAATCTCCAAAGACACTTGTAGCTGAGTAATAATAATTATATGCAATATGTGAGAGCACACACCACCATACATTTGTATTCTGAGCTGGACACAATAATTATTCAATAATTATCATGATATAATACATCAATAGAATAATAATTGAAATTTAAAATGGAATTGCAAAGTTCATTTATTTAAATATTGTCCTGTTATTCCAATTACTCATCTGTCTTCCTATCATATTGATTTCACAACAGATTTATCTGTTCCTCACTACTCCTACTTTAACATTTAGTTTTTCATGTTGTGATCACTTTAATGTGAAGACGGCTCTCTTTAATCTTCATATCAGCTAAAAATGAAATCAAATGAAATCCAGAGCCAACTCAAATATTAATTATTTAACAGTAAGAACATAGAGTAATGTAACTGTGGGTTAATGTTTGGTAATAATGGTTTATTTGTAACAATACAATAACTAAATTTCTTTAATAAATACATTTGTTTAATAAAAAGACTTGAGATAAGGTGCCAATCAAAAACTAAAGGAGAAGTCAAGTTA
>NW_024041411.1:0-30131 GCF_014851395.1 Micropterus salmoides
TTGAGGAAATAACTTCTATATAAAAGGAACAAAATTCAAGTGACAGGTGACAAAATAAAAAAAATGTAGTGAAATATAATGCAAGGAAGCTCTCAGGCATTCCATATTGCTGTCAGATATGTTTCTCCTGTATATCAACTTTTCTGATTTAATTTAATCTCTGCTGAGTTTACATACATGCAGGCATGCCTGAAGTAGTAAAGTCTTTTTAAAAGTGCATGTGGCACCTTATCACCTCAGTGATAAATTAGTTTAATTAATTTGAATTCAGTTGGAAACTCCTGGATTTTTATAGCTCCTGTGTTTTGACAGGTTTTCTGCTCATGCACAAAACTTTCTGCACATTAACAATCTCTCCCACATATCTGTGTTCATATCTGTGTTAACATTTGCAAAATAATATTTTGAGACAAAAGTCGTAATATTAAGAGAAAAAAATCGTTATCCGATGAGAATATCTTAAAAAAATCTACCTGCCTCTCTACTTTGCATTACTGCATTTCATGGCAGTCTTTCCAATAGCTGTTACTATATTTCACTCAAAACCACAACTGTCCACCTCAAATCAAGGGATCAGCGTCAGTAGGCTTCATCCTATGAGGACCATGAATGTCTCTACAAAATTTTGTATTGGTCCATCAAGTAAATGACAACATATTTCAATGGATAAGAGAAAACTTTGATCTGCTGGTGGCGCTATATGAAAAGTAAGGCGCTCACCAAAGTCATTAGGATTCATCCTCAGGGCACCAAGTGTATTTGCCCTAAATATCATGAAAATCCCTCCAATAGCTGTAAAGACATTTCACTAAAAAGCAAAAAATCAAAAAAATCAACCTCATGGTTTTCTCAAGGGGGAACATCAGAGGATCACCAAAGTCACTAGGCTTCATTCTCTGGGTAACACGAACATCTGCATAAAATTTCATGGACATCTATCCACAAGTAGTTAGTAGACATTTCAGTCTTCACCAAAGTGATGGAATGACCAAGATAGCAGCACAACAACACTGCTATCCATAGATTGTGTGGCCAAAAACAGTAGCCTGACACTGATACCAGTCTAATCAATATAAATGAATCAGAGACTGAAATATAACCAACACACAGTGAAATACAAGGCCAGGAGAAATAGATATAAAATGGCCAACTGAAATGATAGGACATCTTTAGTTTTTTATAGCAAAGGAAATAAACCTTGTTTAGAGGACCTGAGACCTGTTGGTAGATATGCCATCAATAAGTCAGTGATGCAGCATGGAGCCAGACCTGTTAGTGTTTTGCAGTTGAGTCCTGAACGGGTCCTTATTTTGGTACTGCAAGCATTTATGACATCATTGTGGAGACTAAGCTGGTATCCGTTATCATGACAGGTTTTGTTCCACAAGTGGTTTCACCCTGCAAGGATTGTTCTGAAACCTGCACTGATGCCTGTTGAGTTAAATGCAGGCCATGCCAATTTGTGTGCAATTTCATTTAAAGAGTGGCCAACAGACTAGCCTTTTATTAATTCATGTTGTGGTAATTGGTTACTCTGATAAATAATAGAGGAACATGTATGCTTGTACATGTCAGTCATCCAGAAGTATCGAGCGTGGTTTTATATGCTTAATTGGGTTTGTGATTTAAGCTATAACAAATTCATCTTGATTTATATTTCATAGCAATTTAATTGACACAAACCTCAAACTAGCGTGCAGGTCTAAGGAGCTTTTGTGATCTCCCTGAAAGGGGATTTGTATTTTATTTTATTTTTTAAATTCCTGCACGGATCTAGACTACCTGACCCAATGTGGGCTCTACTTTGAAAGTAATGAGAAGAATCTAAAATTTGATTCTTTCTTTAATTGGGAGGCAACGCAAGGGAGAATGGGAGCAATGTGTCCTCTATGGCTAGTCCTTGTCAGTACTGTAGCTTGGCTGCATGAACTAACATAAAGTGTGATAAGGCACATAAATTAGGCCATGCAATAGTCAAGGCAGGATAAGATGATGGAATGAACACTTTGCTCAAAAGCATTTATTGGCAGAACTAAATTGATTTTGGAAATGTTTCTGATGGTGTCATGGTGGAAACTTGTGACATTAGCATGATTGCTTGTGTTTAAGACAACTCTTTATATGTTTTGCGCTTAAAAATAACAACCACGATGTCCCTGTCAATAAACAAGGAGCATTATAGTAATATGTGCTGCACCAAGGACATACAGTAGTCACAGAGGTGCTATAAAATCAGTCTTTGGTTAAAGTTAACATCATCATGGTATTACTTTAAAGAGGCCAGCGTTTTGATGGAAAGATTTGACTCCTGTGTTTTGTCGGAACTGTTTTTGATTTTAATACATGGTCACAATGGAGAATCAACCAAAAAAACTATTCAACGTAAATCATACTTATAGACAGTGACATACATAAAAATACCTTGCCACGTTCTAATCCTGTCTTAATTGTTCAGTTATCTCTAGTACATGTCCAAAAGTCAGTTATGAGGATTAAAATTAGAATTAAAATTTTTCCTACCTGTTTCACATTTTATGAGAAATGTTATTTTCAGTCTTTAGTAATCCAAGACAAGAGTCAGTTCAGAAGTAATAGAACAGGGGGAACTTTTAGCCAGTTATGAGGGACTGCAAGAAAGCCACTTGAAAACACGTGTTACATCTTAGCCATTTAGACATGTCTGCACTTCTTCCCCACTTATAACACACTAACACATTAATAACACTTTCTGTGTCTTTTGTTGCAGATATGACTTTATAGTCGCAGAATATCAGGGAATCTCATAATTTTGGGTCTTTATGAAAATTACGACTTTAATCTTTTATTTTCCCAGGCTTCTTTTTTTACTTTCATACCTATAAAGGCCCTAATACACCATCGCAATTTTTGCATTTTAAAAGTCATAAAAAAGTAAATTATTTGGTTTAAGTGGGAAAATGTTTTGAGTGAACTCATTCTTTAAGTGGCATACCAATACCGATCATGTCTATTTTGTGATTGGCTGGAGTATTTCTCTGTGGATAACTGATCGAATAAAAGCACATTCTGTAGCATTCTCAAACACCATCTTTCTTGATTGTCAATGTTCACATGTGGAATAGAGCATCATTTTCAAAAGCATTTTTCTTAGAATTTATAAAACTGCAAGTACACCACACCGCCATTTTTTCTCTTTTTGGAAAAAACTGCACACATTTTTTACTGCATCACAGCTCTCTCTACGTACACATAAACAGCACAGAAAACCCCCTTCTGTGGTGGTGGAAACCACTTTTTGAAGTAGAAGTAGAGAAGGCGGTTTGAGAGAAGGTAGATACAGCAAAAAGGTAAATTACAACACTTTATGCTGTAATGCACTGAACACAGATTGACTGATTGGCCTTTAACTGTGTAAAAGTGACCAACGTTGTTCTCCTATAAACAGCACAACATAATGCCGCCTTCTGTCATGCAGTACTGGTCTCAGTGCAGTGTTATAAATTCTGACTTACATAGACTGTTTAAAGAAGAGTATGTTTTGTGAAATATTACAGCAATGTTTTACCCTTAAACTGATACCACTGTTTTGAGGACTGAATGTAGGTGCATTTAGAGGACAGCATAAGCATTTGTTTGTTCATCGGGTCAACTTCATTTTAATTGAATAAATGTAGTGTTGTTGAGATAACTTGGTTTTCAGTGTCCACTGAACTGGAGTAAAAGGCACAACCATCAAAGCAGCAAAGATTAACAATGCTGTTTCATGGGTAGTTAACCTAAAAAAATAATAAAACACCACATTCAAGCACCATTGCATGCCACACTCCAGTGCCCACAGCCTGAACACATATGTCATTTATTTGAAATAGTAAAGCTTCAGGTTTTAGACATGTGCTGAAAACTATAGTTTATTTATTAAGTTGTTTGTTGATTTATGAAGTTTGTCAGAGAGCTGCCAAAATCGAGATACATTCAAGAAAGCCTGGAAACTTTATTCATTATACATTACAACATTACCCATCCCTTGCTTGCTATGAGGCGTAGAAGTAACAACAACTGAATGATAAAATTAGAGTGATTGGTTTGGGAACTGAAAAACTGATAAATGCAATGCAAAAAACAGTCAACAAAAATAGCTTCAATGATACAAGAGCCATAAATAAGTGAAGGCAAACTTCAAAATCGAATTGATCAACTACAATTTAACACTGCGTTTTTTTATATGTATTATTTATTATTATTTTGTTACATGTCTTATATTTATGCACCAACAACATCTTTTGACCCAATAGTGTAAACCACTCTTTTTATAATTACCTGACATCCAAAGAAAGAAACTAATAGTACTTAGATTGTACCAAATTTGGTTATTAAACTATAAGAAAAGCATTAAAAAATACATTTTGAAACAAGTCTATGTCGCAAACTATCTAAGTTGGTATCATGCACATGTCCTTTGAATTTTGATAGATGTTCCCAAGCCCAAAAGTGTTTACATAACTGATGAGAATTAATGCTACTAAAGTGAAAATTCAGCCTCGCTCTAACTCAGCAATCAACTTTGCATCTCAGCAGTGACAAGATCCCCTCCACAATGCACTGGGGCAGGAAGTGCAGTAGGTATATTTTGACCCCATCAATGTGTTTCTCATTGCCCTCAAGGAATCTGACTGTGATTGATTGCACCTGGGAACAATTACAACCAATAAGGTTAACTGTGGCTGACCTATTACCTTTTCAGCTCGGGGCCAATGATGGATGGCTGGTTGGTCATCCATTCCGAAATCTTTAAAGTTACTTTGTTTTCTTGCTTTTATGTTAGAGCACAGTTTCATGTACTTTGGAAAATGTAGTTTGTCTTTGATTTCTTATATCTACATTTTAGGCATTTTCTTCATACCATTGGCGTAGAGGTGCAATATAATATTATGCATTCATAAATCTTAAGACTGTGTCTCTGTATTATCAAGTAAACAATAATGCACCACCATAATCCAGCCAGAAAGTCCACCCACATAATAAGAGTTATATTAATTTAGATTGTTGGCTCATATTTAAAGGGGACCGACTGTTTACTTGTCCTGGGGAGCCTTTGTGAATGAACTGAAAGGAGCTTATTTTGTGTTTTGGCAAACAAACTGAATACTGAACACTGAACTGATAGCCAGAGAAAAATAAATGAACCTAAGAGTCATCTGTCACAAGTTGCATAAATGTCCTCTATGGCTCTGGAAACAGTTTTCAGATATCTGACAAAATAACTCTGGTTAAGTCAACAGGTCTATCTCAGTTTGGTTCTAAGATTTTTAATAGACAGCCTGTGTTTCAAACTGGGGTTACAAAAATTGAAAGATGTGACCATTTACTATGGGCTTCTCTCCCAGTGGTTTGACTAGCGCAGCAAAGACCCGGGCCCTCCCACTGTCTCTCTCGAGCTTAGCAAGGAGAGCAGTGTGAGCCGTAGGTCAGATCATTAGCTTAGCATCGGTGAACATGCAGTTTTGTGGAGACTGAAGCGCGTTACGCACAGAGCCGAAGATGGAGGGGGTTCGATGGGGAGGAGAATGCTCTTAGGAATGTACTGTATTTAATCAGTTGAACATTCACAACATTTTCAGTGTGTACACAGCAGCACATGAAACACAAATAAATGCATGCCGGACACATAACAGAGGGAGGAGGACTGGTGGTGTGCATCAGCCTCTGTCCCTCTGTAACCCTTTTTTTTAATAAATAATAAGGCTTAGACTTTTTCCAAGGGCTGCAATCGAAAAGGCCGTGGTGTCTTAGAACACACCGGCGTGGACTCGTCAGGGCAGGACATGGGTCACCTTGCCTGGGTGCAAAGATAATTTTCTAGAAGTGGCGACTCCATCTGTGGAGGTAGTGAATTCAGTGAGCAGTTCGCCGTTTGCTGAAGAAAAAAGTATGCTGAGGCAATAGGGACACTGCTATTTATAAGTCACGCATGTATCGGTAGCGACGTCCTATTGGTCAGCTACGTGCACGATAAAATTTCAGTGGGCAAGTGCATGTGTGTAATTGGAGGAGGTAGTACCCATAGAGTCCGGTAGAGGGTGGAGCCTGCGTGAGATAACAATATACTATACTTTTTCTTTAAGATAAATAATTTTAAAGCTTACCTATTCAAATATAAAAGTATATAGAGTCAGAGGACTGTAGAAGGAGAAACACACTAACTCACATTCACACGAACTGATCTGCTGCTTCCCAACATTTCTGAAGACAAACTTTGAAAACACATACAACACATGTCAGACTCTCTGATCCTGGACCTTGTTCCTGCTGGAATGTTGGTTTTTCATTTAATTTGTCAACTAATCTATGAACACATTTACAACTATATAAAGATTTCCTTGTTCTAAACAAGTGTAGCACCAGGACAGTACAGGTACAGTTATATCAAGTAAAACAGATGCATGACTATTAATTTGTGTCTGTATAGAGTTGAGTAATTATTTATTATCCATTATTGGTAGGCTGTTATTTATGTTATCCAAGTAGGATGGTTATTTTACATATCATACTTTTTAACCATCAATATTACAAACTATATTGCACAGGAAGAATCAGTATGTATTTATTGCAAGACATAAGAGAAAAAAAGACTGCTCTCTGGAAAGAACAGAGCCATAATATCCGGCTCCCTTCCAAGAGCTGTAATTTCCATCACTACCCCCAATATCTCCCTCATTGCTTGTAATCATTTCAGGTAACATAGATTTAACACAGACACAATTAAAAAATTATGCACTGGACAATAAAAACAGAAAAATAGTAGAAAAATTGACCAGAGCACTTTGGTCAATCATGAATAACTTTATAAAACATCAAAGAAGAATATATCAGTGCTTCCTGTAAGATCTTATTATCCTGTATAGATCAGTACACACTTATATACATCATACATTAATGTGCTTCTAAGCGTGCTTATTTTTTAACTGCAGTATAATTATTATCTTCCTGTATTATGGATGCACTGTATTCTGTACTGTATTTGTTACCTCTGTATATTCTCCTGTTTATTCTCTCTTGCATTGTACACAGAGGTCATCAGAGATTTTGCTGTCAGTCTCTTAGCATCAGATCTCTGTCATAACATGTCTCTGGCATTCGACGCAGCAGCAGAATTCAGAGATGAAACACTCCTTTGATCAGCGAGCCCTTTGAGTGCGCTCTTTAAACCTCCACTGCCACTGTGGGCATTCAGGGGGCATCAGCAGCAATGCCACAACACTATCATTGTGCTGGAGCCTCTTGCCCAATAAAACTCACTGAGAGCATACAAAAACATGAAGGAAAGCGATCAAACTGCATTCCTTTAATGCCTTGCTGTGCTTAAATCATCTTTAATAATGTTGGACATGTGCAGAATACTGCCTTGTCCAACATCGCCAACATCTTGTTTTGAAGTACTGCAATTTGGTACTTATAATGTATTTTCAGCCTGTTCCTAGCACTTGCATTTTTTATAGACAGCTCCCCCAAAGGACATACTGTTGCTTTCAATATACGTCAACATTTTCTCTATGAGTAGAGGTTGATCTGACTCCCTACATCATCGCTGACAACACTTGTACCTGTAAATACAGCACCCCATTGAAATTTGGGACAGAGACCATCCACAGTAACTAAGAAGGAAAAAATGCTTCTTATAGACAGGATGTTCCATTTCACATGATCCATTTTAGATATTTTAAAATATGAATTTGTATCACTGCATTACAAACATTAAAAACATTATGCTGTTATGGTTTGACTGGGATCATTTTTGATATTGTGCTTCATGCGTTGTCTTCGCAAAGACATCACTCGCCTTTTAAACTGGACAGCCTTGTTCACACTACACAATTTTAAGCCCTCAAGACTTATTTGGACTCATGTTTGTGTCCTTCTGATGAATGCAAGTCCAATAGTCACTGTCCTTTTAGCTCTGTTTTGTTCTCCACCAACTCCTGTGGAAAACATATGGCTCTTTAGCTGCTAAATGCACCACTATGTCGCTTTCTTTGTCTGTCAACCATCTGGTGTTGGGCAGGTAGTGTACAGCTGCCTGCTGCGTCTGGTTTCATGAGAGTGGAGAGAGTAAATCAAACCAGTAAGAGTGTTGCAGATAAAACTGAAATAATGAGTTAAAAGATAATAAAATGGTCTGTAGAGCTGAGGTAAACTGCAGAAATGGGTGTGTGGGTTCAACACTTCTAGCGACTGCTTTCACATTACACATAGTCATTTGAACCATTGTTAATTTAAAAATATTGATTACAGCAGCTTAAACAAACCTCTAACCTTTTAAAGAAAGTTTTGCTTGCTTAAGCAAATGAAGCACATTTAATAATTAGACCAAACATTTGTAAAATATATTTTTGCCAAGTTCATAAAGCACCAAACACCAATGTTTTTTTTCTTCATATTTTATAATTTGATGGGAAAAAATACTCCTAGGTCATTGCAAATTTGAATGTAGCGTATGTGTCTAAAATTATCTATATTCAGTATCACTGACAGAGTAGGACACGGGCAAGGGAGGTTCATAACACCCATTATAACCAATGGGGTATACACAATTGTGTAAACTCATGGCAAACATCACCTGCATAGCAAACATTATTAAAAGTCTAATTATGCATATCAAACACCACAGACGGAACAATTAGAACTGGGAGACTTCAGGCTGTCAGGAACAGATGGTTTGCCCATTTAAGGAAACTACAGACATATGTAATATTAACACTTAGCTCAGCATTTTGTTTTTGTATTTCATTGTTGTAGTAGTTCCCCACAGAAAGTGAATATTTTCTTTTTATGGATATGTTTTCCACATTAAAGCAGTTAATTGGTATTTTCTGAGGCATTCAACGTTTGCTGTGGGCATGACAAAACACACAATAAAAAAAACACTAAAAGGTAAGGTACATAAAACATTAGTTAGATGCTGGTGAGAAATGAGTTTAGAAGCTACACAACTATGCTAAGATGTCATAGAAACAACCGAGGAGCTAAATGTGCAGCAAGACCTGCTCTACATCTCGCTTCACTCTTTCATCTGACAGGCTAAACAGCAATGACCAGCTAGCTTGTATGCTGCTATACAAGTAGGCTAACTAGTGTAATTTTTGGAGAGTAAGCACAGCTAGATCATCCCATTTGGCTATAGTTCATCAGTATCTGAAATATGATGGTGAACTGATGGTGTTCATTGTGTTTAATGTGAACATGAGTGTTTGCTCATTTCACTCAAGGGCTCCCAAAATAACTGAATCATAATCAGTAAATTGGTATAAACCATGAATCAAGATCAACCACATAAGCTGGGCTGTCTATTTGTATATTTCTCTTATTTGTTTGTACTGTATTCAGTGTTTTGTGCAAGTATGGTGGGTGGAAAGACAGCTAGATAGATATACACAGGAGCAGACCAAGAGGTGAGCAGTCACATGGCTAACACTATCTGACTTGTATGGGCCTACTGACTCACCTTGCTGCCAGGGTACCACATGTAAATTGTGCAGCAAACATTTCACATTCTAGACCGCTACCCAGGTCCAGCCAGGCACTTGCACAAGGACCGCTTTCACATTCAGTAGTTAGCTTCTCCTGTGACTACTTAGCACTACATATTCTCAACACGCCGTGAGCAGCGACAGCACAGTGAAATGACACACACACACGCACGCACACACACGCACACTCCCTCTTTTTCTCTCTTACACACAGATGCATATAAGACACACACACACACACACAGTGAAACACAGATGCACAGAAAGAGGGTGGTTTTTACCATAGACACCATACCATAGAGACTTGGACTCATTGATCTTCTCAGAAGGGGGTTAGTTGAGATCAATCTCCCTTCACAACAGTGACCCCTGGTGGAGGATCAAAGGGTTCTTCAGCTTGTCCCTTCATTTCCATTTTGATAAAAGACAATTAGTGACAATCATACCTCCCAAAGGTTACTTTTTACATGTTATATAATGTATGACCACTGAAGTTGTCACTTAAACATTTCGATAACAAGAGTAGATATTGAGCAAAGAACAAAAGCCTTTTATTGGCATACAGTTTGTTAAAAAGATCAGACCAAGCTTTGACAGAAATTGAAACACCTTTATTCAAATGTGTGCAACTCCACACAACGTACCATAGTCTGGATGACTGAACCGGCAAGAGTGAGGCAAATGCTGGTGTCATCCCATGCACTATTGAGTGTGACAATCATGTTTCTCTGCATGCACCTCCCCACACCATTTTCCCATAAACTGTACCTCATTTAAGACAAGGCACTACTCATTCAGTTGCGTACCAGATACAGTAGCAAGACATCTCTAAGTTTCAGTTTCATTCAATATTAAACACAATCTAAACATAAATGCAAATTAACATGTAAAATATTTTCTATTTGATTTGTCACTTCTATTAATAGGATCCCGCTGATCATAGTGCGCCACCCAATTCTTGGGCCTGTATTTCTTTCATCACATTACTCTCCCTGTTGTGCAAAGATTTATATGGACCTTAAGTCCACATGTATAATGCATGAGCTAGGACTTATAAATATATCAAACAATATCAATAAATAAAATGCAAACCGCCATCATCTGTAATGTGTGAATTTAACTGCTGACTGTGACTTCTTGGTCACCTTGAGCATGAAAAATATATATATATCTGAATTTACCTAGGGCAGGAACAAATGCTATACTAAAATATGACCATACAAAACAGAGCTGTATGTGCCAAAGTGTGCTTCAACTTCTAAGATAATGTCCTTCTGCATTTTCTTTAATGCAGCTGTTTAAAATTTGCTACTTTTTTTTAAGATATGTTCATCAAAAATTACATTAACATAGAGTATACATACATATATGTCTTCCATGCAAATATATACAATATATACAAATGATAACCTGCATTTTATTTGAATAGAGCTTTTAAAATGTACTTAAAGCACTTTACAAGACAATAACAAAAACAGTATGAGCATTATCAGTGTATAACTAACTTGTTTTAAAAAACATATTTTGAAGCTAAACTAATTCCTGCCTTCGATTATGTTTAGTGTTACGTTTGGTGGTGGACTGTGACTGCATATGACTTTGACACCAGAGACTGTGGTTTGCATGCCATGTGTATTTAGGTTTAGGCAACAGAAGGTTGAAGTTGGGGAAAGATTATGGCTTCAGTTAAATGTTATAGAGGAAGTTTGTTTACTACTGTACTTAGTACTACTGCAGATGTGAATGTTGTAGAGAGCCTTTTGTCTGACAAATATCCTTGAGTGGTGCTACTTCAGTCAGCGTCGGTTGGGGCTGTAGACTACAAGTTTGAAAATTGATGAAATCTGGGGGTGTTGAGTTAGAAAGAAGTGAGCTTAAAAGACCTCTGCAGCCTTAACTCTGCTTGAGGATGGCGTACTGCTTGAGGCTACATTAGCCGATACTAGCATACCACACACAAATTTCCAAACAAAGTGCTGGCCATCAAGTTGTATCGTGGGTGATGTTTGACAAGGAAGAAGAGTGCATGAAATAAAAAAGGCCATATCTCTGGTTGAGCTGCATCAATTTTGATCCTTTTCCTTTTAAACTGTCCATTATGAGTCCAACTATGTTATAGGAGTACAATCGATGGAGTACTCCTTTAATAGAGTATGTTGTGCCTCATGCATCAAGTCACTTTTGACATTTTCAGTATTTAACCAGGACCATAATCTTTCCCTAACCAGATACATTTGACAATGTCTCCTCAATATGTTGACAAAAAACGTAATCAGAGGGACATCTCATTTCCTTTATAAAGGCATTACAGTTACAATGAATCAGTAGCATATGAGTACAAGGAGACATGGTTGAACATGCACAGTCAACAAGCAACAAAGGCAATTACCCATACTGATCACAGTTAACAAGACTTCCTGCGTCAACTTTTGTAATTTGTATTGGATTTTGTAATGGAGATATTGCTATATTTCTAGTACTCAACGACCATTAGAAACATTGGTCAAAGCTTCAATTTGACTCACATTGTTATTCTTTTTCTTTCAGAGGTCATGACTCCTTTTTTAAGTATATATCTATATTGTGGGAACCATAGGACTACCTCCCAGTATCAGCAATACTGATACTGACTACCCTACTTGCTTTTTGCTTTACATTTTCAATGCAGCATTTTCAAACTTTCAGATGCTTGATATCTACTGGCCCATGTATCTCTTCCATTTTAGCCTGCCAGCAGTACAGTATCCATCTCCATTACATGGTCACAGATGGATAACAAGGCCAAGCCTGGCACAGCTCACAGAGTGGTGCTGTTCCTCTGAGAATACACCCCTGCCATCATATTCAAATGGACTTTCTGCTGGCTGTCCCCTCGCTTGCCGTGGCACACAATAGAAGATATGGAGAGATGTGGGAGGACGGAGGGAGGGGAGGTGCTGAGGTGAGACTGAGGTGGGCTGATGAGAAGAAGAGAGTTGCCATTGTCTCTAGGGGAAACACTGATGCCAACAGTGTGACGCTCTGCAGACACAGGAATTAGATCATTTAGAAATTCAACCCAGCCCTTGCACACCAATTGCTCTTCTCCTTCTGCAGCCCCCCTTCGACTCCTCTTCTCGTTTTATGCCCTTATCGAGGCAGGTTGGAGGAAGCTCTGAGACAGGCTGACACGGACACAGACTACCTCTAAAGTCCTTAAAAGGTAATTGAGCCTTCCAGCCCACACCACTAATTTGTGTGACTCTGCCCACTAGCTAGCAGTGTGACAAAAACAGAGGGAGAGAAACTGAGGAGTTTTGGGAAGAATGACTCCCTCAGACACAATATGTTAATTGGTTCTGTACAATTGACAGCCATAAGAAAGGTTGAGGCTATATGGAGGAGAATTACCAGAAAGGGCATGGTCAGGAAAATGATAATGGTTAGTCCTTGCGGTAAAAAATTGCAGTGCGAGAACCACTCTTTCATCCCCATCTGCGAAACGATAATCTTTTAGTGATTTTGTGCAACAATAGCAACCATTACGATAAAATATACTGCAGTGATTGCTAAAAAAGAAGACAAAAATAGCAACAAAAGAAGCATTAAATAGTAATGCAACAGAAACAGTAGGCACTGTTAGAGGCCACTGCTTACAGTGGATTAGGGACAGTGGGTGTTTATGTGTGGAGGAGAAGTATATTGTGGTGGTAATTGAAAGATAACGGCGAAACCTCACAGGAGTCTGCCAGGTATGCACAAGGTACAGATCCGCCTGTGGCCCTACTTTAAATTCACCTCAAGGATTTGATTTCTTCAAATGCCAACACTGTTGGAAATGAACTATTTGTCCAGGGTCTGAATTATGTGGAAGACCCTACCATGAATCACCTTCACTACCTCTGTGGCCTTCAGCCTAGTAATATCCATATCTCTTCACTTTCCTCCAATCAATAATGAGATGACGCCCTTGGAAATGCAGGATAGATGACTCAAATAGGATATTATATTTGTTGAGACCACACAGAACAGAGCCTGTCTGAACCAGATTAACATGCCGTAGCGTTTTTTTCAACCCACACTTTGTCAAATGGACACTCATATGTAAGCAAGTCTTTACGAATTATAGCACAGTGCCCAAAAATTTTGGTATTTATAAGTTTTGTTCAGAAAGTAAAGAAATAAAACATTTTGTCCAATGGAAAGCAGGTTCTCCAACATGAATGATTAAACAGGTTATTTCGACGACAATCCATTTTCCAATCTGGCTTCATCGTCAGACATCTTTTGTTGGTGCAACTCCATTACCCATATAAGAATTTCAAATTACTCATAATGGCATTTTTAATACATGTGTAAGAAAAGTCAAATAAAACTACTTGGTGAAAGTTCGGGAACCATAAAAACTCAATGCATGATTCATTATGATCATGATGACCTCAATCTTACAATTTAAATACAGAAAACAGAAAAGATATAGAGACAACTACAAAGTGCCAGACTGTTTGCTCTGTTTTCAGTCTCCTCAACAAATCTTATTATCTCATTCTTATTCAGGTTCAGTCATCCAGCTTATCATAGCATCTGGTTCACCTGCTCCACTACTGCATGCGTCAACATTGGCCCAGCCCTTTGCAATGATAACAAAATAATGGTGTCTGAAGAAGCCTGTATAGATGTGGGTCAGATTCTTTCTTTATAAGCCAGAGCCCAGGGCCTAAACTGAACATAATAATGTAGTGTAGCCAGAATCGAGCGCTAGTAAGAAAAGTCTCCTTCAGGCCCATAGTTAATAGAGAGGACTCTGACCCCGCCCCCCTCAACGTCTCTTCCCCCCAAGCTCCCACTCTTACACGACCTTCTCTGTCTATCCTCTCCTCACCATCAATTCATCTCCCTCTGTGCAATCTGCAAGCAGGACTATGTTAAATCAACCAATACGTGTCAAGGATTTCCACCTTATATTTATTTATTTTTAATTCAGTGTAATATGTCCGCCTTCCTTTGCTATGTGACAAGCTCACATGGATTGGAGTTTCAACAAGTTATGAACTTAAAAGTTGTGATCATAATCGATTATATATCTAACACTGGATAAATTAAAACCACACACTATATCTAATTAAATTGATGCATGAATACACACACACACTGTATAGGGTGTAAAACCAGGATTTATGATTGTCCTTGGAGTATTTTGCCATGTATATAAATTTCAATGAGATGGAGCATCACTTTCAGCTAAATATCGTCTCAATCAGATCATGTTTTAGATTCCCGTTTTTGCTAAATTATTTTCATTATTTTTCATTGTGTTTCATTTTACACAAATATATGTTTTTGCTGTTTTTGTATATCTGTGATTGACATACTCTATGTATCTATCAATACCATTACTAAATAACTGTTTAAAATATATGACAGCACTACCATTATAATACAAGTGTTTTTGTATACCCCTCACTGTCATTCATTATACACTTTTGTCACCCAGTGTGACAAAAGATACAACAGGCATCCAGGGTCTGCTTCCTGCGTCTCTGCCTGCCATCGATGATTCACGCCCAACCAGGGGAAAACAGAGGGTTACTAACTAGGTCCTCCAAGGCACCAGATGTCAGTGATTAATCTTGATGAAGTTGGGACTCTATGTCTCCCTAGCTGTCTTTCTCTGTCTCCCAACCTGGTGCTTAATGACCCTTTCCCTCTGTTTTCTCAGCCCATTTTTTACTCTTTAGATCATATTCAATATGGCTGGGTCTTTATGCAGATGAGTGGTGGATGGGGCAGGGGCAGCAACCGATTGTCTGCTGCCATATACAGCACAAAACTTGTTAATGTAGCAGAGAACTAAGTGACTAGAAGAGAACACATTCATTTAGATATGTTTCCACCTTGTTTTTCCCCCTCAGATTTGGTACTGATTTGATATTTTGTAACCAAGGTGAGCGACAGAAGGAAGAAAGAAGTACCATGTGTTCAATTACAAGGCTACATTGTACAAAATAGCAACTATAGTAAATGCAACTTCACCATGCACCCTGGAAGATTGACTGAGCCAATGCTAACAAAAAGGACAATGCAGTACAACAATTAAAGAATAAAATATGTTTAATCTTCAAACACTGCATAGATATCAGCATAATTGAAATGTCAATGATATTTGGGAATGTGCTTGAGTCCAGTCATATCTTGAGGACAAATGCTGGAACCAGAATGTAGAAAAACTGGAGCTACAAAACAGAATACGTCTTATTTTATAAGATGGGACATATATTTATTTGTACTGAAAAATATCCACATATATAAAATAAAATAAATAAAAAAGCTGAAGTCATCATAATTTGTATGCCAAGACTGTGCATTGCCCTCGGCAAAAGTTGACCTGGCCAGTTAAGTTCTGGAAAATTATACCTTGTTGGATATTGTAGGAGAAGATTTTTACTGGTGAGTATAATGGACTGATGAATAATTGGTCAACTGATCCTAGAATGACTGACTCATAGAGGATGACCCACCATGTCATTCTGCACATGTATCTAAACAACCTCCATCAGGATGTGAGATATCTCCCTTGCTGCCTTGAAGGAAAACACGTCTCATCAACACTAACTCTGTAGTACTGCTTTGGAAACAGCAGTAGCAGTGTGCTACCTAACAAACCCATGTATGATGCATATGTAAACCTGACACTATTTTTGAGTGGCTAAACTGACATTCATAATGCATGAAAACATTTCATTTCTGACACTCAGCAAAACAGAGAATTTTAATGTATGTCAGAGGTTGAATATTAAAATATTAAATTAAATATTAATTATGTGACTTCACTTTCCCCAAATCTGTTGAACTATGACATAAATGGGCTTCCCAGTGCGTTATAAAGTGATGCCAAGGGGTATTGACCATGCGTCCATCTGTTCTCACTCCAACTTCCTAACGCAATATTCACATGAAAAGCAACCACAGATCCAGACCCCACAGTTCAAGGAAACAGAAACACCTGCAGAAAGCAATAGAAGGAGAGATGAGAGGGACAAGAAAGCACAAAACTACGGCAGAGTTAGTAACATGCATTATTGGTATGAGAATGCATACAGATGAAAAGGGGGAGGAGGAGAGAAGAGCTCAGTGCAGTGTTAATGAATATGTCTGCCAAGTTGCAAAATGTTGACGTTGAACACAGGATGGCATTTCATTTGTTTTCCTATCATATATTGCAATAACATCTGTTCATAGCAACAACATCATGATTAAATAATTTTCATTATGTTATGTTTATGTTATGATACTCACCGCACTTGGTTAAGGTAAGGAAAAGGTCACACCATTGGTTAGGGTAAGGGTTAGGTAATAAAAAAGTCAACAAGGTCTTGAAACCTGAAATACAACATGTTTACTTCTATAAAAGTATCTTTCCCTGACTTTAACCAGTTCTTTTCTTGCTAAACCTAACCACACATGGGATTTACTCTCATGTTCCTGTGAAACAAATCACAACTGAACAGGAGACATTATTCTTTAAAAGAAAATTATATGTTTACAAAACATTTACTGCATCCCTTCTACTAACATCTGTTCCAATTTTCTACACTTGACACAAACTTCAAATTATCATATACATATTTCCTCCAACAAAAATCCAGTCAAATTAGGACTTCAGAGACATTCAGACGGAGGTGTCAATGTTTCCATTTGATCACACTGTTGCTGCAATAGGAACTGAAGTATTAAGGAAGTGTATGTGCCCTGAATTTATCATTCCCCCACTTATGATTGAAGTTTTGTATGACTTGAAAAATGCTGAAACCCCCCACAGTAATCTTAACCTTTGTCATAGACTTTATTAAAGAAACTGAAACGACTGTTTCAATTCAAACCACCACATAGCCTCAAACATGCTGTGGAAAACCTATGATGATTTAAGAAGCTGCCTTTCTATGATGCAATTTAGAGTGGAACCTAATAACCTTCTCTATTTCCCCCTCTCTCAGTTTATTCTTCTCTTTCTCACTGAGAAGCAGGGGCTTGGACACCAGTTACCTCAAAATGCACTCAGTCCTCAGTATAGCAGAGTCTGTTTCTGAATTCTGGTGTCTGATCACTACAGAGTCACCATACTGTCACTGCACTGTCCCCAGCTCTGAGATAGAATCCCAGGGATCATTTTAATAGTGGCTATAATGAATCTCTCTGATCACTAGATATAAAATCCTCTCTGTCCTGTTATTCCTCAATCTTTATTCTGTATTTTATCCATGTCTCTCTGTACAACATCACATTTTTACTTTGGAATACGTATGTAACGCAGGATGAGACATGGTGGCACAGAAATCTGTGGAGCTGAGACAGCTGCTCGCTTCTCACAGCTGTAATTGGTAGACCACTGCAGCACTATTTGACAGATTGTAGCAGATACTTTCTCAAGACATTCTGTTGAGATGTACTACTTGGTCCTGGCTGGATGTGACGTGAACACATTTTACATCACCTCATATAACATCTCCAAAAAGTCGGCAGGTGACAGTTCCTTCTTACCAAGAGCTTGAATTCTTTATAACAAAGCATTGGTAAGGAACAGTCAAATTTTCTAGTAGAAAAAGGCAGAAAAACCTGCTTCTTCAATGTAGACTTTACCCATCTTGGCCCAGCAGCACCAGCAGACAATGAACCAGACCACATAACCAGCTTCTGAGACCATAAGAGTTTTTATTCAGTTCATATTTCAAAGGTTGTTGCAGAAGCTCTTAGCTGGGCTTTTATAAGGAATGCCACCTCTGAATAAAAGAGGAACCTGCCATTTGCAGACTTTCTCAGGTGTTATATTTGGAAATATAAATTCTGTGGTAACACTTTAGTCTTAGTTGACCCAGTGGTAAGAACTATTTCTGGTCTTACCACCTAGCTTAAATGCTGCACATAGTTCACACCAAATATTAGAAAAAAATGTATATAACAATATTCAGTCATTGTGTGTCTATTATTTTATCATTCAGGTTATAATTCATACAAATATAGATTGTCATAGACTAATTTGAGCTGACAGAAAGTAGAGATTTTTGGAATAATCATTGACTGAGTTATTTAGTCTAAAAAAATTACTGTTCTAATTGTTCTTTTCATTGGTTAAAACAAAATAACATTAAGGTATTGCCTTTGTATGACTTCCAAAGTCTGGATGTGAAAGTGCTGTGTAGTACCATGCAAGGTTAATTCAATAATTCAACTTAGAAACAACAATTTCTTTAATTGTGGACAAAGAAAGAAAGAAAAATGTGAAACACATGAAACTGTAAAAACTAAAAGTCCAGGAAGCATGTACAAAGTTCAACCAGCCCAGTTACCAAGAGATCAGCAGTTAAGCTGTCCCTGGTTGTTTTGTTGATGCCCAGCAGGGAAACGTGAGAATTTAATGGCGATGAGTTTAAACAACAAGCCAAGTAAGTGTGGTTTCAGTAGTTCAGCAGATAAATAGACAGCTAGGTGTTCAATCAAACTGAACTAAATTTCATTTGAAAGCTTTAAAGAGTCCTTGAGTTTTGATTATAGCCTTTATTTAAATGCCATTGTGATGGCGATAATTTCAACATGTAACAAGTTCTACAGGGTCTCCAGGACATATTTCTTGGTAAAAGCAATGCTAAGCTAAATCCTTTATAAGCATTACTGTGCTACTGCACAGGCTAAGAAGTAAGATGCCACTGCTGTAATGGTAGCTATTTTACTTCCTTCAGCTTTGATTAATCTTTAGGGAATAAAGACATTTCACTTTTACATTAACTCATTTGGCAGACACTTTTATCTAAAGCAACTCACATTTGAGGAACAACATACAAACATTAGTAAAGTAAAATCAAACAACCATACCAGTAAGAGCTATTAACGCATACAGCATCGATGGGATAAATACCTAGGGGAAGCAATCCATTTAGCAAATAGTGTGATCAAGATGAGCGAATTTAAAGGAGATAAAAGAAGAGCACATGTGCATGTTAGAACTTTTATTGTAAATGTGATGACAATACAGTATAGTATAAGGTGGTCACAATTCAAAGCCAGATAAAAATGACTATTTAAAATGCTGATTACAGAAACAGCAGACCTACAGTAGTTTTCCTCTCGATTATTTAGTAACAGTTGTTATACACTACTGCAATCATTATAAAATAGACATGGCTGAATGTATAAAAAAGCCCTTTAATTTAAAATTATGAGAAGGCAATTTGGGTAAAAATTAAAATTATGATGAAATTAGAAATATAGAAATTATCACCTCAACAAGGTGGCACACGTTGTTAAAGCTTAAATAAATGCAGCTTTCTTTTAATCCTCTTTACTTAATTACAGCACTGCCAAAATTAACAACAATCTTAATCTAAATTAGCTAAATACACACATTCACTACCTCAGGCTGCTGACTGACATGGATAAAAATTCAAAATGCTTACTTGCCAACAAAGAATGCATCACATTGTGCCATAAGCAACAAATGGGATGACCAGTGCATAAACAATGGATCATGTTGAAAACAGCGCAACAGATGGCTGTTGGAGAAACACCTGCACCTTATTTGATTGCACAGTGTGAAAACCACAGCTTATCTTAAAATGTAAATATATGTATGATGTTTTTACATCCTTGAGAAGTACACTTTCCAAGACAGCAATTGTCCTAAAAAAGGACATAATGAGTGACTGACTTGGCGCACACTGGATTTGCAGTCACTAAGGGTTTGATGTTGAGAAAAAAGAAAAACTCGCCAGCATCCATATTTTTCCGCTGGTTTGTCCAAGCTGGACCAGAAAACACACAGAGGTTGTAATTATGATCAACCAGCTGGCATGTTTCTTGATACTGGATGGACTTCAGCGTGAGGGCCACAACTCCTCACATGTTACAGGAAAACAAGTATGTTCACTGGAGATCCAGATCATGCTAGGAATGAGCTGTTGCTGTAATAAATACATTCCAATACACAACAGATGGTTACAAATTATAAAGTAGGTGATAAGTTTAACAATGTAGCAGCTGATGTAATGTTTACACTACCTATGTTTACAATGCAACACATTAATGCTGAAGCAATTATGAGAATGGTGTAGGAAAAACATGGATCAAGCAAGCATCTTAGTGTGTTTTTAATGGGGGTCATGTACAGGGTATTAATACAATAAAGCACTGTATTATTTGCCTCATTATTTTAGGGTTGTTTGGTCATGTAAACACCAGATTTGTAGTAATCCCGTACAACGGGGTTTTTGTTTTTTTTACAGCCACTATCTCTTTTTATGCACCCTTCAGTCCATTCAGGTCTGTGGAAATCTTATTGGTTACACGGGAGCAACTGAGAAGCAATAGGAGCAATGCAAATACAGCTGGCAGAAGGATTGAAATGCTAGACATTGGCTATAAAGTAAATTGGGTAACAACACAGCAATCATCAAATTATTCTCATAAGGACAATAATTATTATTACCTGTTATGTAGTGTGGTTATAGTTTTATAGCCCTGTACAGTAGTAAAACTAGTAGAAATCCCCACTTGTGCATTAATTATGCATCTATTTCATTAAAGCCAATTACCTACAAGACCAAAATTGAAAGATGTTTTACATATGACCATTTGTACTGCCCAGTGCAAAAGTGTTTTAGAATATAGTTGCATTGTGTTTATGTTAATATGTTCATCTACAGTGTACAGTATTTGTTAAAGAACCACGCATCAACCCCCAGAACACTTTTGTCTAAACTAGTACAAAACATCATAGAGAAATGTTATTATTTGATGTTTGGTATTCCCTCATCTGCAAACAACATTAAACACAGTACATCCTCTCGATCCTGGGCCCTGGCTCTAACTGTGCCTAATAGTATGCATAGAGACATATATTTAGAGTTAGGCTTTTGCAAATTTGACTCTAAAAGGAAAACAAACAAAAAAATGTTAGAAACCTGCAAGAAATGGGGCCCAGTGGCTGCACCTAACTCACACCAGTATTCACAGAACCCTACAGTGTGTGTTAACAACACTGTATTTTTAGCTTTTTATTTATTCATGAAATATTTTTTATTTTCTAAGAGTATACTCACATATTATTGATTATTATTTATAAATGAAATCTTTATCAAAATTGACAGCTTTGTTGATGTTTCACTGAGTAAATAATCTAGACAGAATTGTATTTCTCCACAGAAACTTAGCATTTTGTATTCATGTGTGTGATTTTGTTGTCTGTACTCTCTAAACGTAAAACTTCCACAATTTGGAAATGTGTAAAATACTGTATCCGCAATTCAACTTGCATTACACCTTGGCCTTTCAGCCTTCCATAGTCACCGAAATGCTCTTAATCAACAGCCTTTCCAAGTAACTTGACTTCTAAAACCCGCCTCTGGAGAGAGTGTAGGCTGAGGAGAGAATCAACTGTTCACACCACCAGACAATAAGATTATCCAAAGGCAATTAAACTTGGGGCCTTGTCTTGAGAAGTCTCCATCCAACCCCATCCCTTTTCAGTCTCACCTTTCCTTCCCCTCCTCGGCACCCCATTGTTGTGTGATTAACTTCCAAGCACCAGCGGGGGAGTCTACATTCCCATTAACCAGATCTGTGGCGGGGACAAAACATTTACTAATCACCAATCACAACTAGGAGCAAGGCACTCAAGTCTTTGCCAGCTCTATAATGTGAGTGATGTGCCGCCAGCTTCTTCAGAGACCGTGTTCTCTTTCTGTTAAAGCTGCACTCAACACTTCATAAGGAGGTGCTCAAATGAATTTTTGCTTCTGTTGCCATGGCGCTCTACCCTACAAACCACAGCTTTATGCCATGAATGTTCACTTTATCTCCGGAATTTCATTTATTCTGAGAGCTAGGGGCGTGTTAACTTCAGCACAGGCAAGATATTTCCATTTGCGCGCAAACATGTCATCACCATGTCAACATTTTATAGTGGTTCTACAGCATAGGTTGTATTTTGTTCCCATGTGAGTATTTGTTTCATAATGATGTCTTTAGACTTCTCTCTTTGTTCAAAAAGGTTCCATCCAGCACAGTTTAGATTTCAAACTTCTTTATGTTTTCTGAAGCACACTTGTTATTGTTTTTGTTTAGTATATTTACCATCATGGTGGCATGGTGATGCAGTGGTTAGCACTGTTGCCTCACAGCAAGAAGGTTGTGGGTTCAAACCCCAGTTGCCCCGGCCTTTCTATGTGGAGTTTGCATGTTCTCCCTGTGTCTGCGTGGGTTCTCTCCGGGTGCTCTGGCTTCCTCCCACCGTCCAAAGACAAGCAGCCAAGGTTGATTGGTGACCCTAAATTGTCCTTAAGTGTGAGTGGTTGTTTGTCTATGTGTGGCCCTTTGATGGACTGGCGACCTGTCCAGGGTGTACCCCGCCTTTTGCCTGATGTCAGCTGGGATTGGCTCCAGCCTCCCGCGACCCTGTACGCAGGATAAGCTGTTGACGATGGATGGATGGATGGATATTTAGCATCATGTATTAAAATTATTATTGTAGTATTATTGTACGTACTACACATTAAATCTATTTGGCAATCGTGACTTACAATACAATATAGTCCTTCTCCATGTATATATATTCCTTTTGCATATACATTTCACAGACATACTAATTCCCCGCTTATGATTAAACAAAAAGTCCATACTGAGCTAGACTTGAAGCTAAACCAATAAATCAGCCGATATTTGCTTAATGTAGATATATGCTGTATTGGCATATACATATGTCAGCCAATTAATAGCAAGACATGCCAGTACAGAAATGCCAAAGAAATGTTGGGATAACTTAAATCAGTGCTGCACTTGCATAGTTTTTCATTCAATGTACTGATATTGGATTTTTATTCAATCCAAATATCAATATTGGTATCTGCATCACAAAGCCATTATTAGCCTCCAATACCTCGAAGTGTGAAATATGAGTTATGTCTGTACATTAATGAATGTCCTCTCCTTTTCAGCCACCACTGTACACCCGCCCTACTCAATTGGTGGCCCGCAGGCCACATCTGGCCCAGAAGCAACCATCGGGTGATATATGACAAAATAAGTAAACTACCGATATACTGTATGGAAGTACACTAAACACAATTATAAACTCAACAATTTTGTTTTTGCCCCCATTCATCATGAGCTGAACTCAAAGATTTTCTCTGTGTACACAAAAGGCCCATTTCTCTCAAATATTGTTCACAAATCTGTCAAAATCTGTGTTAGTGAGCACTTCTCCTTTGCCGAGATAATCCATCCACCTCACAGGTGTGGAATATCAAGATGCTAATCACACAGCATGGATATTGCACAGGTGTGTCTTAGGCTAGCCACAATAAAAGGCCACTCGAAAATTTGAGTTCAGCTCATGATGAATGGAGGCAAAAACAAAAGTGTTGCATTTATAATTTTGTTCACTGTAGATAACGAGTGAGCCATTTTGTTTCATTCTCATCTCTATTGAAAGTTGCACATGTGCTGTACCAATCATGCAGTGAATTTGCAAATCCTACTATGGCGAAGGCATGACCTACCCTACTCTGCCTATGATTGGCTTAGCCTGACGGTGACATTTATTACATAGCCCTCACTAAAAGAACAGGAAGTTTTTTGCTTGTCTGCTGTCTTCTGCAAATTAGCTCAAAATTGTTAAGTCATAATGATCTATTCTAAATGCAGTCCATTTGTTCACAGTAGCAACTCAGTCATTCATGAATGGATATTTTGTATCTTTATAACTATCTGGTTAATTTGACTGAACATTAGCAAGGTCTGATGAATCAATGGCAGTCTACCCATGGATCCTTGGAAGGGCAGAGTGTGCGCACAGTGTCACAGTGTCATTACAGCAAGGGTTACACTGCAATTGGATTGCAAGCTGTCAGCTCTTTCATCCACCAAAGTGGATGGCGCATCTCAGTGGCTACACTTTCACTGGATCTTCTTACAGTGAACATTCTTGAGTTCATTTCGTCTCACCCTCTGCAGCTAGGTTGCTACATACAACAATTTTGAGCTAATTCGTCAAAGACAGCTGACCAGCAAAAACTTATTTTTCTCTTTGTGAGGGCTATGTGAGAATCATCATCATCAGGCTGAGAAAATCTGAGGCAGAGTAGGGCAGGTCATGCCATTGCCATAGTAGGATTCAAATCCAGCTATTGACAGACACAAGTAGGAAAGTGCTCTACTGAATATATATCTCTGTCAGCCCTGAAACATAAATTTGACAATGAAACCCAATCAAGACAGGGTTATAAACTGTACAGGGCCTGTACTTTTTACTTTTTGTTTTCTATTTTGTACTACATAAATTAGCATTTGTTTAAAAGTTTAACATAGGCTGCTGAAAACATCTACATTACCTGGTTTTAGAATCTTTCCCAATTGAATTTGTAATGGAAAAGTCCTGCTGTACATTCTGTACATGTGATAAATCTCAACGTTTGTGATCATGACGTGTAAATTTCCAATAACTGATGAGCTCAAATTGCTGTGCCTCATCTTATATTGTTCTCAGTTAGTATTTCAAAACGTGTATTTGTTAATCCAAATAACAGGATAAGGAGACTTTTAAACTACATCAATTCAGCTCGAGCATTCATAATTACGAGATGTAATGAAAATCATAATTGATGAATTGACTAGTAGCTCAATAATGAATCACTTTCCATGCACATTTTATGCCAATTTCATTTTGACTTTGAATAAACCCTAATTATCTATATTACTGAAAGTCAATGCCTTAATATTTAATAAATCCTGGATAATCCCATAGCAATCAATTTAGATCAAAATCGCTTTCCACCAAAGGTAGAAATGCTCAGCAAACTCATCCACTGTACCCTATAATCATGCCTATTTATATGCAGGAGCTTTGTCAAACAGCAGGATGGGTAATTACTTTATTTACTTCTAATCGTGTCAATGAACCCTTGTGCAAGGGTTAGATTGGCTGGGCTCATTATTATTATTATTATTTCTCCTGAGTATCACATTAGGAACTTAAGTCTGACAAAAGCTCAGTTTGAAGGGATTGACCACTGCACAATGTGACAGCCCTGCATTAGATGCACATTGTCAGAGGATCCTATAACTGACTGTGACATAATTATTTAAATTGATCTTTGTGTCCTTGCAGACAATTCTAAATAGTTTTGAATGGATTGGTAAAGTCACATCAGCAGTGCTGTCCAGAAAAAGAAGGAACGGATGAATTGTATGTGAATATTGCCTACAATTGCAACAGCAATCCTTGATTAAAATGCAAGGACAATGTTCTTTGTCCATGCCCTTCCCAGCTTTTGTCCTCATCAGTATATATGTAGTTAATGCTTTGTTCAATAATAATTGATCTGAGTTTATTTAAGAGAAATCACATGCTCTAAAAAAAACACCCAAACTGATCACTTATCATGACAATAACCTGTCCAATTAATTCTTCCAATCACCTTCAAACAAAAGGATGAATTCTGTTCATTTTTTAAAATCCTGCTATGCTGACTGTCAAACAGGCTAAAACTTGGACCCATTATAATACTATTTATTTTTTGTTTGTTTGTTTTCAAATGTTTAACACATAGACTGCACAACAAAACAGTCAAAATCTGTATTTCTCACTTCAAACTCATTGGCCTTTTTTTCCTTAAACATACTTACATTTTACACATTATTATGAACTTAATTAGTGTTTTGGTATAAGTGCTGAAACTGGTCCTGAATGCTGCAGCCAAGGTTTTTTAAAAGGTATATTGAACATACTCAGCTGCTAGCAGCATACTTTGTGAACAACTGCATATATTTCTTCTTTTTTGCTATTTTGTCACTGCCTTGCTGTCTTTCAAGGACGACCAAAAGGAAAGAGCATCGCTTGTGGTAGCATTTCTATCCAAATGGTAATGGAAAATGTCAAATCCTGCTAAAAAAAAAAAAAAAAAAAACTAAATGCCAGCAACACATGAGAGGGCTTTCAGGTGACATACACTTTGTAGTGTCGTCATATTAGAGCTCCTCATCTGTAAGCCAGCTGTAGCTGTCATGCCTGTGATAGATGACAGTTCTGTACACTACAACTAACTGCACTGAATAGACATAGTTAAATCGTGGGCCACTGATTAATTTGTTTGCGTGACTAGATTGGAAGCTGTAGCACGTTGCCATTAAAGGTTAAATGTGTAAGATTTAGTGGCATCTATTGGTGAGGTTGAATTGCAACCAACTGTCTAGTCTATTGCTTTTACATAAAAAAAAATCTGAACGACAATAAAGAGTCTGCTTGACACACAGCCCGCAGAAAATGGGATTACCCTAAATATCCTCTGCCTGGAGAAACTCGGGAAATGAATAAGCATCCATAGGTTGACAGATGCAGATGAAACACCGAAACACACACACACACTGCAGCCCATGCTTAATTGTGAACATGTGAAACAACTGCTTCATAATGAATTTGTAGAAGAGGGGGAAAAAGAACATTTCTCCCGACGTGGGGTCAAACTCTTCTAGCTGAGAGTCCTGTGCTTTACAAACTTAGCCAACCAAACACCAAACATACATAACAAGTAGTCTACATATTATGCCTTATATTTTCACCCACAATCTAAAATTGATAAAAAAAATCGCTCCAATGCAAAACTTATTTGTTGTCACTTTTGGGCTACCGTAGAAACATGGCGGCGCAACATGGCAACGTCCATGTAAAGGGAACCTGCGGTTATGTAGATAGAAGTGGCTCATTCTAAGGTAATAAAAAAATAATGGTTCATTATGTAAGGTCTTTATACACCACTGAAAACATAGTTATGGATGTTATATTGCATTTCTGTCACTAGATATTACACACTGGAACTTTAACATAGCTGCCTGGTGGTTAGTTAGCTAACTAGGTAACAATGCCCGAAGACACACTCAAATTAGCTAGGGCAACTGGATGTTTTAGATAAAGGCAACACTGTTTAGTGGTTATATTTAGAAGACAAAGGAATAATTCAGCAAGACATACTTCCAGGTGTTTGTTTTTCTTAGTGCTTTATATTCAGATATTATTTACACACACCCAGTTCTTCAAGGGACCTCCATGGTGGCACCACCCACTGTTGTGAAGAGATGTGTGATGCAGATTCAAACCTCCTCTGAGCACTACTGAAATGCATCTGGCCAATCAGATTGCTCAAAACTGCCTCATACTCAATTTATTTTATTGAAAATAACATACTCATCAGCTTGGTGAGCCATAGATAAACCAGAGTGTGAAGAAAGAGTGATAGAAAGAGGTTAACTATGTTAAATATGCAGGTAATGAAAATGTCTGCTTCTTCAGCAACAGCTGATTAACTCTAGATTATGCTTAAGGAAGACAGCAGATCAGCATATATCTGTTACACTGGTACTCTAACGATTGGAATACCAACCTGAAACCAATTACGCTTCTCACTATTTTGGCGGTCTTCCCTCTGGGGGTCTTGTGCAGCAATAAGTTCCTAATTGCCAGGGCCGCAGTCTTTTTATCTCTTTTTTTCTCTATATTGGAATGTTAATGTTAATTTGCAGGAAGTGCAGTTGATTAATGAGTGACTTTAATCAAGGTTGAAAATCATGGGATGCTCCCCCAAACCTTGGCGAATATGTAAAATGTTATTTGAATTTAAATAACTAAAAAACAAAAAACACATCACAATTATACAAGCCTTCTCTTTTCCCATGTGATTTTTCTGTGAGAAATAAAGGACAACGGAGCGGTCTTTTTAAGGGTAAATCAATGAAATGTTTCCTTTGTGAAATCAGAGTTAAAAGACATGTATAGCAACTGATATTAAATCCCAGTGGTGTCATTATTTGAGGGTACTTAGATAACCAATGTCTCTGATTTCTGAGCTAGTGGAATCCTTGACTATCAGATACAATAAAAAAGACAGTAGGAAGAGGCAGTTAAGCTCCAGTATTTGCTTCATGTCATAATCCTTCCGATCTCAAATCCAAAGTGTGATTTCTCCTCACACTCCCTGAATTTCCTCCCAGAAATTACCATTTACCAATTACACGGTGTCAGGAGTGATTCATATCTCGTTAATGAGAAATGACAGTAGATAGAGGAGAGCCACCTCGGGTTTGATTTCGTTCTCAGTTGGGTGGGATGATCTGTTGACAGAACTACCCAGCAGACAGAAAGGACGGCAGAGGAAGCCGTTTGCAGTCTTTCAGTCATGTCCTCACCAATATAATGGGGAGCAAAAAGGGCACCCAATGAAGGTGGAGAAAAGCTTTCAATCAATTATGCCTAACCTTGCCTGCGTGGAGCTACTGTAAGGGTGGGCACCGCGGAAATAGAGTTACTTAATTTTGTTATCAACACTTAATCTATGCACAGGTTTAGAACAGCAGTCATTACGTACCTAGTCATGCAGGAGGGATCAGTCTCTGTCAAACCTAGCAAAGGTTTCCTGCTTTTATCTCAAATTTTCTGGGTGGTTGCTTTTGTAGTTTTTCTTGTTTTGGTTTATGTGTTTATTTTTGTTGTTGGTTAATTTTTCATGTGCATATTGTAAATTTGGTCTGATACTCCCGCCACGCTTACTACTTGACATAATCTGAATTTCATTTGCATTTACTTGTTTGATTTTGAAATAAAGTGGTTTAAAATAACCAACTAGCTGACTCAATCTTTATCTTGTTTTTTTAAGTTGTAGACTGGAGTATTCAGGAAGCCAGCTTCATAACTTCACATCAATAACAGACTTTTCATCCAGCGTCTTAAAGTTGACAGTACAGGCCAATGATCTGAATCCTGTGAGATGTTGCATCCACAAGGCTAGTGTTTGATATTCAATACAGCAAACTCACTCTCTTAGTTCCTTGGTCAACAGAAAGTAATATTTAAGGAGCAGGGACTTTTTGGGAGGCCAGGAACCACCATCCAAGAGCAAATACTGGAAATGCGTTCCTACAATCAAAATTCAGTAGACTTATATGACTTCCTAAAAAGAATCCCGGGTTCCTGAATAGGTTGCAGTGGTCAGAAAGGGCCATATGACGCCTAATCAGCACGTTAGCAATCAAAAGGCACTCGGAGTGTATGTGTAGTGGAGGTGGTACTGAGCGTGTTCATTTTAAGAAGGAGTTTAACCCTGATTTTTCCGGGTAAATTCACCAACATCACATTCTTATGTTCAGCAAGAGAGGTGAGAGCTGCATAGGGGCAGGTTTATGAACACATCATAAAAATGCTTGATACAACAGCAGTCTACACTGCTGGCCTATGTGAGCAGTTTATAGGCACGTTGTACTTGTGTGTTTGTGTGCGTCTCTGTGTGTGTGTGTGTGTGTGTGTGTGTGAGAATTTAAACCAATTCTCCAGAACCTGAATCCCGTCGTGTGGTCTAGCCTTGACTCTTGATTGCTACAATCAGTTTTTTTCTGGGGCTAGACGGACGCACAGCTTGCACACTCACAGAACACACTCCAGTTCACCTGTGTAAGAAATATATAGAAAAGGGCCAGCTGTGTTTAAAGGCTAAAGGCTAGGGGTGATAATGATCTCGGAAAATTCCCACAAATGGCAGAGAGATAAGCAAAACAGGATGGTGATATGTTTGAGCATGTCATCAAGTAATCAGTTTTCCAACCAACAACAGTGCAAAA
>NW_024041412.1:0-20578 GCF_014851395.1 Micropterus salmoides
AGCATGCTTGCTGGAGTAAGGTAATTGACAGCTCAGAAGCCCAGTGGGTGATTTGAGTGATGAGTGTTTTGCATTAGTGGGTTTGCTTGTTTGTCCTCTGATTTATATTACCCAGGTTAGAGCATACACATTGAGAAAGAATTGAAAAGCTGTTTTATTTAAAACATATGAAGTGGGAGTGGTTCTTAAAGGCAGGTGTCATGTAGAAATCATGTTACATTCAGTTATGGAAGCCCATGACTTAGCCATATCAACAACAATCCTTAACCTAAGATTTTAGATGTTGTTTCATAAAGATCTGACAGTGAGGTCTTTTAAGCATTTGCAAATACTTGGGTGTGGATGTGATGGGTGTAAAGGTTCTGTGATAATTATGGTATTTTCTGTTTTAGTTAATTTTTCCTGACTCTGTCTTCACTCTGTGTTCTCGGGTTTTGCCTTTGGTTCTGTTTAGTAATGCATGCGTTCCGTGTCTTCTGTTTACTTTGTCTTATCCATCCTTGTGTCTTGTCGCATGCTTTACTTTCTGTTTTATTTTGTCATTGTCAGTGTCTGGTGTTTCTGTCTAGCTTCGTGCCTGATTAGTCCCTCATGTCTTACTTGTTCACTCCCTCCCTGCTCATTTGACCTGGTATTTAAGTCCTCAGTTCTGTTCTGACTTTGATGAATCCTCATTGTATGTCGAGTGTCCTGTTCCTGCTGCCTTAGTTCGGATTTTGTCTGCCATTACTGCCTATAAGAGTGTGTTTCAGCCTTTGTTTTGCAATAAAGCTGACCAACTGTACCAGCACTCACAAGTGTCTTGCCTCAACCTGTCTGTTGCTTGGCCCTCACAATGGGTGCCATTCAAACAAATAACTATACTACAAGAACAGTGTTAATTTTGCCATTGAGAACAATAGTTAATTGATTACCTTGTTTCCAAGATAAAGCCAAGATAAAACTAAACGTAAAAAGGTTTGATAACAAAAACGTACAACAAAAAATTATAATATTTATATATATTATCAGTGACTTGCTTGCATCCCCAATTCACACTTCGCATTTTCTTAATTGTAAAACAGTCCACTGTGCAAAGCTAGCTTTTCTTCAGAAGCTCATTTAGCTGCTTGAACTTGAATTTTGGTTAGCGCACATAGGCTTAAAGGTGCTGTGAATAAAAAGAGTTCAGTGCATGTAACTGACATACCATGAGCCTCAATCATCAGCTTCCTCCTTCATATTTAAATCCTGCGCACCCAAAATACCCCCAAAAAATGCCAACAAGTGCAAGATGGTACGTAACGTCAGGGATGTTTACACCCCCAAAGTTACATAAACCAGCCCACGTTCGAGAGAAGCAGTCATACGAGCTCATAGAAGCAGAGCTGGAGGATGTGCAGTGTGTCTAACAGAAAGTGCTTTTACAGTTATGAAAGAAAGGTAAATATTTTCTGGTTTTGCCTAGATGTCCTCTGGCTGCTCTGCCTCAACTCTGTGATTTATGAAGTTTCTGATGGACAAACAGCTTTACTTGTTGCTACAGATTTCTAACCGCTAGCTGTTGCTAACAGTAGCTCCTGTTATCAGCTGGCTCTGAACCAGTGGTCCGAGGCTTCTGTAGTAATGTTAGAAGTGTAAACGTCAACACACCCCCGGGAGTAACAAGCTTCCAGTCCGGGCAGAAACAGTACAAGAATGGCAAGCTGCATAGTAGTTAGCCGATAAGGCGCTGCCATGTTGATTTTTTTGCAACCAGCGGCACCGGACGTGACCATATTTGGATGAGACTTGTGCAGAACTAGGTAGCTTGCTTATCTAGGTACATCTGTTATTCACGTTAACTGTCATTTTAACAGGGCTGACAAAAACGGTCATAAAACTAAATGTACTCACCAGAGAAAGTTAACAGCCAAGTCCTAATAAGCTTTTTCAACGGCGTTGGTTATATAACACAGTGCCGTGGGTATGAGTCACTCTTGCTTGATTGACAGGTTTCCGTAGTAACAATTTGTCAATCATAGATAATCCCGCCCTGAAGCATACTCTGCTTTATGGTCTATTTTCATCTAAATGGGCCCCTAATTTACTAAATGAACATCATGTTGTATTGAAGAAGACATGATACTAGCAATCATTAGGGAAGTGTTTACTGAGGTAAATATTCAAAAGTAGGGTCATTTAACCATTATTTCTAATGGAACCAGACTAATTTTTGAAAAGAGAGAAGCTGCCCCTTGCTGGCCGTTCAGCAGAATGACTTCCACGTTGGCTTCACATCTCAGACCGGAAGCAAAAGCCCGCTTGTCAAAACAGTGTTCAGAAAGAAGGTGAAAAGCGGCGCTGAGGCAGTAGACAGTTTGACAGATCTAATTTTCAATTAGTTTTTTGAGCATTGAAGCGTGTAAACATTTTCTAGTAGAAACCCTAAATAGTATTTCTAGTAGTTAACCCTAAAGTATGAACCCGAAAATGAGCATTCTAAGGCACCTTTAAAACAAAACGTACTTACCGGGAAAATTAACAGCCAACTCCTTTTTCAATGGCACTGGTCAAATTTATGCAGTGCAGTGCTCATTAGGACATTGTAAATAAAGTGAGAAGAGGGGTCATTTTGCCCTCAAGTCCAATACAATCGGACTTCATTTTGTAACCAGTAGAGTTGGTTGGTAGGCTGTTACTGTGAAATCTCTGGTTGTGTATACTTGAATCTACTTGCTGGCCAAGTGACAATACGAAGGCGGTTTGCCGTTTCTGGTCACACAAGTTTCAGAATCAGAAATACTTTATTGATCCCCGAGGGGAAATTCTTTTGTCACAATCGCACACTTCGTCAAGGTAGATAGATGAAGAGTATATAAATATAAGAGTATAAATATAGAATATAAAGACAAATATATTTACATTATTAAGAATTAATTGGGTGAACCAGAAAGTACTAGTCAAGTCAGGTTTTATTTAAAGTGCAAAATCACCAAAAGACATGGTCCCAATACACTTTACAAAAAGCATTGAAATTAAATAAAATTAACCATAAAATACAGAATGCATGTAATAAACACATAATAAAATACAATCAGAATAAAATCAACTAAATAAAATGATAAAACGATCAAATTTAATAATAATTAAAAAGTCTAAAAAGTTTGCTCAACACTGTCCTAACTAAAAGCTTTATTAAACAGAAAACTCTTAAGTCTAGCCTTAAAAGTGGTGATGTTATCTGATTCCCACACCCAAATTGGAACCTGGTTCCATAGTAGGGGCGCTTGATAACTAAATGCTCTTTGTCCCCCTCTAACCTTAGTTACATTAGGCACCACAGGCAGCCCTGCATTTTGAGAGCGCAGTGCTCTATTGGGGCAGTAAGGTATCAGGAGCTCCTTGAGGTACAATGGTGCCTGGCCATTTAAGGCTTTGTAGGTAAGTAGAACAATTTTAAAATCTATTCTATATTTCACAGGGAGACAATGAAGGGAGGCTAGAACTGGAGAAATATGCTCTCTAATCCTGACTCTAGCACTGCTGCATTCTAAATCAGCAGGAGAGGCTTTAGAGACTTAATTGTGCTGCCAGTTAGTAAAGAATTACAATAGTCAAGCCTGGAAGTAATGAAAGAGAGGACCAGATTTTCTGCAGCGTTTTGAGACAGAATTTTCCTGATTTTAGCAATGTTGCGTAAATGAAAGTAGGCCGTTCTTGAAATTTGCATAACATGCAGGTTGAAGGACATTCCCTGATCAAAAATAACTCCCAGGTTCCTCACGGTGGTACTGGGGGCCACGGCGATGCCATCCATAGTAGCAAGTTTTATCTGAGTTTAGTATGAGGAAATTACAAGACATCCAGGATTTGATATCTTGCAAGCAACCTTACAGTTTGGCTAACTGATGTGAATCATCCGGCCTGATTGCTAAATATAGCTGAGTATCATCAGCATAGCAATGAAAATTTATGTCATGGTTTCTTATAATTCTACTGTTACGGCCCCCGCTCTCTAGGGGTAGGAGAGACGTAAACATAAACCAGATGGTTTTGGTATGGGTGGAAAGATTATTTATTAAACAGTCTGGTACACACAAAAAGGTCAAACAGAAAATGGACAAGTGGGTGCTGCGTAAAACAAAGAACCAAATATAACAAAAAGAGATACCTCCTAAATGAGGGATTACTAAACTACTTGCAAAAGAATAAACAAAACCTCTCTAGCCGTTGTTCAAAAGCAAAACACAGGGAGCGCAGCAACCCTAAACCTAGTGTATCTAACACAAGTATTTGCTAACAGGTGTGAGTGATCAGTGATGAGCTTCCCCTAGCCCAATTCTGTAGACCAATACTGGGATCAGCCCAGGTGAGATACCAACTCACAGTAACACACAGATCTAACAAACAAAGAAATGGTTGTTTCCACTGAGGACACGCACACACAGAGTTCAAGGTTAGGACCAGCGTCGGGGCAAACTACATGGCAAATGGTAGCTGCCTCGACCCAGCAGCAGGCCAGCCTATTTGACAGAGAAGGCACGAAGGCTGTCCTGCAGGCAGCTTGGCGATTGGAGGAGGGTTGGTGCGCCGCTCCAATCCGGATCGTCGGATGTGGGAGGCGGGATCAGCCAGACTTCCCGAAGACCAGCCAATCCCCCGATAGTGTACCACATGTAGGGAGAAACACAGCAGCAGTGACACACAGACGGCTGCCCTCGGCAGCCGTAACTGTCACGCTCTGCCGGTTGGCCATCTATTGTGTTGCACTTTTGAGCTTAGTATGTTGAGTTTTGGGTTCTGTCCTGTCTAGTGTCCAGTATCTGTTATATAGTCTGCTTGTCATGTCTAGTCTCTCTGTTTTCCTCTGCTCTCTCTCTGCCTCGTTAGTCTCATGTCTGTCACCTGTGTTGCTCCCGCCCTGCTCGTTAGTCCCTGTGTATATATACCTGGTGTTTCTGTCTTGTCCTTGTCCGGTCATTGTTCATGTTACCCCCCAGTCTGTCGTGTGTGTACTCTGTGCCTGTAACCAGCCTTGCTTGTCTCGTCTCGTCTCGTCTCGTCTCCCTGTACTTTTGGATTTTTGGATTTCTGTTATTCAGCCACTCACCTGTAAGTGTGCTCGCTTTTGTTTGTTAAGTAAAACCCTTCGTTATACCATACCTGCTCCGCTCTGTGTCCTGCGTTTGGGTTCTCCAACCTGCCTCCACACCACGATCGTGACAGAATGACCGGAACACAAAGGGACCCAGCGGACACCATGTCCGATGAACTGCTTGATCTGTGCAGGGAGCTTATGGTGCTGAGGAATATGTGGTATGGGGCTAGTCATGTTAGCCATAAGGCAGCTATCGTGTCCCTTGCCTGGAAGAGCCTGGCTGCTCAGCCAGGAGCAGCAGACTCTCTCCCTGGGTGGGTTTGTGACTTCCTCCACACCTCAGCCAATCCCCCAGCCAAGTCCTCATCAGTTCCTCAGTCTGTTAGCCTGGAAATGGCTAACACCCGGACCGCTAGCCTCCGGCCGTCATCTCCCCGGCCTGCTAGCCCTCCGCCTGTCCTGCCTGTTACCTGTTTGGCTAGCGCCGCTAGCCCTCCACCTGTCCTGCCTGTTACCTGTTCGGCTGGCGCTGCTAGCCCTCCGCCTGTCCTGTCTGTTACCCGTTTGGCTGGCGCTGCCAGCCCTCTGCCTGTCCTGCCTGTATTCTGCTCGGCTAGCGCCGCTAGTCCTCCGCCTAGCCTGTCCGTCCGCCTGCCTGCCCTACCTACCAAGGACTCAGGGACTATGACTCTCCTGGCCTACCTGACCAAGAAGGCCAGGGAGTCAGAGGCAGCACGGGCAGCTAGCCTATGGCCTGATAGCCTGGAGGCTAGGCTTCCCCCCGAGTCCTCCTTCGAGGGAAGTCGCCTGGCCATCTTTTCGGGTTCCCGTGGTGGTCATCGGAGGCGACCAGGTCACCAGCAGCGACCCGTCTGCAACCAGCGTGATCCCTGGCCTGCTAGCGCTGCTAGCAGCCTGCCTGCCCGCCTGCCTGATCCCTGGCCTGCTAGCGCTGCTAGCAGCCTGCCTGCCCACCTGCCTGATCCCCGGCCTGCTAGCGCAGCTAGCCGCCTGCCTGTTCCCTGGCCTACTCCTGCTCCCAGGTCTCACTCGGTGGTCCTACCGACACCTGTTACTGGTCCCTCATCGAAGGTCCGACCAACACCAGCTTCGTTGGTGGCCCAGCCGACTCCCATTCCTCGTGCTCCGTCGGTGGTCCGACCGGCACCTGCTTCGCCGGTGGCCCAGCTGACTCCCATTCCTCGTGCTCCGTCGGTGGTCCGACCGGCACCTGCTTCGCCGGTGGCCCAGCTGACTCCTGTTCCCTCGTCGGTGGTCCGACCAACACCAGCTTCGTTGGTGGCCCAGCCGATTCCTGTTCCCAGTGCTCCGTCGGTGAACCGACCGGCACCAGCTTCGCCAGTGGCCCAGCTGACTCCTGTTCCTAGTGCTCAGTCGGTGGTCAGGCCGACTCCAGCTCCTCGTGTCCGGTCCATAGTCCCCAGCCCAGCTGTCCAGTCGGTGGTCAGGCCGACTCCAGCTCCTCGTGTCCGGTCCATGGTTCCCAGCCCAGCTGTCCAGTCCCTGGCCAGACCGACTCCAGCTCCTCGTGTCCGGTCCATGGCCAGACCGACTCCAGCTCCTCGTGTCCGGTCCATGGCCAGACCGACTCCAGCTCCTCGTGTCCAGTCCATGGTCCCCAGCCCTGCTACCCAGTCGGTGGTCGGGCCGACTCCAGCTCCTCGTGTCCGGTCCATGGTCCTCAGCCCAGCTGTCTCGCCGGTGGTCCTCAGCCCAGCTGTCTCGCCGGTGGTCCTCAGCCCAGCTGTCTCGCCGGTGGTCCTCAGCCCAGCTGTCTCGCCGGTGGTCCTCAGCCCAGCTGTGCCTCCAGAGCACCCAAGCTTTGGGTGCCGACCTCCGAAGAGGTCTTGCCGTCGGCCTCCTGCTCGGCCCCCAGTGGGTTTGCTGCCTCACTGTTGGCCGTCCTGCCCCCCTGTTCTGCCCGGCCTGTTGAGTCGACCTCCGGCGCGGCCTCCCGAACTCTGTGGCCCCCCTGTTCTGCCCGGCCTGTTGAGTCGACCTCCGGCGCGGCCTCCCGAACTCTGTGGCCCCCCTGTTCTGCCCGGCCTGTTGAGTCGACCTCCGGCGCGGCCTCCCGAACTCTGTGGCCCCCCGGTTCTGCCCGGCCTCATGGGTCATCCCATGGGACGCCCACCTGAACTGTTTTGCTCTCCTGGTCTACTCGGTCGACCTCCGGGACGGCCTCCTGAACTGTGTTTTCCCCCTGATTTGCTTGACCTGTCGGGTCATCTCCCGGGACGACCTCCTGAACTCCGTGATCCCTTTGGTCTGCACGGCCTCCTGGGACGTCCTCCGGGACGGCCTCCTGAACTGTGTTTTCCCCCTGATTTGCTCGGCCTGTCTGGTCATCCCCCGGGACGACCTCCTGAACTCCGTGATCCCTTTGGTCTGCACGGCCTCCTGGGTCGCCCTCCGGGACGGCCTCCTGAACTGTTCTGCCCCCCTGCCCTGCCCTGCATGTTAGGCCAAGTGCCTTACCTGCCCTGTTTCCTGGGCATGATCTGCCTGTTGGGTGGTTCCCCCGGACTGTTTTGTCCCCTTGACCTGCTTGTGCAACCTCCCGAACTCTGTCGCCCCCTTGCCTTGCCCTCTGGCCACCCACCTGAGAGTTTCTGGTCTGGCCCTCCTCCTGTCCTCCCTCCGCCCACCCTGGCTCGACTTGCCCTCCTCCTGTCCTCCCTCACTTTTGAGCTTAGTATGTTGAGTTTTGGGTTCTGTCCTGTCTAGTGTCCAGTATCTGTTATATAGTCTGCTTGTCATGTCTAGTCTCTCTGTTTTCCTCTGCTCTCTCTCTGCCTCGTTAGTCTCATGTCTGTCACCTGTGTTGCTCCCGCCCTGCTCGTTAGTCCCTGTGTATATATACCTGGTGTTTCTGTCTTGTCCTTGTCCGGTCATTGTTCATGTTACCCCCCAGTCTGTCGTGTGTGTACTCTGTGCCTGTAACCAGCCTTGCTTGTCTCGTCTCGTCTCGTCTCGTCTCGTCTCGTCTCCCTGTACTTTTGGATTTTTGGATTTCTGTTATTCAGCCACTCACCTGTAAGTGTGCTCGCTTTTGTTTGTTAAGTAAAACCCTTCGTTATACCATACCTGCTCCGCTCTGTGTCCTGCGTTTGGGTTCTCCAACCTGCCTCCACACCACGATCGTGACAGTAACACTACCGAGAGGAAGTATATATAGGGTAAAAAGGATTGGTCCGAGCACCAAACCTTGTGGTACTCCATGGTCAACGCTGGTATGCATGGAAGAATCATTCACATATACAAATTGTGACCAACCGCATAAATAGGACCTAAACCAATTGAGGGCCGATCCTTTGATGCCAATAAAATTTTCCAGTCTCTGTAGTAGTATATGGCGGTCGATAGTATCAAAAGCAGTGCTCAGATCCAGTAAGACAAGTGCAGAGACAAGCCCTTTGGCCGATGCAATCAGTATATCATTCGTAACTTTCACCAGTGCTATCTCAGTGCTATGATGTCTTCTGAACCCTGACTGAAATGCTTCGAACAAGCTGTTTCTATGAAGATAGTCACAAAGTTGACTAGCAACTGCTTTTTCCAGAATTTAGATTGAAAAGGAAGATTAGATATAGGTCTATAGTTATTTAAAACCTCTGGGTCCAGATTGGGATTTTTAAGAAGAGGTTTTATCGCAGCTCTCCTGTAGGATTGTGGTACATGGCCTGTTTGTAAAGAAAACTTTATCATGTATAATAAGGTAGAGCCTACTGAGGGTAGGACCTCTTTAAGCAGCCTAGTAGGGATGGGGTCAAGGGTCAATGAGGCAGGTTGAGGCTTTCGACGAGTAAATGATTGAAGTTAATTGCTGAAGATCAATGGGAGCAAAACAATCCAGGTACACATCAGGTTCCACAGATGTCTCCAAAGGTGATAAATGAGAAAATAAATCAATGCTGGTTAGGGGCAGCAGCTGATGAATTTTGTCTCCAATGATTTGAGTTTTCTCTTTAAAGAAGCTCATAAAATCATTACTACTTATGCTAGCAGGAATACAAGGCTCAGTGGAGGTGTGACTCCCTGTTAGCCTGGCTACTGTGCTGAAGAGAAACCTGGGGCTGTCCTTGTTCTCCTCAACTAATGATGAAAAGTAAGCTACTCTTGCTGCACGGAGGGCCCTTCTTTAAGTTTTGAGACTTCCCTGCCATGTTAAGTGTAATTCTTCTTAGCTAGTGGAATGCCATTTTTTTCCTAGCCTCCGTGATATAAGCTTCAGTTTGAGTTATACCAAGGTGCTTGTTTTCTCCGTGTAATTATTCTCTTTTTAAGTGGGGCAATGGAGTCAAGCATCATTCGCAATGAGCCTGCAACACTGTCAACAAAATGATCAAGTTTGAAGGGACTCATGTTAGTAAAGGAGTTCTCACAGGGTCTCAGGAGGTTAAGGCCAGCTGGTGTGGAGTTAAGTGTTGATGGAATCATTTCCTTGAATTTGGCCACAGCATCCTCCAATAGACATCTAGTGCAAGAATATTTGACTAAAGGCATGTAGTCTAGTAGCAAAAACTCAAAGGTTATCAAAAAGTGGTCAGACAGAACAGGATTTTGTGGAAAAACTGTTAAATGTTCAATGTCAATGCCATATGACAATACAAGATCAAGGGTGTGGTTAAAACAGTGAGTGGGTTTGTGAACAATCTGACTAAAACCATCTGAATCTAGTAATGATAAAAATGCAATACTAAGGCTGTCATTATCCATGTCCATGTGAAAATTAAAATCACCAACAATAATTACTTTAACTGATTGAAGAAGTAGACATGATAAAAACTCTGCAAATTCAAGTAGAAATTCAGAATATGGACCGGGTGCACGATACACTATGACAAATAAAATTGGCTTGCTTAAATTCTTTTTTTTCCCCAGAAATCAGAAGCTCTTGGATACTTTTAAATCACTGGGACTGTCACATAAAGTTGGCTCTTACCATACTTTAAAAGTTTTTATGATCTTAGTGCTACGCGAGTGCGGCCTATCAATAGCACTAGCCTGTACTGCAGTGACTGGAGTTATAGCTAATGCTAATTAGCAACAAGATGCCCCCCTTCTCCTCGGACGACTTCTACAAACTTCTACAGAAAATTGCAGTGCTGGAAACCAAGATCCACAGGTTAGAAGTGAATGTGGAAGTGAATGGACTATGTGGGAATAACACCACTTTACCGTGGACCCAAAACAGTGGACAAGAGCATGCTAACACACGGCTAATTAGCACCAACAAGACTACCAAGAAGCAGGAGGCCTGTGTCCTGCGTAATAAATCTGAAAGTGCGAGTCCTCCTGCAAAGCCTAAGAGTAAATCATTTCCTGGGGAAATGGGAGGACGAGTAACAGGCAGAACCCAGTGCCCTGAGATTTGTGATGCGACTGGCTGGCCTGCATTATCATCCAGGCAGAGCGCCTCTTCAACCCCTGTTCTTAGTAGGACACAGCCATGGACAACTGCGAAAGGGAGAATTAGCAACAAACCTCCCCAACAACCGAGTGTGCAACAACAGAACAGATTTTCACAACTATTGCTGGACCCTGGATCTCCATCTGATGACCTGGATAACATCCCGTCCTCACACAGAAGGGTAAGGACTGAGAGTAAATCAGAAAGTAAAAGGCTGCAGGGAAAGCTAATGACTGGGCCTCAAACTCTGATTGTGGGTGACTCTGCTGTAAACGATGTAAGAAGCATGTGCAGTAAAAACACCAAAATACTCTGCTTTCCGAAGGATACGGTGTCTGACGTGGCAGAAAGAATCCTGCATATCGTGGCTGAACATCCTACTGTGAAAAACATCATACTGCACATCGGGGCCAATGATGTTACGAAGCAACAGTCTGAAGTGTTGAAAGAGGACTTTAATAATCTGCTGAACACAGTCAGCTCTTTGAATGCTGAGGTGTTTATCAGTCGCCCTATACCGGCAGTCCGAAGAGGAGCTGAGAGATTCAGCAGATTGTTGGCATTGAACACGTGGCTCTCAACAGCATGTACTGTCCATTCAGTGCATTTCATCGAAAACTTTCTGTGGGACTCCAGACATCTTTTTAAGGTGTCCATCTACCTTAAAAAGATGTCTGCAGTCCCACAGAAAGTTTTCACCATAATAAGTCAGGAGTAAAATTGTTTAGCTCCAACCCGTTTTACTTTCTGCGTCACTCATCTGTTCCCTCTGCCAAGGACAAGAGACAAGAGGAATATAAATAAGAAGAAGACATAACACAACACGCCAGAAACTTTGAAGGAGAGCCACCTCACCCCCCGCCGGAAGAGAGCTCTGATCATGGGTGCCAATATTGAGGATTCACCATCTTTAGCCCCCAATCCCCATCTAGGTCACCCTTATCTCCAGACACCCTTTCTCCCCTCTCCCCCCTGTTGGACTTCACTGATCACATGGAAGACCTGGTTAGAGCTGGGACAAAATTTACTCCCCGCACCTTCCCTCGCTCCACTCCCATTTTCTCTACCATAAACCCCCCTCTCCGTCCACCTCCACCACTGGTTCTAAGTCTTTGCATTTATAATTTAGAACAGAGAAATGCAAGGCGGTCTTTCTTCTCTGACATCATCACCAAAAACACTAATAATGCACGTGCCCTGTTTGCTACTGTCGACAGGCTAACCAACCCTCCTGTGTCTGTAGCCTCTGAACTTCTATCCACCAGGGCCTCCAATGAATTTGCCTCTTTCTCCACAGACAAAATTCAAACAATTAGACAAGCAATCAATGCCTCCATGCCAGTAACAGGATATGTCTTGTCCCTGTGTCCACTTAAAAACAATTTATATAGCATGAGACAATCTGATTCTATTAACCATAAAAACCTGGAGGACATAATACAACATCTGAAATCCTCTTCATGTTGCCTTGATATTCTGCCAACAGGTCAAAAATGTTTCTAAATGCATAGCCTCAGATCTACTACAAATTGTCAACATGTCTCTCCTCTCAGGTTTTTTCCCACAGGCCCTGAAAACTGCACTCATTAAGCCACTCTTAAAAAAGAGCAATCTAGACAGGTCACTAATGAGCAATTATAGGGCCATATCAAATCTCCCATTTTTAAGTAAAATCATTGAAAAGGCTGTTTTTCAACAGCTTAGTGCTTTCTTGGCACTAAATAGTTTTGATGTCTTCCAGTCAGGTATTCGACCACACCACTACACTGAGATGGCTCATGTTAAGGTCTTCAATGACAGCCATTTAAATACTGACAGTGGCAGAATTTCAGTCTTAGTATTATTGGATCTCAGTGCTGCATTCGACACGGTCGAACACAACATATTACTAGACAGACTTGAAAACTGGGTTGGACTTTCTGGCACAGTACTAAAATGGTTTGAATCCTACTTAAAGGACAGGGACTACTTTGTGTCTATAGGTAATTACACATCTGAGCTGCCAAAAATGACATGTGGAGTTCCCCAAGGCTCCATTCTGGGGCCTCTTTTGTTTAACATTTACATGCTTCCACTGGCTCAGATTATGAAAAACAACAAAATATGTTACCATAATTATGCAGATGACACACAGATTTACATAACCATTTCACCAGGGGACTATGATCCCATACAAGCGCTGAGTAACTGTAACTGTTTTCTTTTTACCATTGCTTTTAACCCTGATTGAACATTGCACTGTAACTTTTATTATTTTTTAATGTGTATTTTTTAAATTTCCCTATGTTGTTTTTACATTTTTTTTATATTTTCCTGTTGCTTTTATGTCAACACTTTGAATTACCTTGTTGTTGAAATGTGCTATACAAATAAACTTGCCTTGCCGAGTTTTCCAGGTAGGATGTGAAAGAGTAAGCAGAAGACTTTCAAATGATATAAAATTTTGTTTAGGTTTAGGATTGATCAACAAGCTTGTGTCAAAGATAGCTGCAACTCCACTACCTTGTCCAGTACCTCGAGGAATATGAGTATTGGTGTGACTGGGAGGAGTAGATTCATTAAGGCTAACATATTCATTATGATACAACCAAGTTTCTGTAAGACAAAACAGATCTATAAAATATGCCGATATTATTTAGTTTACCAGTACTGCTTTGGAAGCAAGGGATCTTATGTTCAATAGTCCACACTTGACTCTCCTATAGCTTTGTACTGCTGCAGTGCAGGTGTTAATCCTAATCAAGTTCCCAAGCACTGCTCCTCCTCTATTCAGTCTGGTTTTATTCACCCCAAATGGTCTGGGGACAGTCACCGTCACTGTGGGCCTCTGGGTGGGATGAGTGTGACTGCTGAATGTGTCTTTTGAGGTAAGGGACAGGGGGGGCCAGCAGGGGGGGGGCAGTGATAGATGGAGTACTTATCTCTGCGGCTGTTGTGGTAGAGTGAGAGCAAGCATGGAGAGTGGGGGTGTGAGGTGTAAACAGTCAATCACGTGGAGCGCACTGCACAGCGTGCTGGATGTTAACAGCCAACATGTGGCTTCCTTCTCTGTTGGGGTGGACCCAATCAGCCCTGAAGTAGGACAAACGGTTCCAGAACAAGTTAAAATTGTCAACAAAAGTCAATAAAAGTAAAACTGCGGATTCTGCAGGCCGACTGGAGCCATTCGTTGAGGGAGAGGAGTCGCGAGAATCGTTCCGCCCTGCGATTCAGCGTGGGGATGATGCCAGAAATGAAAATGGATTTTACACAACTCTTCAAAAGACTAAAAAGTTTGAAAAAATCCTTTTTTGCCATTTCAGACGCACCACGAATGACATTATTTGTCCCAACATGCAGGACGAATGGAAGCTGGGAGTGAAGATAAAATTTCCGGGAGTTTATCTAGAATGTCCAGGACTGAAAGCAATGTGTAGCTGCATTAAAGAATCTGATGTTCCGGATAATAGAGTCTCCGACTATCAATGTGTTTGGTGAGAAGAGGGGACTAAGAGGTGTGGATTGTGTGGGCTTATATGTAGAGGTTGCATGATCCAGGCCGACTGCATCATGTGCCGGAGGAGACGATGCGGCAGTGGCGGTAGCATCAGACCAGGCAGAGCAGTGTCCCTCAGGCTCCGGGTGGGACCATTCCCCGGATCGATGCAGTACCGCCTCCCTTAGGACTCTATGCAGCATTGGTGAGTGAAGGGGGGGCTGCAGCTTCACCTGGCGCAGAGAGGTCTGGTCCAGGCCTGGAAGAGGTACAGCAGCAGAGCCAGGGAATTCAGCCGGGTGTAGCAGGTCATCGTTACCCACCAGGGCCGCAAAGCGATTGGAGAGGCACAGGGGAGAGGCAGACCCATCTAAGGCTTTCCCACGGCCTCGGGCCACCACCTCAGTCCAGGGTACCCCATTCGGCATTGATGGCTAAGAGGAGGGATCCCAAAGCAGTGTTTCTTGGTGTGTATTTTGTGAGGCTAGCTGTCCGGACTGCTCGGCCAGGAAGAAGCTCGAGAGCCGTGGGAGACGTGTTTTAAAACTGTGTGGCATCGAGTTCTTATTTGTCAGTTCATCAGCAAGCCTTCGAACGTCGTCCTCAAGGTCAGCAGTTCTCTTATATGCTTTCTCCAAGAGAGCATTGCCCTCACATGGCTTACAGGCCATTATAGCTTAGCCCCAAGGGCTATATTGTTGTGAACTGAGCTGCTGGCACAGTTTACGGCACAGTTGTACTAGTGAATAAATAGCAGCAGAGAATATTGCACATTAATTATTCAACAGGTAATATTGCACAGAAAATAGATAACAAGGTCTAGGTTAATAACTGCCTAAGTGTCAGACACTTGGCCACAGGCAGGAATGACTTCCTGTGGCGCTCTGTGGTGCATTTTTGGAAATGAACTGAATGTGCTACTGTGTTTGAGCAGCACGTCATGGAGTGGGTGGGAGACATTGTTCAAGATTACATGTAGTTTGGACACTATCCTTCTCTCTGACACCACCGACAGAGAGTCCAGCTCCAGCAGCAGATGTTGAAGGACCTCAGCCTCCTTAGTAAATAGAGACGGCTTTGGCCCTTTCTGTAGAGGGCTTGAGTGTTCTTGGCCCAGTCCAGTTTATTGTCCATGTGCACTCCCAGGTATTTGTAATCCTCCACAATGTCCACACTGACCTCCTGGATGGAACAGGGGTCACTGGTGCCCTGGCTCTCCTTAGATCCACAACCAGCTCTTTAGTCTTTGTCACGTTGAGCTGTACGTGGTTCTGCTCGCATGTGCATGTCCCTCACCACAGCTCTGTACTCAGCCTCGTCACCCTTGGTGATACATCCAATCATAGCAGAGTCATCAGAAAACTTCTGAAGATGGCAGGACTCTGTGTGGTAGTTGAAGTCTGTGGTGTAGATGGTGAAGAGGAAAGGAGAGAGGACAGTCCCCTGCGGGGCCCCAGTGTTGCTGACCACGCTGTCTGACACACAGTGTTGCAGGCGCACATACTGTGGTCTGCCAGTCAGGTAGTCAACAATCCAGGACACAAGGGGGGCATCCACCTGCATCACTGTCAGCTTCTCACCCAGCTGGTGTTGAAAGCACTAGAAGTCAAAAATCATGACCCTCACAGTGCTTGCCGGCTTATCCAGGTTGGCGTAGGTGCGGTTGAGCAGGAAGATGATGGTGTCCTCAACTCCCAGTCAGGGTTGGTAGGCGAACTGGAGTGGGTCCAGGAGAGGTCTGACCATGGGCAGCAGCTGATCCAGAACCACTCTCCATGGTCTTCATGATGTGGGAGGTCAGTGCCACAGGTCTGTAGCCCTTGGAGTCACTGGGACGTGCCATTTTGGCACAGGAACGAGGCAAGACTTCCACAGTCACTTCCACTGTCTTCCACAGCACAGGGACCCTTTGGAGACGCAGGCTCACGTTGAAGACATGGTGAAGGACTCCACATAGCTGGGGGGCACAGGCATTGAGCACCCCTGGACGGACACCATCTGGGCCTGCAGCCTTGTTGGAGTGGAGCCTCCTCAGCTGACTTCTCACCTGGTCAGCAGTGAGGCTCACAGAGGTTACATGTGGGGGAGGGGGAGAGGAGGCGTCGTCAGGCTGGAGAGAGCTGATAACCTGAGAGAAGGAGGGGTGGGTTGGGGTTTCACAGGAGGGTGGGAGAGTGAGTTAGCGGGGGATGTGCAGGAGCCATAGTATCAAACTTATCAAAGAACAGATTAAGTTTGTTGGCCCTGTCCAAGCTGCCTTCAGCTCTTCTGCTGCCTGATCTTCACCTTCAGGTCCCCTTGAATGGCCCTCACCTCCTCCCTATTACCATCTATGGAAGCCCTCCTCTTAGCATTCAGGATGTCCTTGATGTCCTTTGTTATCCACGGTTGATTGTTTGAGTAACAATGAACAGTCTTTGTTGGGACAGTGCACGCAGCAGGGATTGACCAGATTGTGGACTGACCTGCCCAGTCACCACATGGTGATGTGGTTGAAGTCACGCAAGATCACTAAGAGGGCACTCGGGTGTTGAGTCTGGAGTTCAGCAATGGCAGTATGGGTGATGTTACACGCCGATGTCGGGTTGGCAGGGGCGGAATGTAAACAGCTACAGCGATGGCATGTGAAATTTCCCGTGGCAGATAATATGGCCGGAGTCCCACAGCAAGCAGTTCAATGTCCGGGCTACAGATACACTGTTTAACCGTAATATGAATGCGATTACACCATCTGTTATTAACTAGAACGGCAAGCCCCCCCGCCTTACTGCTCTTGGTGTAATCTCTGTCGGCCTGAACAGTCTGAAAGCCGTCGATTGAGACGTTTTGGTCAGGAATATCTGAGTGTAGCCAAGTCTCCGTGAAGCACATTAAACTACACTCCTGGAACTCTCTCTGACTCCGGGCTAATGCCGTTAGCTCGTCCATCTTATTAGCTAGTGATCTCACGTTGCCCATGATGAGAGAGGGAGACACGGCTTAAATCTCCTTCTCCTAAGTTCTAAGTTCTCCTAAGCTGTCTGGACGCCCCGTACGGATTCAGCGCAATCAGCTGGTCCCGGGTGTAAACAAAGCGGTCATGAAGTTGCTGCGCAACGGTGTCAAAACTCTCTCAACTTCCATGATTAGAGAGAATCTAGTTTAAATTACCTATAGACCAAAAATCACACACGAGATATAAAAAGAAATTCGAAAAAAGGCGACAAACGACGGAGCAACTGCAACAGGCTGCATGCATGTTGGCGCAGACACACACTTTTCCATGTATAACTAGTTAATTTAACAAGTGTCTAGAGACATAGGATGCATTTATTGGAATATATATCAGGTAACAAAGACAGAAGAGACAATCAGTCTAATGACTCAGTACTGGACTGCTGACTAAGTACAGTGGTGATTCAAGAGTGTGGGACTTTGCGTCACACTTCCTAATAATGTATTTTGAGGAGAAAGTCAGTAATTGGACCCTGGAAAACATTAGACCATTAATTATTTTCTAAAAGGGCTCATATCACAGAAAATCTGAGCTGAAAATGCTAATCACATGGATACTGACTTGAAATAAGAAATTTTGAATAAATAAAATACTTTTGCTTTAAGATGACTTTGGCACACATTTGCATGGGTATCTGATTTGATTTGCATTCCTGTGATCCATAGAATGTATTATCTCTGGGCAATTCAGCATCCCCTCTTATCTGGAACACACCCAATCAATAGAGAGCAGCTCTGAATATGGATAAAGGATGGATATCTAAGGAGCAAAACTTACATGAACTGGGAAACAGTTATGCATTAATAAATCTACTCCTTTATTCATATATGGCCTCATCAGACATCCCATACATCAATGTAATTTCACATACTCTACATTGCACTCTCTTTATCAGCAAATCAGGTAATCAGCCTTTCTATTAAGACCCAAGTAAGTTAAAACAAAAAACACTTACGCTGGTAATTAGCATACAATAACCTCATTATGTGGTGACCTTATTTGAATGTCATGATCTTTCCACAACTTTTAAATTTAAGACGCTGACTTTTAAATGTGTTGAGGTAACAAAACTATAACTGATCACTGGAAATCAGTACTTGCCACGTAGATATGCAGAATAGAGGCTGACATTTTTTCAGGAATCCTGTGGGATTCCTGCAAGATGACAGTCAATTTCACTATTCATCACAGGACTGGGACAGGACAGTAAAAACATGTGGGGGGAATGGGAGCAGGTGGGATGGGTATCACAGCTTTTTTATGTAGTTCTAATATGAATAAAAGCTATTGTCTGATTTTACCTTTTTAATAAGGAACAGAAGTCATTCTTCTGGTATTGGGACAGGGCAGGAGTATTTTTGTGGGAGTGGGGACAGGAGGACAGGAGTGAAAACCCACTCCCATGTCACCATCTAATACAGAATGAAGTGTAGACTGCACATTTAACCAAACATAGGGCTTCTGAGGAGAGGCACAGATTGTATGGTGGCTGAGAACAGTTGAATCTCTCCCTTGCCCACAGTCTCGGAGCAGAAGTCGCAGCTTGATAAATGAGCCAAAAGTCAGAAGAATCTAAAGCCAGATATCTTCCATTCTGCACCCAACCAAAGACAGAAGTGTCAGCTTTTTCATCCTCTGAGTGATTTAGACTGCCATTGGAGAAAACCGATGAGTGCTTTTGAGATTTATGATGCTTTTCCTTGCACATTAAATATAGTCTTTGTAACATCTACTCAGAGCCGCTTTGAAAACCTAATCACACAGCAAAACTGTGCATAAAAAAAAGAGTAAAAAAGATAGCAATTGAAAAAGCTCACAAAAGCCCCTCCAGTTAGCCAATATGAATTATGACACTAGAAGCAACACATGGCGATATTTCCCCAAAACAGGTACCACAGATTTTAACTTTTTTCAGATGTAGCTTGAGACTACATTTCCTATTTTCCTTGTCTTTATTCTCAATATAGCAACACAGATAGCCATTAATTTAATCAGGCAGCAACAATGAAAAGCTACTGAATCTGACTATTAACGTTACAGGGCAAATAAGTATGAAAGAGGCATGGGTATTCATTTGAGCAAGGCTCTGCAGTGAGGTAGAGAGTGGGAATGGGGGGGGGGGGGGGGGGGGGGGCAGCAGTCTAAAATATTGTCATTTTCAGTCAGCATGAGATAAGCTCATATGAGACTGTTGTCAAATGTATATATACATTAAAAATATAATTCAATATATCTACATTATTTAAACAGAGCTATTGCTTTACTGAGCATACAGATACGATGATGGATCCAACCTGCATTTTAACCACTGTATAATGATATATGTGTATGTGCGTGTGTGTGTCTATCATAAAGCAGAATTTACATACAATTATTACTGTGACCTTGGGAAATTCAGATTTCTTTGGGTGTCATGGACAATTAAGCCCTATGGTTGACGTGAACATTCTGGAGTTGCTATGCTGTGAATGCATGAATCTAGAAAACACTATCAAAGGAAAAGAAAGACTGATATTTCAGTTTTGGTTTATGTAATTTTAAAAAGTAGAAGAAGTATTTATAATAATGGTTTATTCTGATTCTAACCTAAATTTTCATTATATCATAAACTAAATACACACATGAAATGTGACTCACTGATGTTTTGCAATTTTTAACCTCCTCTCATGCTCATGCATGCTCTCTGTGATCTATTTTTAATCTCCTCACCTTATTGCCTGCAGAAATATTGTCATCACCATTTGCAACTTCTGGCTGGGGCCTAAAATGTAAATCAATATATTCATTACCATGTGTGGAATACAAAACATCTCTGCAAGGGTAAATGGTAATGGCTACTGCTGACAATGACATCGACCATAAAGAAGCAGACAAAGTATAGGGAGGTCTAGGTTATATGATCTCTTTCAACACTTTCAACTCCCCCCCCCCCCCCCCCCCCCAAAAAAAAGGAAAATGGGAAAGATAATTTTGGTCATATTTGGATTGATTACCACTAAAGCCTCATATTCCATGTGCTTGCGGCGCCATCATTCTCAATGTCTGTAACATCAAGTCAATAAAAACAATTGCAAGTGATTGTAAGATGAGAGGGAAATGACTGTGATGAGTGGGAATTACTTTGTACTCAAGCTTGTGCCTTCTCCTTTGTAGGCTCTAAATGCTGTCAGCTAACCAATCTGGTCCATAAATGAGCAGCTTTGTACCTTTTGTGACAATATTATACATATACATTTGTAGTGGAAATATCAGCATATTTCACCCCACTCACGTATTCCTCAAATATTGTAACAGCAACCATTGGCTGTTTCACTGGCACTGTTAACAGAAATCTAAATAATTTTGACTTGTTAACTCTGCATATATTGGTAAGTACTTGTGAAACAGTGAGCTGGCGTAAAAAAGAACCTACGCGTACACCTTATAATGTGTGTTGAATACACACACACTAATAATTACTTTTAACTTTTAGTTTCCACGATACTGTAAAAATTATCCTGTTTCAGAACCTTTTCTCAACTATTCTATAGTATATAGAATATACTAATAAATACTATAGTATTCTGGTGGAGAAATTAAGTCCTTTTTCAAGTTATATGGCATGAAAACTGATGT
>NW_024041413.1:0-19630 GCF_014851395.1 Micropterus salmoides
TTCAGAGGCATCTGCCTGTTATGTGCTCTTGATCATAGTGACACAGCTTCAGGGACCGTGCTTCATCCCAGCTGGTGGACGTCAAGGGACCTTGAGCATCTGCAAACATGACAAGAAGTCATTTATTAGACAGCAACCTTGACCAGCTTACAGTCCCCAAACTTGAAATTGTCATTTCTAAGGAAAATTGCTTGATCTCTTTAGTATGATGAATAGATTTAACCATAGAGGTGAAGGACAGAGTGAGGCCTGATGGTCTTCATTACTGGGTTTACCGCACATGTGCAATCTATCCTCTTCTTAGACCACATTTCAATACTAATGAACATTTCAGCTGATATAAAGGGATTGGGCATTTCTGTTCATAAGAAATGTTTAAGAGCTTTTGATGTTACCACTATGCAGTGGTGGACAGTAAGTACATTTCCTCAAGTACTCAAGTACTTGAGTAAAACGTGATGTACTAGAACTTGATTATTTCCATTTCTAGCCTACTACTAGCCTTATTCTTCTATTCCACTACATTTAGAGGGAAAATGACTCTTATACTCTACATATAGGGGTACTAGTTATTTTCAGACCCAAACATATACAAAAAAATAAAAATTGTCTCAACCTTGAACAGATGTGACATTAATGTGATGCATGAGTGGTAACAATCCAGTTAATCATATCTATTGAAACATGATGTAAAGGCAGCAATTCTGCCCATTGCTATTGCTATTCAGCAACTATATTTACTTCTGCTTGTTTCATTTTTAATGTAGGACTTTTACTAAACTTGTAACAGAGATTAGAGTGGTATTTCTAGTATTACTTAACTAAAAGATTACTGCCCCCCCCCTTGAGCAGTATAAAATGGCACACCACACCTGGCATTCACAGCAAACAGACTGAACACAGTCTCTCATCTTTCTCTACTCCTTGTTCCTTTTGCAGACAGAAGCTCAGCTGGCAGAGCCTGGCTAACCTCCACAAGAAGTTTTCCATGAGAGAACTCATTACCCTAACCTAATTCTATCCTTTAAGATGAGTATCCCCTTCCCTTAATCCCTGTTGGAATAGCAAAAGGTTTCTGTTCCAAAAGTTTGGTCCCTAAGGATTGGATCCAAGATTTGTCCCAAGAACAGACTAAATTAGGAAATACTCATCCCCTTTACATTTGAACAGAACAGATTTTAGAAATGCAAAGCACAGGTAGACCTTGTCTGTTGGGTACTTTAAAAATAATCATAGGGAAGCATGGTAAATTTATAGAGTGTTACATTGTTGCAATGCTGTAAATGTTGCTTTTTATTTAAACATGTTGTGCTTATAAGTTTTCCAACAATGATAAGACTTATGGGATGGTCCCCTTTCCACTTGACTTAAGACCTTACATGCCCCTTTGCGCTTTACTTGAGATATTAGTTTAGCTATGACTGATACATTCGTTGTTCGGTTGGAAGAACAGTGATAACTGCGAAGCTGCACTACAACCAACCTTTTGTAAAGGTCAGATAAAATAATGAAAGAGGTTCAACCATGACTTAATGGAAATGGCTATAAGGATCATGTTGGCAAGGTGCAAGAATGGCGTCATTAACCCCTGCCTCTGTCTTATGCTCCCTCACTCACAGTATCCTTAGCACTTGGCAGAGATGTTGGCTCACTTGGCCCATTATCAGGTTATTGGTTGATTCCCTTTCCTTCCATGTCCTTTAAAACTATAATAGAAGGGAAAAATATAAAGCATTTTCTTTGTAAATGTGTTTTGCACAGTCAGAAATGAAAGACACATGGCGTTATTGATGTCCACATAATGACTTGCTGGAAGCACGATGGTACCTGGGGAAAGTGTAAAGACATTTTCACACAGGTTTCTGCCTTTGAATTCTGGTAAATAACAAAAACGCCAAAGAGGGGAGGTTGCCACCTGCCTCAAGAACTGGACCATTTTCCACTGTTCATGTCATTTGAATTAATAATTTACAGTGACATTTTCAAGCACAATGAGCAACAACAAAGCAAAGTTTTGTTTTCACTCTTTCTTAAACTTATCCTGAGCAAAAAATGTCTTCACATAAGCAAAAAAACCAGGCCAGTTTTGGCAGCTGGAGTATGTCAGCATTATCTAGGTACACATGGATATCTTGTAATTATTGGCACTGTCCAAGCTTGGCCATCATTATCCTCTGCTAATTCAATTATGTTGACACATTTGGATGACACTGTTGTATGACTAGGAGACTTTTGAAGGAGATTTCAACACTTGTTGGAAGCTGTAATTGCATTGACACACCACACAATGAAAGGTCATTAAGAATTGACATCAAATATTTGACAATTATAGTTCAAAGCTAATACATTTGATGTACCGTTTAAGCTGACCCAGTGAGCATCAACAGTATTGCTTGTAATGCTCCTTGTAAGTGAATGCAAACATTTAGGAGATAAGACACAAACTGCACAATCAGCCAATGTTTTAATAACCTAATTGTCTTTACAGTAGTTTGTTCTTTAGTGGAAAAACATACACAGATAAGCCGAGACGAGCTATACGTTTTTCATCACAGGCATCAAAATGACACAATATGCCTTGGATTTCTCACAGACAATGCAATGCTGTTAAGGAACCTGTAAAAAATGTGGCGCATTTGCTCTCATCAACCAGCAACATGTTGTTGCAAATGCACTCAAAATGAACAGGCTTGGTAAATCTGGATAAAAGCAAAACAATATGTAATATCATACACTCATTCATTCATTCATGGTTCTTTTCTCCATCATTTGTCCAGCATTTGCAATGATTAAGGATCAGTATTAATGTTATGACATCTGCGTTGCCACCGGTAAATCATCAGTGCATCTTTACATGGCCCAGATGTTCATGTTAGATAACGTGAATGTTAATGGTTTGACAGCTTCATGTGTTGAACACAACACATGTTAATTTTTTATCATACAGACATCATCTTATGTTTGTTTGGCGAAACCCTAAACACCTCTGCCACTTGAGAAATATTCTCTACTGAATTTTCAACAAGAATAGCTTTAAGTGATAATAGATGCATTTATACCCTCTGGTTAGTACTTAATTGGTTTTCATGACATATGCATTTATCAGTATAGGTGTTTTGACATCTACACTTGCAACCTGTTGTAGCTTGTTGAATTATTCAATCAACAATACATCCTAGTCACACAATTTTCAAAGCGGTACTACCTCTTATACACTCAGTACTGGTTATATGAAATGTTACTTTGATGACTAAAGAAAATATTTTCATGTTTCTCAAGTCAATCTGGATAAAAGTCTGAGCCAGGTGCCAAAAATGTCAGTGTAATGTAATGCTAATGACTTTTATGTTGAGCATTGTGGAATTTTTTACCTCTCTAACGTGGACCCAAATATTTACGCAACCATACACACACACATGTACACACACACATACAGAAGCGCAAAGATGCTACACAATAAAACACTACTTCAATACTTCAAAAGAGCCATCTGACACAATAAAGAAGAAGACGGCTGAGAAAATGTAATCGGCAGCACCAGATTGGGTCCAAAGAATTCCTGATCTGTTTTTGTCCTCTACTGCATTACATTATGTCAGGTGGACAAAGTTGTCAATCAAGCTGGCAAACCTATTTTACGTTGTCAATAGGACAGAGGAGAGAGTGTTCATTCTTTCAATAGAGGGTTAGAGATTAAAGTAGGCCAAGCAGAGAAGAGGTAATTTTCTGGGGTGATGTATTGACACTAAGACTCGATCATCTCCAACATTGTATTTTAGATCTGCTCTGTGAGACGGCCAGACCATGGAGAGAAATACTGCTGTTACCCAGCATATGGTCTCACTATTTGTTACAAGAGTAACTTGTGTCTTACTTTACCTGATAAACTATTTCATAATGAGTATATAGAGAGGTGATGGCTGGTGTGTGTTTGTGTGAGCTTGTTTTGGCTTGTCTGTATTAGAAAATACCGTTAATGCATATTTTCCATCTAGATTGAAATTACTTGCTTTTTTGCTTTTTTTTTTTTTCATACCTTTGGGCTTTGGACTGTAACTCTAATTAATTCAAGTTGTTTTTGCAAGCCAATGATTTTCTATTGCCATTGATTGAAATAAACAATGCTAGTGGCCAGTGTAGCAGAGTGGCAGCTTAACTCATTTAACTGGATGTGACACTTTGCTAGAGACGCAGGAGTAGGAGATGTGATGTGTGATGTATGCATGCTAACACTGCAAGGCACTCCAGGAAGTTGTTAGTGAGACGCAGAGGGATTAGCAAATAACCTCTGATTAAGTGCACAAGTCTAAACAAATTTCTGGAGGCTGCCTTCAGATTGAGGTCTATAATGCATCGATTCCAATGCCATGCAAAACTTGTCTCAGTGCTGTTGTCTCTTAAATCTCCATTTACTCATTCCTTAATAAGCACAAATGCAGTCTGCAGACAAAGAATTACAAAGTGGCCATTATAGGTGGAAAAGTGCCAAGAGACCAGATTGCGTGACACCTTCTAAGCGTGGTCAAAAATATTTGCTGCATTAGAGGTTAAAAGGGTAAGGAGCATGTTATGTATTCAAGGCATGAATATTCTATCAAAACCAACCCAAGAACATACTGATCACAAGCTTTTAAATAACAAAAATTGCAAGCTGAGCGTTTGAGTCAAAAGGGTCTTCTAATCTATTATGCTACCAATAGGTGAACAAAAGTATCAGTACTGTACTATATTACTCTCTCTGTGCGCAACAATTTAATGATCATGTCAGCATTTCTGTTCAAAGGCCTCACTTCTGATCAGATAAGCCTCTCGTTTCCTCCCCTTATTAGAATTCCCTTGAACTAGAAAATGGATCTTCTATTGAGAGGAGTGAAACGGGATCCAAGAAGTGCTTTTGCAAAGGAATTCTGATTAACAACATAAAAGAATATTCAGTTCCACTGAAAATGACTGGGCTAAGGAAATTTTGGAGTAGAACTGCAATGGGAACGGGAGTGAGCCAAAAGTCATTCTATATTAATAAAAGCATGGTGTTTGCTCTTGCCTGTTCTGGGTTATGATAAGGATAATGATAACATGAAAGAGTGATCAATTAAATAGACTATGGAGGCGAAACAAGCACACTGCAATAAAGTTCAAGGAAGCTGTTGAATCCCTTCATCAAAGAGAGGGCTCAATAAGCAAAGTCAGCTAAATGGCTTCAGTGGGTAACGACCATTAGCTCAAAAAGTATTTATACCCCTTATATATTTTTTTTCCCTTTATCGTGTTGCTAGTTTGATCAGCAACAAAATAAATGGCCACCCTTTTATCTTTCTCCATGTCATCTTTGTTGGCTGTGACCTTGAATGCTTGCCCATTAAACTACCAACACTCTGACAAGTATCCATCTCAGCCTTAGGGAGCTGATGCACAAAGATAATGAATCAATTGTTGCCTTTATCCATGATCCAAAGGTATGATAACTAAGGACTGAGCCTGTTCGCCTGAGAAACTTTTAAACCTCGAGGGAGTGACTGTAGGCTACAGCAGAAGGGTAAACTGATGTAGAAAGAGGTCACTGTCTATTTTCCTATTTAGACTAGACACTATTGAATATGCCCACAAGGAACTTCTTTAAAGAGTTCTGTCTAGTGTTGACTTTCCCAGAAATTCTGATAATTGGCAACACTGAACATGTTAAAGGACAAATTCCACCTGCAATGATGTTTGTTTTAATCAACATAATCTGGAAATATTTTTAAGGATGGCAAAATGTTCTTACTGAACGTATCTTCAAAACATTCAGTGACCACCTATTTTGTTTGATCGCCATCAATATCTGCTGTTGCAATGCAATAATCACACATAGCCACTAAAACATGGTCTTGTGTTTTAGCATCACTAACATTGTGGCTCTCGGGGTGGCAAAGCTGGTTGGGTAGTTACGTGGTCCACCACTTTGGCCCAGACGGAATTATCTCAACAACTATAGAACAACTATGTACAGACATTCAAGAAACCCATAGTTTGGATCCTACAGACTTTGATGATGACTTTTCTTCTAGTGCCGCTTAGAGGTCGAGGTCTTTACTTACTTTACTCTAATTAGCAACACCAGCTGGCTGATATGGTGGTGATGGTGCAGCGGATAAGACACATGCCTTTGGTGTGAGAGACCAGGTTCAAATCCACTGTGAGACATCAATGTGTCCCTGAGCAAGACACTTAACCCCTAGTTGCTCCAGAGACATGCGACCTCTGACATATGTAGCAATTGTAAGTTGCTTTGGATAAAAGCGCTAGCTAAATGAAGAAATTAAATGTAATGATATTTATGTTTGACTTTTTTGTGAAATATCTCTACAAATGTTGGGTGTATTACCATGCAAGGTGGTGCAGATATGGTCTGGCATCACCTTCTCAGTGGACCCTGCCCACATCCAATCAGCAGCAAAGCATTTATTTTTTTTCACTTTTCAAATCTCGAAGCACATGGTCTACGTTCTGTTTTTTGTTATAATCATAATGTCAGCCTACTCTTAATAGCAATAAATTGCAAGGTACATGTGTTACCCCAAACGGTGGTAATAACAACTTTCATGTTAGTTGTACAAAATGACAAGTACAAAGCAAAGAGTAGGGATGGGGATCAAGACCTGGTTCTAGAAGACTGGTTCCAACATTTCTCAAAACCCGAAAATCAATAAGGTTTGAGCTTATCGATACTTCTATCGAGGCTCTCTATCGAGAGAGACTCTGCACCATTACGGTGGAGACGGTGAGGGTTAAGTTAGCTCCAAACTACTCAAGCTCTCAAGTCTCACGCATTCCCCATACCGTGCAGGCCAACCTCACATCCATTTGCCTCGTCTTACCAAACAACCGTAGAGTATCGATAGTGGTATCGATAAAGAATAGGATCATTAGGCAATCTCAATAAGGGTATCAATAAAAATTAATGATCCCCATCCCTAGCAAAGAGTAATCATAATTTGTAGTTTTTACCCCTGATCTTGGTTTAAAGACATAATGAGTATGACATTATGTAGTAAGTGTCTTACTGCTACACTGTGAGAATTAATATTTAAAAAAAAATCCACTTCTGTGACCGGAGATTCTCAGCCCTCCTACAGCTATGCCCAATTAATCACTTGAAACACTGCTACAAATCTCCTGTCCGAAGCTATACAGTGCTCACATGTCTCATTTAATACATTTTAATTTCCCGTCATCTTTAAACATCCCATCTACTCTGGCTTCCACACATACACTATTTAAACATACAGTCCCAGTGGCACAGGGATCATGATTAAACTAGGAGAATTATGTATTCAAGCATCTTCTGTTGCTAATGCACCACTGAAACTGCTAAACATTCTGATTTACATTCTGATTTCTGAATTTTTTATGTTCATGTAATGCTTACGCTCATCATGTAAGGGATATTAGTGTCTCTTTCACTGAAGCCCATAAAAGATGACATTATGAGATGGACGGCCTGTGGGGAGAATACCAATTGTGGCACCGTCTTTTATGCGGATCCTGCGTATAAACATATGGCATCTTGTTGGAAATTGCCTGAAACGTGAGCCTTTTCAGGAGAAGTCAATCAAGTTCAGTCAATCAATTATGGATGGATGGTGATCACATTAGAGTGTGCTTTTCATGCAGCGCATACCTAAATGAGTCCCTCCTTATCTCCAATGCAAGCATTGCTTGAATTTAGCTGGTAGGGAGTAACTGTAGGCTACATGGGTTTTTCACAACCTGCATTAGTTATAACTGTGTACCAACACTTACTAATGAGTCAGCAAATATGCACTGTTATTATTTGATCATGTTTTTGGATATTAATTAGGTTATAATTAATGCCTGTGTGTTTTACAACCTCCACAGAGCAACAGCAACCCATATCTCCAACAGCCAAACTGCAGTGCATAAGACAAGCTACAATCTATTATTATATTATAAAATGATACATTTTACAGGATTCGGAAACTTAAATCTCTCACTGACTGTGAAACATTTTCAGAATCACCTGTGACATTATACCCACCTCGATACATGCATTACATTTTGTGAAAGTCAGATTTGCCACACTAGCAGTGTGCCTAGAGGGATGGATATGATAGGGATGCTGGTTTGTCCATCCGACAGTCAGCTGGCCAGCCACTTTGATCCAGACTGAAATATCTCTAAAATTATTGAATGGGATTGGCTTAAAATTTGGTACAGAGATGAATATCAGTGACTGGTAATATGGTGGTGGTGGTGGTGGTAACATTGTCACTGTGAGTAATGAGCATGTTAAAGTAAGTGCCTATGTACAGCATCATATAGCTACTAGCATGACTAGCAAGAAAAGCACACACAAATTACACAAAATAATCTGAATTCTATCAACAACTATAAACATACAACACAGTGTTAATAAAGTGCAGTAGGAGTCATAAGATCTACTGTGTGAACAGGTGCTTATGTACTCACAAGGAAAATGGATAATTTACTTTACACAACCATTACACCTAACATTTTGAATTTTGAATGCTGTCATTCAATCCATCATAGTTTTATATTATATACATATATATGGATAAACACATGGTTCTATAAATTACCAAGTAGTCTGCTGCAATTAAGCAGGAAATAAAGGAAACAAATTGTCCACCACACACAGTACAAGTACAGGTCTTCAATATTTTCATGTTTCATAAAAACCCACACTGTATTTTTATTATTATTAGTTGTTGTTGTTGTTGTTAATTTAACTTGACCTATATTATTATCTAGACTTTTTTATTACAACACACACACATACCAAATAGGTGCTAATTAATTATATTAGCGTATTCTGAATTCCAGCTAAAGCCCTCTGTGCAATGCTATGAAATATGAATTCTCACACTGAATGGGGAATACACATATTATATAAATTCAATGCTGTGGAAGAAGAAGGAGGAGAAGAAGAAGACATACTTTATTAATTCAGTGTTCTCACTCTGGTTTTATTATTGTTATTAGTATACACAAACACAGGTCTGAAATACACACATGCAACAACACACGGAGAGAAGTCAGATTGACGGGGCTGCCACACAGTGCGGCGCCCTGAGCAGCTGGGGGTTCAGGGGCTTGCTCAAGGCCACCTTCAGCAGTGCCCGGGAGGTGAACTGGCACCTCTCCAGCTACCAGTCCACGCTCCAAGCTGGAGTCCAAGCTAGAATCAAACCGGCGATCCTCAAGCTAACTCTAACACTACACTGTACAACTGAGATTGGTTTAAATCGAATGCCTTCTGCATATGAATTCAATAGTAAGCTTTGATGAACTGGTTCAACAGAAAATAAAAGTGAGTGTACACATCTGTGCTATATTGTGTTAGAATAAAAGTTTTATTTGCATTCAGACATGACATGAGAAGAAACACAGAGCTTTTGACTTAAGACCAGACATGAACTTTGGTGTGTCTTTACATAAAAAAGTACAGCGGGTAGGTCTTTGTTTCAATTTACAAGATTATAATAATATATCAGTTCTGACAGTACTAGTCCATGGTGTTATATTAGTATCTTTATATTCTATATAAATAGTTATATGATATGATATGATATGGCACGTATTTTATATCCTTTGTTGTTGTCCTTGTTCAAAGTTGAACTGTTCGAAAAAAATAAATATTTCAAAGTCCAAAAGCTAAACAGGCATGTTAATCATGCAAGATACGTACGTATTTGTATAATTCAACCTTTAAACTTTTTGTCAGGGATTTTGTCGTGACATTCAAATGTAGAATACCTAATTTTAATACAACACTTCCTCACAGCCAAATTGTCAGTGTTAATCTGACTCAGGATATAAAAATCAAAACTATGCTAGTGTTTACAGAAGTCCACACCAATAACACTTAATACTTTTGACAGTTTTGAACAACTGCCCCACAGACATATCAGCTATGAGAGGACAAACAACACTCCAATCAACACCTGACAACCCTGAATAACTGTCACTGAAAAAGCCCATATTCTTTGATGTTGATAAGCACGAGAATGGTTTTGCATCACCTTGATTAGTACTACTGCCATCTGTCACACTGGCAGGCTCTTGAGATTTCCAGGTGAGGAAGAAACTCTATGGACATCACTTGCTTGCATGACATGTGATAGTGCCCACTGGCTCAGACTGTCCTGCTGGGCTAGCTGCTGATTTGTGTGGCATGTGGCTTGTGTGAAACAAAGCTGCGGAAGATGATTAAACAAAGTAATCCATCAGCTATGCCACTTCTTGCCAGTTAACACAGGAATGCACATTTTAATTCAGTACAGTTAGTCTGTGCTTTCGTCTAACAGGCCTCAAAATTTGCTGAAAGTTAATGTGTGATTGTCAGTTCAAGTCAAATTCAATTATATAGCCCAAAATCACAAATTTGCCTCAAAGGGCTGCAAAACATATGACACCCTCTATCCTTAGATTCCTGAACTGTCCATATGTTCCATATAATATTCTAAAATGTACCTTATAAATCATTAAGTCATTTAATTTTCCCAGCAGACACAGTCCATGCCCAGAGTTAATTTGGAAAATAATATAACATAACAAAGAGTAACCCATTGATGCTGTGATGTTAAGGGAATATTAAATGAGTTCTGTTTAACCATCAGTTGCCATATTGATCTGAGCATGAGCACGCTTAAGCTTGGATCCCATCTGGTTGTTAATTTTCTGTTCTCCTGTGGTCTCTAACCCTGGAAAACAGTATTGAGAATTTATTTAGCCAGATGCCAGAGCATCTGTAGAATTTTAATGCAAAGACAGGGTCAATTCCAATAACAAAATAAAGAACCTCGGTAAAAATCAGATTTTCTGCCCAACAATTGCACTGACCATCCTTGTAGCTTTAAACTTATCAGTGGCTACGTGGAAATTAAATATCCCTTCATAGTAGTAGTGCATCCTTCACTTAGTTGTCAGGTGTCACATGATCACAACTCCTGGGTTAGCTGCCCTGGTTTATTCTGTGTGGGTGTGAACATAGCTATAACTAGATAAACACAGGTTTATTGGTCTTGTATAACACAGCCTTCCAGAGGAACAAATGTTGAAGCGTGATAGATCCATTTAAACACATGGATCTTTAGTTTGCTTTTCTCTTTGATAAACTATACAATCGAGCTGTAACAAAAGCAGGAGTACCAATATTCCTGTAATATTTTCTGTAGAATTACCAAGATATACCAAGTGTAACATATAGGTCAGTGACAGAAAGATTTGAAACCAAAACATTTTGTAGAAGTGCAACTACTTGATGCCACTGGGCACTGCTGTGTTCCATTCCAACTGTGAGTGTTGTGAATGCCAGAAGTTTATCATTGAGGCAGATCACTCACTCGGCATCCCACTGGAACAAGCAGAGTTGCTGCTCTTTGAGAGTTGCGCCTTAATTGCCTGGGAATGACTTTATGTATAGGAGTTTACATCAAAGCTGGATTCACATTGCGAGCAACAGGAAGTCATCACCGTATCAAGCAACAAGGGAAACTCTGCAGTGGACAGTCAACAAGCTTGTTGGCTAAAGCAAGTTGGCCACAGCTGGGTTTTTCATGATCATTGGCTAGTAACAGCTAATCAAATTTCCATGCTTCTTTGTTTCCCTGCTGGTGTAATTTTCTCTCATGAATAGTTTTACTTGGCAAATGAAAAACATGAGGAGTGTATTGAAGCAGTGGATAATGTCCCAGTTCTCTGCACTTTGGTGAGAAAGTAACTGACTACACGCATCTGTGTGGAGTATTAGCATAGAATCCACTAAGCTTTACGCTCATTCACAGTTTTCCTTGTAAAGAAGCAAACTATAAAGTTTTTACATACTTTTCAAGGATACACACGGGTGAGTGTTTGATACTGAAAAGACTCCAAAACACTAAGTCAGCTTCTTTGGATGTTCCATTTGTTTTAACTGGGACTGTAGATGTTTAAACAGGAAGTCACCAAATGCAACTTCTGTGTACCATCTTTCTTTAGACTTGGAGAAGTCCCGGTAATAGTACTATCTTAAAAACACTGTGGCTTTTAGAAATGTCACTGCCTATGAATATTTACAGAGATTCATAAAGATACGTGACAAAAATGATGATGTAAGATGGCTTTAAAGATGAATTATAAAAATAAAGTAACACTAAGCTCAAGTAATATTCTGAAGTTCAAACATTTTTAATGATCTATTCCTTTTTTATCTTTTGTTAAACTCTTAAAAACTGTAGACAAACAACAGACAGGCTTAAATATAAGGCTGTGTTTGTGCAGCAGGGATTTGAGGATTTTAAATGTTGAGATTAAATTCTTGTTTTGCTTCTTGAATCTATTAAATAGTAAGGAAAGTCATTGTATAAATCAATTTAAAAAACAGTAACATTAGGCTGACACAACTGATATAAGTTGATCTTGATAATTAGGGCTGACCCCGAATAGTTGACGATTCGATGCTTCGATGGGCGGAGCCTTTTTCGACTGTCAATGTCACCGTCGCAGCTTTGCAGTGAAACAAGGATCATGCCATTTTGGCGATATGGGTGTGCTCAACATCTGATTTTACGTAGAATTACCAGTTTTCACCCAATAACTTAATATGCAGCCTATTACAATATACATTTCAACATTTATTGCTGTAAATAAACGTAAAAAGAATAAAACTTTCAATAAATGTTTTTGTGCGTGAATAAATACAAAATTGTAACCCTAACCCTGGGTCGTCAGTGCGCGTGTGTACGTGTAGTGGCAGAAGATGAACACTTGCTGAAGAGACAGAGCCCTAGCTTCACCAGTGTTGTGCCGAGTTGTCCGCACCTCGCGGGACTTTTGGATAATTTATTACCGTTGATTAACCACACAAAGAATATTGTATCGTTTTTAACAGCCGGCTACTTGAAATAGACCCGTGAGGAACCGCGACGTGCATTCAGTTGTTGGCAGCACGGCAGCACGCTAAACTCTACACAAGACCGGTGAATGGCAGGAGAAAGAGAGAGATAGAGAGAAAATTGTCTTCAAAAAGCCTCAGTTATGCTTGAAATTTAAAGTGTAAGTTGAATAAATAAAGACTGCAGCTCTGCAGCTCTGCAGCCCCCCCCCGCTCGCACAAAAACACACGAATGTCAACTATAGGCAGGACTTGACAATTCGGATTTGACTATGTAAATCCTCAGGATCAGCCCTAATGATAATAATGTAAGCTAACCTGTGTTGTAACTTGTCTCAGATTGGTCTTGACCTGTGTGTTACAACGAAGATGCTAGAAAGAGGTGAAATCAAACATCACCTGATGCAGTTGAACATTGGATGGAAGGACATTTTCAAATCAAAGTAATTTCCCTGTGCTCCTGTGTAGATGTTGACAGAGTCACACAATATTTTAATAACGGCTCATACATTTCTATCTCTCTCTCTAAGTCTGAATTCAAGAAGAGTTGAATTTATCTATTTATTTGCAACTGTTTTCACCAACTCAAATGTGTATCTCTGCTGGAAGTGGATGGATACTTTTTGTCCCCCAAGTAAATTAAATTTTACTTTAACTTTATTTCAGACACATAGGTCTATATCAGCATAAAGGTAATGAAATACAATACAAGCATAACAACAGAGATACAATCATTGTGTCCTCATTGCTCCCACATAGGGGTCCTCACTAAATATGGCCTAGAGACATTTGGGAAAGGGCAAAGCAGCCAAAGATATAGACTCTTCATCCAAGGGGAGTTTCTGATGTAACATTATTTTTTTATTAATACCAAACTATGCAAATTAAACAAAGAAAGAAGGAAAAACTCCACCCAATGAAAGCGCATTTCATATTTTTCCCCTACTGAAGAAATTGTGATTAGACAAGGTGGATGTTCAGTGTTGAAGGACTTTTCTGATTTTTTTTTTATTTAATTGTCACTACAATTCACCTGCTCACTACTATCACTACAATTGTGATCAGGTCAGTTTAAGTGATAACACCAGTTTTACGCTTCAGTGTCTCAATAAAAGAAATATTGATTACAAGGAAAATCCTTAGTACGAATTTAGCTTTTCTTTCTTTGCCCCCAAACTTAAATAGTGGTTTTGTCATTGCCTACAAACAGTAGCAGGTGACAAACACAAAGCAGATGAAAAACAAGTAAAAAGGGAAATGAAGTGTACATGGGACATAAAGAAGAAAACAGAACTTTATACTCACGTATTGGATATACATATTTTGCAAATGTAATGTGTAATATGGTTGTAACGGTTAGTTTGCTGTCCATGAAGGGGGGGAGCTAGATGTCTGCGATAATACCTATCCAACACAGAGGCGTTTCCAGGCTCTTGAAACATTGGGGGCTTAGCCAAGCCCAGAAATCTTTTCATGTTTTCACCTATTTTCAGCCCAACCAGAGCCCGTCTGGGACTATACTCGATGAGACGAGCGCACGCGAAAATGAAAACACTTGAGATCAGACAGAAATATCACCACAAATCCACACAAATGTTAACTTAAGAACCTCTGATAAAGTGCTGCTCACAGCCGCTTCAGAGGGAATTTAGCATCCTGTAGCAGAGAGACAGTCAAACAGAGCAAAGGTGTCTCAGAGCGAGGGGGACAGAGACAGCAGGAGTCTGTGTCACGGTCAGGTGTGTCATGTTATTCTCTAACTACTTTGTGGCAACTGTTAACCATTTGTGTAGCAAGTACACTGATTTGACACTGACTGACAACACTTATATGGAACTGCTTTGATTACTATTTTGCTAGGGACATTTCAGGTGTCGTGGACAAGCCTCGAAGCCGTGTGCCCTCTCTCTCTCCTCTCGTGCTTACTCTAAATGCAGGCAGGCTAAGTAACAGTGGGGGGTCACGTTCCTGTGAACTTCAAACTAAATGTAGCAATATTATTGCTGGTAGCCTCAGTTCCCTGAAGACCTGCGAGACAGGCTGCATCATGAAGATTATTGCATATTAATATGGAAAATATTTTTTGTTGCTTCTGTTGAGTTACATGCGGGGCTAGTCAAAATATGACCTGGCTACACCGATGATCCAACACATCTTTATCCATGTTGATTCCACATTACGACTTAAGAACACATGAGCACACACGGAAGTTGGTAGAACGACTTCACAACCTGGGAAACGGGACCGTCCGAGGAGCACGTGAATGCACAGTGAGCCACTGGTAGCAATTTGCAAACCTCACCTCTAGATGCCATCAAAACTTACACACTGAATGTGTTTTTGTGGGGCAGTACAAGTTGGTAACACAACGTTAAGAAATTATCAGCAAATAAAGTTGATATGGCAAACCTGTTAGCAAACATTAGCAACAACACCATCCATATGGAATTTCTCACTAACTAATGGATGCAAATATCCTCTCTTCTGTAAGCTCTGTTTTGGTTTTCACCAGCTTATGGGGCTCTTTAGTTATTCAATGCCTGAATATGTTCACCAGTTAGTCTCTAACTTTGTCTGTCTGCAGTTTGTTGCTAAGCAGGTAGCACACTTTGGATCAGATCTGAAAGCAACATTTCTGAGAGTGTGTGAGACTGAACCAACTTTATGACATCATTGTAGAAATTATTAGTTGGACAACCTTGGCAGTGAGCTTGAATGTTATCTGGGCATTGTAGAAGGACACATCTATAATTTCAGCCATGTGGTTGGTGGTGTAATATCCAGAAACCAGATGAAGGCAATGTGGTGAGAGGAGCTCAGTAAGGTTTGTCTCATCAAGTATTAAACCAGGTGCAGGAGTTTTTTTGACACATTCAGGTAGATCTATTTTATGGCATTGATGATTTCAATGCTTACCTTCCTTTTCTACCCACCTTTTTCACCTTCTATCATGCAATAGTACATCTGTGTGTTACTCTGAGAGGAAACCCACAGAGATAATCCCAGAGTAGTGAGTCTACCTTCACTTTCCATGTCCAATTTTTACCTCTAATTTTAAATAGCCCCAAACCTATATTCACTGCTGCACTCTTTGAAATGAGAAGTCTTTCAGTGTGTGATGCTTATGTGTTTGAATGCAAGGTAATAACACTTTGTCAGTGCAACATCATACAATCAAGGCATCTATTGGAAGGGAGGTAACATCTGTATCTTAAGTTTAAAGAGAATACAGCAAAGCAATCAAGTATTCACTTGTCAGTTTCAAAGGTATCAGAACACACACACACCTAACACAACTAACAAACATTTGGATGTTGTTTATCACCATGAGTGTGTATGTACAGGTTTTTGCATGGGGTTGCTAAGCTGTATGCTCAATTGGAAGCAGGTGCAGCGTAAAGACCTAATCACATTTGCGGCTCATTACCCAGTGACTGTGTGCACATATTTGCCTCTCTGTGTCCTTATTAATCAAGCACAGACAACCCTAAGTGCTCCTCTCCACTTTTCCACATGACTTGCTACAAGCAACAGTAGAGCACAACAACCTGATGAGACCACCTGCTGCTGTCTGCTTTTCCAACACCTGCAATGCAAACGCTCATAATTTCTCACTTGACCTCTAACCACTTGCCAATTGACAGCATCAGTTTTTAGACCATTTCATTGTTGTTGCGCTCTCTTGGGTGTTTGTTGTGTTGCTCATTTGAGCAACGTAATGTACAGTATGTGTTTATTTTTTATAACTGATGAAGTGATACACTCATATAAAATATTTTACTAGAGCAGAAACAATAACTGATGAATTGACTACTTGATTGACAGGAATAAATATCACCAACTATTTAAATTATTGATTGTGAGGATTTTCTACTTTTGGTTGTCTTGTGCGTTGTAAACAGAATATATTTGAGTTTTGTTGTGTTGCACTAACAAAAGCTTTGAGATACTATAGATATTTTTCACTTTTTTTCTTTTTATAGACCCAGTGGTTATTTGCATTAAAAATAATTTTTAGCTGCAGCTCTAATTTCATAAATATTTTGGAAAATATGTCATGTTTTGCTAAATTGGCCTGAGGGGTAACTCATGTGGGCTTTCTGTCTGATAGGTATTAAGTTCCTCCATATCTCTGCCTCTCTAGTGCTTGTATATTAATGATATTTCATAAAAGAAGTGCCCTTTAGCAGGGAGGTCACATCCACTAATAACAATTCTCAATAACAGGGAATAAGGGCTGAAAATTTCATTAAAATGAAATTAATCATCAAAAATGGTTTGACTTCCAGGAGTCTAATCTGGATCTATTTTTAATGCTTTTGACAAGGGTTAGACATAACTTGAAAACTGGTAAATGTTGGCCTTTTGAATAACATGTCTTAGTACACTACTACAGACATGTTGAACAAGGACATTTGAAAATTGAGAGAGGCAAGTGATGATTTTAAAATGGCTTCCAATGTGATTTGGTCATTCGTAGAGAAACCTTGAGTCTCTGTATTTTTACCAAGGACATGCTTTGATGTTAGATGAGCGTAGACCAATGCCAAAACCCTTTCCGTCAGCAGGTATTTCCATGAAATTATTCTATTCCCACAAATTGTTGAGTTCAATTACACGGTCATACATGGTAACAATTATTAAGCAGAGCAATTCAGGTGGTCATGGCAAGAGATATCAAAAATGAAATTGTCTCCTATGATTTATTACTATGTATACCTAGAGATGAAAAGGAAAACATTACAACAGTGGCAGACAATGCATACCTTGGTGTATTGGAAAAGAACAGATACAAATAGTCTTGAGGCTGTAATACATTATGAGAATTTGGACGAACATCTTTCCTTGATGCACTGTCTTGTTTGCAGGAGGTAGGCTCAGTATGTGGAGTCCTGTTGGGGTTTGGTTTCCATTGTTCCTCTGTGTTATCTTGTATGCTGTGCATGTTCCCCCTGTCTCCAAAGAACCTCAGTTCCCTTTTCAGTGTGGCCCCAGAGACACATACGGCTCTGTCTAAAGTACTGTAAGTGGGACACAGGCCTCGCAGTCCCAAAAACGGATGGTGAAAAAAAAAACAATAGAATTACAGGCTTAAATCCTGAGATGAATATTTATTGTATGTTCAAGGATTGGTGTCCTGACAGCAGTTCAAACCAGGTTTTTTTTTTTTGTCTAACTGTTTTCTTTCTTACCCTTTCTGTATTTCACACAATGTCCAAAAAATACTGAGCAGTGTATCCAATTGTTGTTGAATAACGAACAGAGTCGGTCTGACGGTACAGTATGTGTCGTGTGTTAGAATTAGACTGTTATATTGACCCAGCATGCAGTAGGACTTTCATTAAAAACACAAGATATTAATCAGTCAGAGTGTCCCACTTGTGATTTGATAGAAGCAGTTGTTAGTATGAATGCTCTTAAATCGTGTTTCTCGAAACAGCACCCAAGAGCGATTACGTGTGCGTGGCGGTTAAGGGCTTCTTAACACCTGCTGTCCGTAGCTCAATGTGTTGAGCACTGCTTAACCTCCAGTAGAATGTATTACCCTGTGAAAAGTGTTCACTGTGGATTATCCTGAGACAGTTGCTGCTGGGTTTTTCAAATCCCTTTTTTCTTTTAAAATCTGATTGCATCCCATTGTATTTGACTGGTGGTAGAAGGTTTAGCAGTGTGGATCTCTAAATGAGACAAACAAATATATATTATTAAATATCTCTGACTGTAAGTGAAGAGGACAGTGTGTGGGAGTCTTTTATCCAGCATGAACAACTTAAAAATATCTGCATATCGTGAAGGAATCAATCTCATAAGCAACCTGTATTTATGGAAGATTCATGTTGTAATGCTAACATTAATGTCATCATCACATGAGTTTGTGGAATTTCCCTAAAACATCAAAAATTAAAAGCAGTTAACAGATGTGTTGTGCTCTTGTCCTATTTTGTGTATTTTAGCAATTCCTTACTGAGGGAGCTTAACTCAGTGAGTGAAATGTAGTGACTTTGCTGCATCCTTCCTTTATATTACTGTACAAAAAGCTTTTTGTTTGATTCATCACTATTTATGACATAAAAAGTACAGTTGCACTCTTGGCCTTTTATTTTAATATTCAGCTATTCAGTGAGCTCTTTGTGACCACCGGGAAGATACATAAACACACAGCAGAGAAATGTGCAGTATGGTTTGTCACCAAAATGTACCCATGTGGGTCCATGTAGTGGATTACTCCTTTTGGTTTGTTTCTAATAGGTAGAAAAAAGATCTTTAAAAAAAATAATTTTTACCCCTATTATAATTATAATATAATATTAATAATTATGATCATGTATAAACTTTATTTAGATAGCACCTTTCAAAACACAGTTACAAAGTGTTGTACAATAAAAAAAACACATATTTAAAACACAAAACAAGCTAAATGCAAAAAAACTAAACACAAAAACACAAGAGAGTAAAATGAACTTAAGTATCATAAAACATAAATTAAATCAACGTAACACCTTTTTAAAAGTGATTTAAAATGCGAGTTTGCAACCCTGATCTCCTTAGGCAGGCCATTCCAGTCTTGGAGCCCTAACTGCTAATGCTCTGTCACCAATAGAAACTATATGTGAAACAGCACCTGAAGTGGGCAAATTAGATGTTTGATCGGGGTGAACAGAACTTTAAATTCACAATTGGTTTACAATGTATTTTACGTCCCATTTGTAATCGGATCCACACAAACTGGACACT
>NW_024041414.1:0-43469 GCF_014851395.1 Micropterus salmoides
GACGGATCGGCTCTGTGATGTTTGATGTCTAAAGCAATCGGCCCCATCTAATCTCTTTTTCAATGACAGTGGAATGAAGGAGAAAAAGGCCATAACTTGTAAATCAGCCACGCAGCGAGGGATATGTGTGTGTGTGTGGGGGGGTGGGGTGGGGGGGTTAGCTCTGTTCATCTCCATCTTCGTCTCTCGCCCTGCTGACTTGGCCGACAGTCTGTGGCAGGTGCACATGCAGTCCAGACACTCTGTCATCTCTTCTCATTGCACGCGCCGTGTTGGATGCATATCAATACATCTTCATACAGTATGTGCTATTGAGAGTGATATAGCATTTTAATTCAACTGAATGGAACAGAGTTGGGGTAGTATATCACGGGGTTGTTTGATGATGGGAGGTGAGACAGAGAGGGGACGGCCGGCGGTAAGTTATTAGATGCCGATATCCATCCCCAACATGTACCTTGACCAGATAAACGGTTGGTGACTTTGAAATGCATGGGTTGTCACTCAGAGCTGCGATGTTGATGAATAATTTAAGAAAAGCAGCAGTTTCTCTGGCCAATCTCATCTGAGCTCAAGCTCTATCTCCTAATATCAGTGTGAAAGGATTATCATCTCAAACTCTCTGCACCAGATAAATAAAAATGCAAACAGGCCAAACTAATTAACATCCGACAAGCAATGAGGTAGCCTCCCTCTGATACCAAGCCAAGTCCTCACACTTCATAATTCACTCCCTGGTTGTGTTTATGGTGCTGAGAGATTAAGAAGTATAGGTGTTTGTCATGTGTGTATTTGTATGTATGACTGGGGGAGGAGAGGTGTGTCATGTTTACTTATACCCATGTATGTTCGGGGATGCAAATGCGTTTCTCTGTGAGTTTGTTTGTGTGTGTGTGTGTGTGTGTATGTGTTTTCCTCCCTAACAAGCCACTGGGAAAAAAAAAGCAGGCTAATTTGTACATCTCTGAATAGCATTAGTATTAATTTACCTGCTATCTACACCCCTGGGGCTGTAATAACGCTGTTGTTACAGAGCCCAAACAACTCTGTGCAAACAACAAAAAACAAGAACAAGCATTTTACCCGGGAAATACAGAAATGTGTTTTCACAGCCAAAGTTCTCTACTACTGTGTACGCACAAACAACAATTCCAATCTTCTTATCTTAATTTCACAGGCCTTCCAGGCAAACCAAAAATCCAAATCCCCATTGTTTTTTCTTACCCTCCTGATGAGGACTCCATTACATTAAATCAAAGTTTTCCAGGCTAAGGAAACGGCTTCCTTAAGTAAGGGTGTCTCCTGATCCTCTCCCAATTCTCAATGTCAGCTCCCATCAGCATCACCAGCTTGTTGCACTTGCATTCACCTCCACAGTCCTAGCTGCTGCTGATTAGTTCTCTGATTTCCCTTGCCTTCCCAAAGGAACGCTCAAGTGCGGATGTCTGCCCACTGTTTGCTGTGCTAGCATAACAACAGCAGCTGCTGATAGATGATTGATATAGTTCTATGTATGGCAATGACAAGACCACATGAGCACTGAAAACTCTAATCCCGTCCCCTGTCGCTGCTTTTAGTTTCACATGAAGATCCTTTACAAACTAGCAAAAGGTGTATGCTGAAGGTAAGTGTGCTTGTGTGCATGTGTGCACATAAGCACATAATACACAAGGTTAAATCTAACAGACACAATTTTACACTACTTACATACTAGGGTTAGAAGTCTTTAAACATTTTCATATGTGTTTAATAAATTGCTTTAAAAGTTTGAGCGAGCTACAAATCTGCCAAACATTAACTCCATTAACATAAATGCAATGGTTTTTTTTACATTGGTCACTGTCTTTTTCTTAAGCATACATTTCTCAAATCATACTGACTTTTGCATTTTGAATAACTTTTATATACTTCTACCAAGTCATTTTTTTAAAAAGGTGCTTTAGTTGATTCTTGATTACTAGAGTTAGATGGCCTTCTTCTTTAAAGTACAATGATTATATTTATTTGTTTTATATGTATTTCCCCAGGCATCCATAGAGTAAGAAATGCATGAGTGAACAATAGGATGGTTAATGATCCTTGACCTTATAAATCTTGTAACCTTGACTTTGCTTGACCCGTACATGTCTGATCCACAAACACAGGTAGAACAGCCCAAACCAACTTCTCAACCTAGACTCGAGCAAGACGTTTCAGAGTAGTTTCAGAGTTATTAATCCGTAAAAAATTGATCGATCTTACGTAAAATTTTGACTGTGCACTGTCTCTACATCATCTTTATGTCCATCAACTGCCTGGAGGTTCTCTCACTAGCTTGCTTTGAGGGCATGCCACACTAGATGCTTGGTAAGCATTATGATACATGTTACAAAGTGACACAGATAGGTTGCACAAGTAAAGCCTGGACTACAGTCTGTTTTCCAGTATTTCAGAGCAGTGTTTTCTGTGGGAGATGGTAACTCCCTTTGGAGTGGATAAAAAGATATATAACACAATAAAGCAAAGGGAAAAACATACTATGACCTCTTTAACATAATTTATATGTGGTTTCTAGCCATATTTTCTATTTACACTGCCACCAAAGAAAATTGTCTTAACACTCTGTCAGTTTCAATATTATCTTCGGTTTGTTTTCTTAGTCTGTTATACTATTACCAAAATAATGAATGTGGTCTTGTTTAACTTCAAATATAGTTTGTTAAAATTAATTAGCTATTAAAAAGTTTCAATCATTTTCCCATTGTATCACAAATTAAATTCCTATTACAACAAATTCAATAATTCTGAATTACATCAATGAAAGGTTCAGTGTGTAATATTTCTGAGGATCTATCGGCAGAAATGCAATATGAGATCCTTAACTATGTTTCCCGTGGTTTATAAAGACCTTATATAATAAACCGTTATCTTTTATTACCTTAGAATGAGCCATTTATATCTCCATAACCGCGGGCCCCCCCTTCCATGGATGTCGCCACCTTGTGTCGTCGTGTTTCTACAGTAGCTGAAAACGGACAAACAGCGCTACAGAGCGTGTTTCGTCATTACGTTCTTCTTATTCTACTTCTGGTAGAATTCAGGCGGTTAGACACTCATCACTATGTTGAATACGTACGTTCAAAGGGAAAGATAGTATATACACAGCAGAGGTCTGCAAATAAGCAGTATTTTCAACCATTAGATGGTGGATGAGAATATATACATAATATTGACTTGAATCTACATGTTGTTTGGTTAACTCAGTTGGTAAAGTGATGGACTTGCAACCCAAGGGGTGAGTGTTTGATCCCACATGCCGTGACCTCATGACCGTGAGATCACGGCATGAGCTGCACTGTTTGTGTTTCGGCGTTTGATCCGTATCCTTCAATCTACGAATGCTTTTTCATTTCTCTGTATCTACAGAGTACATTTAGGGGAATCATGTTTTCTGACAGCTATTTCAGAGGTTTGTCAAGCAGGCTACAGACTATTTTAATGTCGTTCAGCTCAGTTCAACTCCAAATACAGCATTACAGTAAACAAGCTTCTTGCGCTTTTACTTTTAGGCTATTTCAGCACGTTATCAAAGTATTTATTTATTTATATTTTTTGCCACTATCAAAGCACCATAATTTGACCGTGGGCCAGATATTATTGATGGCAGAGAGGGTCCATAAACACAAAGAGAATGAATATGTTTTCCTTGTCTATGTTTGTATAAACTTTATCTAATGTATGGTTTACAATGGACTGTGGTGCAGAAACAGTGACAATGTTACACACTCTTGGCTTACATTTTCCATGTTACCCGTCAGTGGCCAAGTCACAATAACATGCTGTTTTACTGAATAATTAAATAAATATAATTTCTTAATAAATATAGCTAAAGAAGCCTCATTTCTTGACCGGCTACTCTCTTCTGTCTCAGAAGAGGGACCTTTTGTGCTGTTGTCAGCCACCGTGGCTGTCATACGCTCTGTGAAAGGGTAGGGGGCAGTGGTAGACTGGAAAGTTGGTTGCAATTCACAAACCTCACCACTAGATAGCACTAAATCTAACACACTGAACCTTTAAATTAAACTGTGTATAAAATAATACAACCATCTGATGCTTAAGGTGGGTTCTGTGGCATCAGGGATGTTGGAGAATGGGTCCAAACCACCTGTTGGACTTTTACAACATAAACCTACCTCTTGACTGACTGAACCAAGCTGTTTCAGGTTCATTAGGGATAGATCACATGTTGAAATGATGTTGATCTTTCAAAGGAAAGTAATTCACTTTGCTAAATAATGCAAACATAAAAAAAAGAAAATCAGTGCAGTTTGAGTCAGTTCTTCTTTACAGAAATACTTACCTACCAGGTGTGTAGCATTTGCATTTGCATTGTGGCTTTTGTGTTGGCTTCATCTCTGACAGCATTGTTTGCAATAAAAACTGTGTATTGTTGGAATAGCTGAAACACACAAAAAATTGACTGTCAGCTGAAAAAAATGGTTTTGTCAAGGCCAGAACTGTGTGGGCGAATAGTTTTCTCCTTCTCTAAAATACAGTAACATTTTTTTTTACATCTGAAAGGAAGCAGTTAAATAATATAGAGTGACATTTGCTTTATTTCTAGATGATTCTGATTCTAGTTTAGTGCAGCGGCTGTCTCAATGTCTTTCGTTAAATAACTGCAAGGATAGAATAATCGAACAAAGCTGTTGCTTCAGTAGAAAGCACAGCAGTAAATTAATAATGATTCTCCGTCATTTTCAGATGTTTGGCAATGGTGCAGTGCTGGGCTATTATATGGCAGATGTTTGTATCTGTGGAGCATGTAAAGACACTACCATACACCATCATTTTATTAACATACATGACTTGTATATGTCTTACAGGTAGTCATTCAGTGTGTCAGCCCCACCATCAAAAGTAGGAGGCATCTACCAGTACCTGTAGTCACCTTTTCATACAATAACCCTAAAATCTTTACATAATTACACACAAAAGGTTTGCAGATATGGAGGGCAGAGTCTGATCCATAATGACTTAGTTTCATTTACATACATTTCACTGATTTACTGCAGCTATAGGTTCAGGTCTTTTCTCAAGGACATGATGACAGTTTTGTACAGCTGTTAATGGACACTGTAGCTATTAAAGGAACTGCACCTGTAAGAGATCACATGGTGAAATGATGTCAATCCAACTGAAACCAACCTGTAACCATCTTTGTTCTATGACTGCTAGCCCAGCCTGATTCTTGAGAAAGGATTTTTTTTTTTTTTAAATCAAAGGTAATTCAGAAGTCATCTTCACTTAGGATGTAAGCTTTGTGATTAGTATTTCATTATGCACCTGGGCTCTGAACATAAAAGGAAGTTGAATTTGGGCCGATTCACTAAATTGCAAGTCCTCTTTTGTGCAACTTTTCAATGACACCGCAGTATTTTTTAGCAAAAGCATTTTCTTAAGGTGTCTGAATAGTAATAATGGATAATCATTTGCATAGATTAGTTTTGAACTGCTACTTTGCTTTAGTTAGTGAATCTTTCGCTATCGCATTAAAGTAAACCTTTCAAGTACTATATTAAGTACAATTTTGAGGTAATTGGGTATCTCCTACTTTCAGAAGGAAGTATTGTACTTGTTAATCCACTACATTTATCTGATAACTTTATTTACTTTACAGACAGATTAAGAAAACCGAATAAATCAACAAATAAATCATGATGTATTATTATAAAGATAAGAGAAAATGTGGGAAAAGTAGTACATAAACTAAGCAAAATTAGGGAGGTAACCTACACAACCCAGCTGTATTCTAACGTTAACATAGCTATCCTAGCTAGGAGCTAGGCTCCTTGCTTGCTAATAACTTATCTGAGGATGGGTCTCAGATTGACAGTGTTGTTTAAGAACATAGATAGACTAACTTAATCAGAAGTAACTTGAAAGCAGTAGTCTTGGACAAATGTATGCATCCGCCATTTACTGCATTTAGTCTGCATTAGCTCGCCTCCTACTTCTCAGTAACTATCTTTATTTTTTACACAGCTAAATGTAGTGGATGAAAACGGTTAGTGAGAAGGGTTGAACTTTAAAATGAGATTGTTGCCACACTTTATAACAGACTGCAGGAAGTAACATTACTTTAGTGAATGTTGTCCTGTGCTGTTATGTTGCATTATTGTATATTATGTGGGTTACGTAAGTTACAGCGACTGAGACTGGTGAAGAAGCTGTGTACCTGAGTTATCAGTAAAACAACAATAAATCTTTATTTATTTATTCTTGCTGGCTAAAATCAACACTTTGACATAATACCGGTGGTACACAGGATAGGATTATGGGTCATGTTAGCTGGGGAAGTAATGTGGAAAGAAATACAACTGTAGTATTTTGCACCGGATAGGCCTAACAGATTAGCAGCTGGTCGGCGTTAGCTGGTGAACTAACATTGTCTAACTTGAGCCAGCAAAATAATAATCAAAAACAAGTTACAAAGTGCTTTAACAAGTGTAAAGACATAGCAAACCTTCACAATATATCTCACATGCTTTGAAGAAATTTTAGGTTACCTGTCCAATAGTATGAAACTCTGTGTTGGTTTTGTAGGTTCCAATACAAAGCAGAGGTCTCTCCGTGACTTTAGCCTTTCTGATGTTGACTGTTTTCACCGGACATTGATTTTATTCTTGTTTGTCCTGATGGGCTTCAGCACATAAAACTTTGTTGTTGTTTTTTATCCTTACAAGGAGGTTATGCTGGAGTCTGTGCTGTGCTGGGGGCCAGTTGTTTTGTAGTGTTAATTGACTGCATGTTGTCTGCTGCCGTGTTGGCGCTGTAGTCTGTGAGATGCATGAGAGTGTGCATGCAGCTACATCCTGACCCAATATCTTCACACAAGATGCAGAATAGTGGTTGTTGCAAGCAACAGAGAAAACCGGTTCACAAAATGTAAATGTCTTGCATGTTCACTGGTGGGCACAAGTCCCCGCTAATGTACAGTGACATTTGTGTGGGAAGTGCTGGATGATGGTTTCACAAGAAAAACCCTGAGGATCCTCCTGTCCCAGCCAAAGTAATGACACTTCATTTAGTCTGTGAGCACTTACTTTTGGAAGTGCTCAGCAGGTAATACATCCGCTTTTATTGACTAAATTGACACTATCATAAACATTTCACAGTCCACTCCCCCCACATGGGTATTTACCAGATTTTGTAGTGCAGCGCTCAACTCGGGAAATAAATAATTTATTACTAGATAAATAATTATGCTGAGTGTCTCTTTGCATAATATCTTTTAATGCATGTTTCTGTCACATGCCTTTCTGAAAAGTAAGCAACGATCAATAAACGATGAAAACAAAAACTTTGCCTTTTCTCCATTACTTCCCATGTGCAACATATTTTATGTTAACTTGTGGAAAACAAGAAGGTCAAAAAATGTGTCTTTGAAACTGTGAAAATCAATGGTAAAACTCCCAAGCCACATCTTACAAAAATGATGTATTTGTGCAGTTTATTTTGAACTTGACCAAAGCGAAGTGGGAAGAAGGCAATAGGGGTATGTCAAAAACAATAAAATGTCAACAGTGCAATGTTGAAGTCAAGGACAACTTGGATTTGTGGACTTGTGTCATCTCCTCAAATGTTGGTAATGTAAAGTGAAGGTCATATTCAGTGTAGTATTTGTGGCTCTCATGTGAAGCACTCAGGTTCCCAAAATCTTCAAAACCTTTTTACAGATGACAAGGTTACTGATGTTACTTTTCAAGGCCCAGAAGCAAGAAAGTAAATCCTGATATAAAGTGGGATCTTTGTCAGAGGATTGCTCCACTGATTTGGTAATGTACTTCAATGTCTTCCATAGATCCTCCTAAATGCCAATTGTTTTCAAACCCCACACCTCGAGTTTTTAATTTTGCTTCTTCTTTTTTTTCCCTTTCTTTTTTTTTTTTTTTTTTTAAACAGACTGGATATAGATTTAGATATCTACAGAGATATGAGTATGAGAGAGTCATGATGTCATATCTGGGTTAGCCTCTCTTCATCTACCTTCTGTAACCTGATGAATCTCTTATTCATCTACTACAGCATAGTAGTAAATTTAAACCATGATTACTCTGTGAGCCAAACAAAAAAAAAAAGATTAAATAAACTACATGTCTGTCAGCTCAGGTACTTCAGTTACTGTTAATTGTTTTTTGTCCATATACATAAAACTCACCAACACTCTCAGGCTTATGGGGAATAGTATTCATTATAGCCTGATCAAAACAAAAATATTGAATAAACACTAATTTTAGATACATTTTCAAAATATAAATGCATCCCGGGCATAGAGTTTAATATGCGAACGCCTACATAGTCAATAGATGTGAGGGACTGGTGAGAATGCTGGCGGATGCTCGCCTTCCTAAAGACAAACTGTTTGTTGAGTCTGCTGCCAGTTCCTTATTGGCTCTTTGCCCTATTTCATAATTTAATGGTTCTGTGCATTGGACAGTGGATCTCCTAGGACCAATGGTAAACAAACGTGTTATCATTTTCTGACATAATTTAATTGAATGTGCTTTGTAATCATTCTTGTGATGTTATACCGCCCAACACAGACATAGTTTTCGGCTTGGAAGATGCTTTTGTGGCAAATCCGCTCTGGTCCATTCTCTCCACCAAAATTGACTCAAATTGTACTGCTTTTAAAGGGAAGGGAAAGAAGTGATTTGATTGGCCATGACTGATGCAAGCCTCTACAGCAGCTAGAAGTAATGTATTCCTCCTTGCTGTTTTCAATTGGGCTGCTGTTATACCACACACCTCTTGACCACACTCTGAGCTGCGAGCTGTGCACCAGTGAGCCTTGAAAATACAGCCAAAAGAGACTCAGGCTTCATTAAGACTTCAAGCAAAATTGTCTCAATTTTGATAATTATTTTCTGCTGACCTGTTATGTATTCACCTGTTGCTACAGAAATCTGCAACATGTTTGCTAAACAGGACAATATAACTGCATCTTGAACTTGATCTGATAAATGTCAATAATTTATAGTAAGTTAACAAATTATTAAAAAAATGTCTTCGTAGGTCAATGAGCAGATTCTTGTGTCTTGGTAATAAACTGCTGAACTGTAATACACTTCACAAGAAGTGTCCATCAGTGTGCCTTATTCCATTCAAAGTTTGAAGGTGCATTATGTAACTGGAAAGAGATCAAAACACATGGGAATAGCCTAACTTCCAAAACCAATACGATTCTATTCTTTTCAGCATCGGATTACATTGTCAGTTGCAGGTTCACATACCAGACATTCACATAGCATACAAACTGCAAATTATAATTGAACATGTAGGCCAAGGGGGTAAACTTGGATAGAAATATAGCCTCAACTATCCCAGCGGAAAACTACCCCTAAAGGTTTTTATTACCAATCATTTGGTGGAGGGTGACTTAAGCCCAGTTTACACTACACGGTTTTTAGCCTGATTTGCTGCTCGGCGAGCTTGGCGAGCATCAGGCTGTGATCGGGGGTAAATCAGCGGCCGCCAGTCGTTATGTGTGAACTTAAACGACATCAAAACGGTTCCCTGACACATCACTGCCACATCGCCGACATCTGCCAGATATCTAGCATGCCATATATCTGGAGAAGTCGGCCGACTCGACATTAACATCCAGCCAATGAGAGCAGGCAGCTGGCAGAGCAGGCAGCTACTTTTTCACTGCAAAACCCTTTTTACTCGCTTCCAGCTCTCTCTGTAGCTCAGACAATCCCTGCTGCCTGCGTGTGCTAATCCATTCTTTCACCCATATTATTGGTCTTTATAAGTTCTATCTTTGTAACAACAAACAACAGCAGTTTCATGTATGTTGCACCATTTCCCGTTTCACATTTCACGTGTGTTTTCTTGACAAAACGTGGTTTGGAAACCAACGTTGGGTGACAGCTCGTGTAGTGTGTGACCCCCTGTCACTGATCAGTCACGTAGTGTGAACCAAGAGAAGTAACCATGACGTTACACAGACCTACAGGTCACTTGTTGATTGGACAGCTTTGGCGATTGTCATCCTGCATCATCAGGACCTAGGTGGGGAAACCAAACCTCGGTGACTGCCAAAAGTTTATGCAGCACTTTAATGCTTCTGATCTGTATCGCAAAGTGCTGACAAAGTAATAATTTATTAAAAGCATTATTAGCAATGTTACGTAATGTAATGTAAAAACAGGACATGTACAGTAAGAATTCAGGGCTTATTAGCCTATACTATACTGTGGGATCGCTGTCACAAATGTTTTATGGACTTAATGAACTGACAGGGTGAAGGGAGTTTGCCCTCTGTTAGATTTTTGTATACGTTACCAAATGATTTTCATAAACATAACGTGGCTTATACAGATCAATTATAAGATCGCTGAACACATTTTGCGGTCAGCAGACGGATTTATTAATGGTTTAGCTTTGGAAATGATGCTCAGATCGCATCTCTGCTATCATAAAATCCTGCGGTTGGTTCGTTTGCTTTCACACCACAAGTGAACCGCACCAGAGTTTGTTTGAAAGCGTACCGAGACCACCTCTTCAAGGAGGTCTCGGTACGCTTGTTTGGTCCGCTTTTGGTGCGCGCCCCAGTTCGATTGCTGCATTCACACCTGTCCAAACGGACCGCAGCAACGGGGGGGAAACGAACTCTAGTGCGATTCAACCAAACTAAATGAGGCAGGTGTGAAAGCACCCTTACATTGCAGTATGTTATCAGTGTGTCAGTGCATTTAAGTCACTGTTACAAACTGACACCTTTTATGTTTCTGGATGTCTCACCATGGTTGCCTTCCTCTCACCCCTATATTCACCATGAATACCAAGCCAAGAGATGCAACACCATAAAGCAATATATAGTCCTACATTCATATACAGTATTGTATAATGCAGTTGCAGTGAGGGACTACGCTAAGTAGAGTAAATAACCTAATTAAAAAAAAAAAATCAAGATTACCAATTTAACCATGGCTCCAAACACAATCCAAGTTTTAACCAAATATTTTTCATGCCCTACTAATATATGTCTCTAACAGTGGGAAATTGCATTACCAGTTTAAATAGTGCTCACGCAATTTAATTGAATTATCACATAATTTCTAGTGATTTCAATAATTCAACTTGCCAAGTACCCTTTTCTTCAAACTGTGTCAAAATAGTTTCAGTTTACGCTTATTTCACAGTTTTACAAACACAGAGCAAGATGGCCTCTATAGTAACCACCTGTAATGTCTAATACTGTGTTTTATTACAAGGTGCATCTAATATTTTACTAGTATTTCAAGTACTTGGGCAGTGACTGAGAGCAAACCGTAAAACATTGTAAGCTAGCAACAATTTTCATTATTAATTGAAAATACATAAGTCGAAATATAAAACAAAATCTATGGATACCTCCATGTGGAATGTCGAAGAGATGCTGAATAAAAGCCCAGAACACACTGGATGGATTGTATTGTATATCCTGTCTAGCCCAGGAATATCCCAGGATCTTCAAGACATAGCATGGGGAAAGGTCCAGGAAAGTGGATGGATGGATAGGGTCAATAGCTCTCTGACATGTTTCACCAAACGTTTAACATCATATGCTTCGCAGTAGTCATATACATCATGTTATGCTTCATTACACTGGATAGATGTTGCTTTTGTTTTGATTTTATTGATTAACTGATTGGATGATTCTGCAAGTTAAGATTTACATCCACTTCCAACATTCATTCCCAACACAGCAAGTAGTGTGTCTGTTATGTTATGAAAAAAAAGTGTGTGGAGCAGGGTGGTTGATTGGCATGTAATAAATCAGGTTTTCATGCAGGATACCAGAGTTTGTGTCCTGTCACAGACCTGCACTGTGAACATATTCTATCTCCAGCCTTAATGGGCTGTTTTTTTTTTTACCTAACCCTAACCACATCATTATTATAGTTTAATTACCATAATGTGTGCCATGATCTTTCCCTGACCTTAGGTGCAGATATTGTAGCGTTGCAAACTTAATTTTGCTGCTCTTTTCTGACAGTAAGGTTGCAAGACTTAGCCCAAAACAGCCATCAGAGCAAGTTTCTCATCATCCTTGGTCATTTCACTCTTTATTGTTAGGTTGTCTTAAAACATATGGGACTTGTAATGTTATATATAAAAAATAATAACCAATATATTGTGACAACCTGCAATTATCACCAGATTTCCCCACCTGTGTAAACCCCACGAATCGGCCATTTCACAATCCACTCACTGATTCGTTCCCAGCTGGTCCCACAATTCAGCCTCCTTTCTGTTATGTGTCTTTGTGTTTGGAGGAGAGAGAAGAGTAGAAGTGGAAAATAATGAAAATTAGTAATGTTGTTAAAATCTCTTGGGTGCTGTTTTTCATCCACCATCGTCAGGCCCTCTCCGATCATAACATGTCTATCTTCTGGATTACTGTGCGCAGTTGTTTGTGGAAACCAGCCAATCATTCACAGCCCAGCAGCAAAACCCAGACTGGATTCTTAGACTGACTGGACCAACTGACTGACTTGACTCTTAACCCTTTTCTTTTTTCTGTCTTTTTCTTTCATCTCTTCATTGTCTGGACTAAAAGAAAACATGTGGCAGAACATTCTTGCTAGATTTACATCCTTTGTGGAGTAAATAAATAATTAAATAATTTTGAAAAAAACAAAACAAACAAATCTGCTTAATCTCAATGCCAGGAGAGAAGCATGGCTGGCACCCCTACCAAATTATGAATTTAATAAAAAAAGCGAACCACAAACGTCAAACTATCAAAATATACAAGTAAACCATAGTGTTAGTACTGATAAACAAATATGTTGTGTCAAGTTTAACAGATTCACGGATATTAAACCAGTCCATGTTGTTCGTTTTTTTTTGCATTAGCTTTCCCATGTATGAATACGTAAGAGGGCACTTCAGTTCTCCCCTTTCTTTCCTTTCTGCATTGGGTGACCCACATATCGTTTTATTTGTTATTATTCATCTAGTGGATTTATGTTACGTAACGTCTTTTTGTACTGTACGCATGGGCAGGCTGCATGCAGCATATGTGGTGGGAGGCTATTATAAAAAAAAAGAAAAAAAACAACTTCTTTTACAGCAAACAATTAATTTTTTCTGTGGGTTTGACATCATCCGTGTAGCTGTTTCCTTTTGTTCCCCTTGCTATAATTCTCTTAAAGAGTCTAAGGGCAAATGACAGACCTGGACTTTGACACTGACATGCATCAGACATTTCTCTCTCCCCAGGTTATTAATTTTCTAATTAATTCTTTAATTGTCCAAAACCAAGGCTGATTAACCAACAATCACTACATGCACCCGATGAGATATGAGGGATAATGTATTCAGTTACTAGGTCTATAAAATGACATTATGACAAGAACCAACCGTCTGACATTGTTGTCTATCCAACCCGTTTTTATTAAATGTTTATGCTTTTTTTTTTACCCCTTGGGGATTACATGAAAACAGTGTTGCCTTGGCACTGTATTGGTGAGTTTACAAGACATGGGATAAAATGATGATGATTCTGAAGCCTTATTCCTGTGGCATGTTGTGGAAAACAAAGAAATACATGGCGTCAAAAGAAGCAATAGTATATCCTATTTCACCACCTGCCATTCAAAGAAAAAATCTATTCTGTAGAGTTAAATTTTCCACTGAAATTCTGACATATAAGATTAGTTTTTGTCCTATTTGGACTGTGCAAATTGACAGTTTTGAATTTGGCCATGTTCACATCGATCTAATTATCTACAGTAAATCCTCACTACACAGCTACGCACACACAAACACATTTTCCCTGAAGCACATGATAAGCATTTAAGTGAAAAATAAAGCTTGCCAATCTAACATTACTTAAGGACACAAGAGTAATAGCTCAAGGCATTTCAGTGATGTTGACCACGCACTCAAAAAATGTTTCTTGCAGCACCATAAGAAAATGGATAATTCAATAGGCAAGTTATGTTATCATCACCACAATTACTGATTAGTGACCACAGTGTGGCATAGTAATGGAAGTTGCTTGCACTCTAAAAAGCAAGGCACAGTTTTTGCCATCTGTGGCATCAGAAATGGATTATGAATATATTGTAAAATACAAGGACAATTACACTAACAAGACACCTTTTTACATGTCTAAATGCTAAAAAGAGCAAAGCTTCCCTTTGCCCAACAATTTCTCTTGTGGATGAGGGTTAGGGCAACAGCAACACATGCAGGAGGACTTATATCTGGTTAAGTGCTGTAACTGGGCATAATGTAAAAGGAAAAGCAAAATGAAACCGGATACAATACAGTGGTAACATTTGAATTGTAAACATGTCCATGCTGTGAAATTGTTTATTCACAGTATTATAGAGGCTTTGCACACTCAATCACACATCCCTCAGATCATAGAAACCCAGTACAAAGTTGGCTGTGTGCAAGTAATGTCTGTGTCAAAATACTTTATAGCAAAAACTGTAATTTAAACGTTTGCTGCGATGTGGTTCTACAGCAGTTAAAAAAGTGAATTTGAATGTAGAATTTTTGTCAAATCTAGAGTTTACTTGAGTGCATTTATTAATAAATAGACACGTGGCACTGGGCAAACAATGCTAATGAGAGCAGTAAGAGTGAACCAACATAGTGAAAACCAAAACAATGACCTGAAAAACCCTATGAAGCAACATAGAACTGAAAGAAACAACAGCGCTGAGTGATAATCATGTGTGTTTGTCACTATGTGCTATTCCTTTCACAAACAAGTAGTCATATTAATAAATTATATATATTGATTGTAGCCACGTTATGGTCTCAGACATTCCATCTATCCATCATCTCATCCGTGCGGGGTGGGGGGTGGAGCCAATCCCAGCTGGGCGAGAGCCGTTGTACACCCTGGATATGTCACCAGTTAATCACAGGGCTGATACATAGAAAAACAACCCTTCATACACACACATTCAAACCTGAGGGCAGTTTAGAGTCAACAATTAACCTATGCATGTCTTTGGACTGTGGGAGGAAGCCGAAGCACCCGGAAATTACCCACGTGGACGTGAAGAGAACATGCAGACTCAACACAGAAAGGCCTGGGACGACCAAGGTTCGACTTGGCTATCCACTGCACTACCATGCCGCCAGGTCTCTGATATTATTGATTGGTATATTTTTTTTTTTACACTTGATACTAACATCCCAAAACAATTTGTTGCCTTTTTACTTGCTGTAAGTTTCTACAATACCTTGATTCTAGTTGGAGTGCAACAACCTATTCAGAGTTAGATGTTTTTTTCCCCTCACTTTCAGGGCACTGTGACAAAGTTAACTGGCTTGTTTTCAGCCCGCTGTAATCAGTCCTCTAAAGCATTATAAGCCTGACAAGTAATAGCTCAGTAAACCTGATCAGGTACTATAGTTACAGGTAGTTCGCTAAAATACCATAATACAATTTTGGATCACGTATCATTTTGACAAAATGAACAGTTCCCAGTCATTCTGTGTACTATAGGTATAAAAAGTGCTGCTGAGAAATTATTAATTTCGGCCTGACACCCCACCGCAGCTCAGTTTCCTCCCTTTATCATTTGCTGTGGCCAACAGTCTACATCCTTTTATTGAACTCCCGCTTTACCCAAGCATTCTTCCGACAGCTAGCAGAAGGTACCATGTAAAACTACTTTCAGAGCAACTCAAGCTCCACAGTATACCTCCACTCCTCTTTCTGACAAGTGGTGACACAATAACTGTCGATCTTTCCTCCCCCATTAAGGAGGAGGTTTCACATTTCTCCGCTTCAGGCTGCCAACATTCTTTTCTGTCTTAGTATCTCTCTTTGAAACTTGCCATACTCAGAGAAATCAAATCATGACGTATCGAACAGCACTGTTCTCAAATAGTGGCTTCTCTGACAACGCTGGAGACAACTTTGGATGCCTGGTGTGGTGTATTGTTACTTGTGGTAGCTGGCTGTTATCCAGCAAAGGAAAAAGGATCATTCTGGTGACAGCTGAGGTGTAAAAATATATCATTCTACTACACTGCTTTTAGATGTATGCCCATCGCTTATGAAGTCTTTAAAAAATGCATAAAATCCGTCTGGGTCTGTTCATTTATTTTCAAAAACATTCAAGCCAGGACAGACTGCATTTCAAATGCAGAAATTTAAATAACACATATACTAAGATATATGAAAATATATTGTATCCTCTGATGACAAAATGGACAAGGGAAACTGACAACAAGTCATATGACACAGGGAATATATTGTTTTATGGTTGTTTTGTTAGTGGCTTATCATAGTCAAGAAAGCTGGATTTTAATTAGGAACTGAATGTGGAATCAACTCTAAAAGTTAAAAACAATAGCACTAGTTTTTCAACTATTCTTTTATAACTCATTGGTTCAGGATAACTGCGACAAATTTACATTTTTTTGCAATTCAAATACATCTCTGCTGGTAATAATATCTTTCCATGAGCACACTGCATTAGCTAAAATCACAACACACTGGAGTCCAGTTTTCTTTTTTGTTTCAGAAGCTTACTAAATTGCATGTTTTTGTTTACTAAAGATTTTTGTTTGAAATTGTGATTAACAGGAAGTACCCAGGTGCTTTAACGGTGTGGATGTCTATCACTGGGCTCTGCATGGCCCAGCGGACCTGCACTGGCAGTGGCTGCTGGATGGATTTAACGCCTCCACCAGATGTTTTCATGGCTCAGGGGTATTCCTAGGGTAGATACTCTTGCATCAAGGGATTTAAGCTTGTGTTACATCATTTATTTTTATTTTTTTTAGGATATATTATAGAATAGCTGATTTTCACAGGCAATTTGGTGGTGATATTGTGCCTGGTGTGTTAGCACAGTTCATCATAATGATGCACAGTCTGGGAAAGTTATTTTTGAAAATATATTCATTTCATTATAGTGTGGAGTTAAAAAGAAACCCTTGAGAACTTGATGATTAAAATGGGAGAAATATAACAGACATCAGAGAAGGAAGAAAGAAGAATGACTGACATTTATTTACATCTGGTGCGAAAGTGAGAAAAAAAAGAACCATTCTGCCAAAAACAGGCACACATAAAAAACACCATTAAACAAGTGATACAAAGAAGTTACACTGAAGTCTAATTAAGATGACAACTGGGATGCCGGCTTTTCATGTTCCATAGATAGCCGTAGATTAGTAATGCAATAAGTAAATTCACATCGTACTAATACTCTAAAGGCAGCATGCGCTAAAGATGCCATCACAAAGGATCACCATCGTGCTGTACATTACACTGCCATGTTGTTTGTTGTTGAAGGGAAAAAAACACCATTATGGACTGTATAAGAAATGTGAGTTGTTTAAATGAAAAATTGAAAGATTGAGCCAAATTCTAGCTGTGTCAACTTGGTTATGATTAATCTTAATTATGATGAGCAAACACATGCATTACTTGATCTTAACTTGATCAAAGCAATAAGCCAAATGTCAAAACTGCCATGTTGTCTCCTTTAACTGATTATCATAATCAAAGAAAGGTTAGTCAGTGGAAGCCTCACCCATTAGCATCAATTTAAGTGATCTAATGCAGATGTTAGCAAAAAAAAAAGATTTCAGAACTCTATATAATAGGCTAATTCAATGTTATGTAAACAGTTTAACTGAAGTGAATATGTGAAGTATAAATATTACTTTTTTTAATCAGTTACTATGTGTGAAGAAGTTGTGTGACACCATGAACTTCTCTGCATTAATTAGGGGCAGGGGGTATGGGTTACAATTTTGGAATAGCCATTAAATTATACTTAAAGTATAGTTTATGCAACTATTGTCTTAACAAATATATTTTCCTTTGTTTTTACCAGCACCTGGTTGTAAGAATTCACTGCTGTTGGTAAAAGTATAATGTGCGACCCACTTTTGCATTTTGCTGAGAAATACAGAGAGAATTGTTATCATTACGTTGCAAGACACAGACACTATGGACATTGCATTTTACAAGCACAGAGCAGGTAAAGCAACAGCGAACACACCAGTGCAGATGTCATTCGGTAACAGGTTGGTTTTGATCTTTTCAATAGGCTACGTCACCTTTACCTGCTGCTGTAAAAATGGAGAAATCCAAAACACAAGTTCTTTGTTTTTTTGGCAACTTTATAAAAGGTACTGCTGATGGAGAAAGCCAAAAAAGCAGACCCATACAGGTAGATAGACAGGAAGAGGTGGGGCAAGCTGGTTTGTTTGCAGTAAGAGACCAGAGGTGTAGGTGTGGGGTGAACAGAGAACTGAAGTGAAAGGGAGCAGATTCAAGTAGTGATTAAACACTAAAAAAAGGTGGAGAATAAAATAGAATTAAAACAGTGATATAAAGATAGCCTTCTAGTAATAGAAATAAACACACAGTTACACTGTCATTCTGTGGGAAACCATGACATTACAAGTCTGCAACGCTATTCAGTCAGGTGAGAGTGAAGCACTCTCTTGCTCTGACTCTTTGTGTGTGCGTGCGTGGGGAGATATCCGAAGAGTAGTCAAATTGTTCCCAGCAACTATCAAATAGTATTGTTCCTTCAAATGCCCATTCCTACTACTCTGTGCTGTGTTCTGCTATTTTATTTCAGTATCTGAATTCTGAGTTTGAAATATTTGTAGAATGTGGTGCCCTCAAAATGTCCATAGTGGAACAAAAAATGTAGTGTCCGTGGTATGCACAGTATTTTCTGGTAATAGACCCACAATGCAATGCATCACATTTTAAAAGACACTACTAATTTGCTGCTCAGTATAGAGCCATGTTTCCCAAACTTAGGGTCGGGACCCAAAATGAGTCTCAGGCCTATTTTTATTGGGTCACTAAGTAAAATTTCTTAACAATATTACAATATGAAAATATGTGACACTACACTAGGGCTGACCCCAAATAGTTGAAGATCCGATACTTCGATGGGCAGAGACTGATTCAGCTGTCAATCTCACAGTCGAAGCTTCGCAGCGAAAACAAACCGGTATATGGCAGGCAAGAGAGAGTGAGAGAGAGAAAAGGGTCTTCAATAAGCGTCAGCTTAGCTGGAAATTTACAGCTTAAGTTGAATGAATAGAGACTGCAGCTCTGCAGCTTCTCAAGATTAAAGTGGAGCCACCATGTGTAATGTAAATTTGGGTCCCAGGGAGACACCAGATTTCTCTTTCGGGTCTCAAGCTGAAAAACTTTGGGAACCAGTGGTTTAGAGTAATCTACAGTCTATTATATAAGGACTAGAAATTGCAATGTTAGATGTTGTCTATTACATCTGATCAAACCCCACCTTCACAGTCAATCAATCTCAGTCACCTTCACTGACAAAGCAGTTTACATGAATGTTGGAGTTGGGGCTGACCCCCGAATAGTCGAAGATTCGACGCTTCGGTGGGCAGAGCCTGATTCGACTGTCAATCTCACAGTCGAAGCTTCGCAGCGAAACAAGGATCATGCCGAAGTTGACCATTCTGATTCGACAATGTAAATCCTTAGTCAGGGACAGCCCTAGTTGGAGTGCTAAACAATCTTTTAGCAAACTGTCTTCCCTTAAAAAGCAGAACTGTGTTTCTGTGATGGCTTAATTTTGAGTACTGTCTCTTGTTTTGTTGTCTCGATACAATATGCGCATGCCACTTTGACATCAACAGTACAAAGGGTCCTGTTCTTCTGCTACCTCTATTTCACCACGCTATCCAATGCAGGTAGACCAACAGAATACAAGGTGATTGCTGCAAATGACCCAGTTTGCACAAAGGTAGTAGGTTACAACTTCAATTCCAATTATTCATTATTTGAGAATTAGTTTTGGGACATTACCCTTCTTGAGTGACACTTGTGGGTGGATGGGAGGTTATTCACTCATTCAGTGAGATTATATTGCAATGGACCCTTACAATATAATGAAGAGGTCAAAGCAATCAGGCATGCAGGAAAAAAAGGAGACACCAGGTATAGAAGTAGGTATGAGTCACCCTTTTTCCCCCATTTTATTTATTTATTTTGACTCGTAAAATTAAATGTTGAGGGAGGGAATTCACAATATTGGCAGTACCTCTGAATGTTTGACATAACCAGTTTGTAGTATGTAATCATTAAACACCGTGCCATGTGATTTAAAATAAAGATTGTTTAAGATTTCTTATGCTACACTGAAACAGACGAATCTCTTTTGATTGATCAATTGATTGGTGAAGTTATCTAACAGATAAAAGTGCATTGGGCTAGGAATGAGGGTGCATTCTTCCAACAGGTGTAACATTAATTGAAATGCATAGAAACCCATGAAATAAAGCAGAACTGTGGCTCAGGGCAATGTTAATTATAATCACCATCCACCTCATTTGCACACTGATGGTGGTTCAGCAGCTGCTAAATGGTTATCACTATTAATGTTGTTAAAAGTGAGATGACCACATTCTGGAGAGAAGATACTACTTATTATATATTATTATAAGGCACCACTGGGCAGGTAGAAATAGTCCTTCTCTCAAGGATTAAAGAGATGTGCTAATTATCACTGTAAAAACTAAAATCCTACTTGAGACAACATAAAATGACAAATCAAACCACCACACTCTGGTATTGATATCTTCAATTGCACAAACTGCATTTTCTCCCAAATAACTTAAGTTTCTATTTTTAAACAGGACCAGTAACAGTAACAGTGATTTAGCACAGAACATTTACCCTAATATTGCTATTTTATTTCAGTTCAAAATTGACAGTGATCATACCTATGCCTTCGGTATTGATCTACTTTGTATTATAACTCTGAATTGTATTACAAATATCACATATTTAAATGTTTCAGTGGATATTAGGCAGACATTAATATCAAAAACCTGTATGCAGCTGCCAGCCACTGTGCTTTTACCATACAGGAACAACTGACAATGTATTAAAAAACAACAGTCTTCATCACATTTTCACAAAATCTGCATTTAATTGGTCTGTGAATAGTGTTGGCCTTTTGTTTTTCTTTCTATCATCAGCCTTTGGTTAAGCATTTTAACCATGTGATGTGTATGTGGGCATGGTGGTGTGTTTCGTGTGTGAGATTGACTGTTTACAACATTTGCATAACTCGAGCAGACCGAAACACTGATAGCTTTTTGCTGCCACAACTTGCCACTGCACTTTGCCCTCAGGCATCATGTTTTGCAGTTCACCCATTTTTGCTGAACAATTGCAACTACTGATCCCCATGAAATTTGTATTAGTTCAAAAGAGTACTTCACTTCCCGGGGATGGTATATGTTATGTCTGTAAAGAAGATCTGTCAATGTTGCAAAGGCATTGGCAATATCTCTTAGCTCGTACAGAATGGAGCGCTATTCCAGTACAACCGCAACATCAACATTGTTGCTTGCTTTCATCTTCCTCTGTGACAATAAGAAGGCCCACCCCTTTTGTAGCCTCCTCCCCTGAATTGGAAGCCTAAAGAACACAATTATGGGTTCAGTTCTTAAACATGTACCATCACTATAACAAACTTCCTTTACCTCTTTATGTTGGGTAAGACACAAGGACAACAAAGGCAGCATGATGACGAATTCTCCTTAACACCGAATGACATGGTGCCAGTTTACCCAGACAGGGAAATCCCACTTTCACACTTATCCATAGACTTTTTACTATGGTTTTTTGTTAGTCTGGGCACAGAAAAAACATGTAGTTCACACTGAGGTCTTGTGTCTGTTTGCTCCCAAACCTATTTTCGATTGCATAATAAAGACACAAAAGTAACTCCATACGGGACAGATTGCTCCAAAGTACTTAGTGCAGTTTCCAGCTCAGTAGTAAAAGAAAGTCAAAGTCAGGCATCTCCCCACTTGGAGTTATGTATGAACACAGTGCTGACTGGCTGGCTGGTATATAAATTCAATTTCTCTCAAGTGGTGATGCAAATATCGAGTACTGGCTTGAGCATTAAAATCCATTCTCATATAACATACAATCAGAAGCAATTATTTTTTTTTATTTATTTACCTTTATTTTACCAGGAAAGAAATCCATTGAGATTTTTAATCTCTTTTACGAGGATGTCTTGGCGGACAATTAGGGTGAGCAAGCAAAAACATTAAAAAACACAGTAAACAGTGAGAGCAGACTTTACCGCTTTGGAGGCAGAAACACCTGTAGAAAGCATGGGAGGAGAGAGACGCACAAAACTGTGGGAGAGGGGGAGAGAAGTGGAGTTACTAACATGTATTGATGTGATACAAATGCATACAGATGGAGGAGGTGAGAGGAGCTCAGTGCAACGTGGGGAGTCTCCCTGCAGTCTAGGCCTATCTGAGCCAGCTCTAACTATAAGCTTTATTAAAGAGGAATTTCTTAAGCGTACTCTTAAATGTAGAGATGGTGTTTGCCTCCCGAACCCAAAGTGGGACCTCATTCCACAATAGAGGAGCGTAATAGCTGAAGGCTCTGGCTTCCATACTACTTTTTGACACTCAAGGAGCCACAAGTAACCTTGCACTCTGGGAGCACAGTGTTCTAGTTCTAGTGGCGTACTATGGTACTATACACTCTTTAAGATATAATGGTGCCTCTCCATTAAGGGCTCTGTAGGTGAGGAGAAACAATTTAAATTCCATTCTGGATTTTACAGGGAGCCAGTGGTTCTTGTGCTGCAGCATTCTGGATCAGCTCAAGATTGTTAAGGGACTTATTCAAGCAACCTGATAATAAAGAATTGTATAATCCAGCCTAGAAGTAACAAATGCGTTGACTGCTTTTTCCATTTCATTTTGAGACTGGGTAACCTGATTTCTGCAATATTGCATAGGTGAAAAAAGGTGGTCCTTGAATGCTGCTTTACGTAGGAGTAAAAATATATTCTGCTCAAGGATAACTCAGAGGTTTCTTACAGAGGTGCTGGAGGCCAGGTCTTTGCATAATGCTTCTCGGAGGTGTCTGGGGCCAAGTGCTGTAAATATGGCTATAGAGCTGTGTTTTGATTTATCCTTGAACCAACTATATGGAAACCATAATAATCACTCCAAAATCTTCCTATAGCGCTGCTCCTCCGTCCATGATGATCAGAAAAATATTATGTCATAGTTTTGAATTGCTATCTATTAACATTCAATTACAGGATAAATATAGCATTCATCCATCCAAGAAGTATATTTAACGTACAAATCAGGAGTTGAACCACTGTCTGTGCTAATATTTTATCAGTACTGTATTTTACTTATAGATAAAGTTTGAAGTTCTTTGAAAGTCACTTCCAAGTAAAATACTAAATGGCCCACATTGCTGCAGTTCATATTATGAGATAATAGCTACTTTACTGAGATAGGCCTGCTTAAAATGCACTCAAAATGACACTAAAAAATGCAATACTTGCTGGAAACTCACTTGTGACTATTTTTAAAATGATTATGTCAAATGTAAAAGGAATCTAATGAATCTGTTGACAGCCCAAGGTCTCCACTTTGCTTGCTAAGCTAATGTTATGACAGACTGCTGCTCAGGCTTAAATGTTTCCGAGGTCCTCATTCAGAGCTACAGTATAAAGGCAAAGAGCTAACGTTTTGCCTAAAAATGATTTTTCACTGTTGTATATTGTAAGCTAGCATTTGCTGTTGATCAGTATTGTCGACTAACTACAGTAGCAAACTGTTAACTCTGTTTGAAAATACAACCAACCAAATTTATTATTGATTTTTGACTAATAATAAGAATGGAGAATTGGACATGAATTGTGTGCTGCACCCTCATCCAGTATGAACATACCGGCCAGAAAACATGCGAATTGAGTGATAGCCTAAGTAAATATTGTCTCTATTAAACATATTTTATATTATATACTAACGTGTTTAGTTTCAGATATCATTTTTATGTGTTCAAAATGTCCCATCAGTACACAAAAAAAATATAACTCCATAGCTTAGCTGTGTAAACTAACAGTCACGTTGTTGTTTAGTTTGAGCAATATGTACTGTACAAGTGGAGATCAAAGTGGAAACACTGGATATCAAACAAGTATCATGAAACAAGTATACATGAAAAAGGCTTTGCACTACTGTGGACTTTCTTTTTCTTAACCCCCCATTGTATTTACATTTATCTCTGTATTTTCTTCATTTGTGCCTGCGAAATGTCTGAATTGTTGTTAGACAGCAGCATATACTTGACCCAAGCCACATCTTGTTGTTTATCACTGTAATTAACAACATAGCAATATGGCAACATGACTGACAGCATACCGCACTTGACTATTCTGGTCTCATTTTCTTCAACGATTTATTCCAACATCTGCACTAAATCATTTGCATAATACACCAGAGATCATTGCAGGCCACAAAAACTGATAATGGCCAGTCACAATGTCGTGTCACAGTTTCAGTTGATGCTACAGAATTTAGGAATCGGTTTTAATACCAAATTATGTCAAGTAATTTAATTTTTATCATTGAGCTGAATTAGGGAATTAAAAAGTAGTTCATGAGCAAAACTTTATTGACATCAACAGGCTAGCATGATCAGTGACAACCTTGTTTCAGTAGCCACTAGACACAAAAAACTAAACTAAAAACACTTATTGACAGCTCCATGGAGTGTCAATAGTTAAAATGTGTAGTAAATATATCTTTCAGTTTGTATTATATTGCAATTAGTATTTGCGTCTCCCTCTCTTCTGTGATCAGTGACTTTAGCTAACTTGTTTTTTGTTATTTTTCAGTGCTGTCTGTCTGTCTGAATCAGTTTTATTTGCCAGCTGTTTGTACATATATGATGAATTTCACTGGACTGGATTCTACATTGCTCACGGTGTGCTTACTGATACAATAATACAAGAACACGATAATAAAATCAGACACAGACGCACACCTATTGACAAATTGTGCAGTGAGCAGAGTGCAAAGGGTGCAGGAGTAAAATTATTATCATCATTAATTATGTACATGTCGGACGTGGATGTGATATGCAGGTACGCATACATGTACACAGTGTGATGAAGCATAGTGCAAGGATGCTGGAATAAATAAGTAAGTATTTTGTGCAGGTGTTATGAACTTGAGGTAGGTGGGTGCACAGGAATTGTTCCTGACACTGAGTCAGAAATCAGCTGTTCATCAGGCTTGTGGGAAGAAACTGTTCAGGAGTCTGTTGGTTTTGGCTTGCACTGCTCTCTAGCGCCTACCAGAGGGGGGAAGCTGGAACAGGCTGTGTCCGGGGTGAGATGGATCTGCAGTTTCCTGCCCTTTTCCTGACTCCGGAAATGTATAAGTCCTGAATGGAGGGCAGGTTGGCACCGATGATTTTTTCTGCAGTCCTGACTGTCTGTTGTAGTCTGCTCCTGTCCTTTTTGGTGGCAGATCCAAACCAGACAGTGATGGATGTGCAGAGGACAGACCGGATGATGGCTGTGTAAAAGTGGATCAGCAGCTCCTTAGGCAGGTTGAACTTCCTGAGCTGGCGCAAGAAGTACATCCTCTGCTGGGCCTTCTTGATGATGGTGTCAGTGTTGGGCTCCCACTTTAGATCCTGGGATATAGTGGAACCCAGAAACCTGAAGGTTTCCACAGCAGACACAGGGCTGTTGAGTGGGTTGCATCACCATACTCATGTCCATTGTGTTTTTATTTTCCAGGTTAATGTGGCTTTATCTGTCTGCAGGCTTCTGGATAGCATGCTTACGGTAAACTCAAGACTTAATTTATGTAAAGTAATGTTTAGTTAAATACTGGATCAGCAGTCAGTAGAGGCTGCCTTCTTTGCAGGAAATTGCTGGCCACTCGTCCGTTGCGCTGATTCCAGGTGCTACTCATGGAGGGGATACAGTCTTGATGGTTGACAAGATTGGTCATTTTAGAAATCAGTATAATTTTAGTTAGTTTAGGTTGTGGCTTTGTCTCAAAGCAAACATAAAAAACTGATGTTCTGCATGCAAAGGCGACCTAGTTGACAATACAGCTGCTGTGTACATGCAGCTGTATTGTGGCTTGATAGCTGCTATTTCATGCAAAAAACAATAGGCTATTAAATTGAGAGCACAAACTATTAAATCAATAGCTCAACTTACTAATTTGAGAAAACAAATGACACCTCCCATGTACCTTGTTGACTGAAAGTACAGGAAAACTTTACTAACCTTGAATATTTAAGTGCACATGGATAAGGAGCAGAACCAGACCTTCCATATGTATATATGGATATGAATAAATCAACAACTGAATGATGCCTAATCAACCCCTGCTTACATAATTTAATCAAATGCTTACAGTATATGCCCATTGTTATGTTACATTGGACAGCATGAAAAACCCAAAATTGCATGACAGGTGAGCTAAAATTGACATGGATGTGGTATCACCTACGCACTATATCAGTCAGAGGGACTTAACTACTGAGAAGCAAGTTGTAATAGCATTTGGGTAGAATGAAAAAGTATTTACGTTTTCCAACAATGATGCAGTAAACAAATTGTTAGTAATAGTGTGTGTGTGTATGTGTATATATATATATAGAGAGAGAGAGAGAGAGAGAGAGAGAGAGAGAGAGAGAGTTTTATTTTTATTTTGTTGCTCTTTTACATAAATTTAAGATTTTTAGACCTTCTGTCAGTTTGATTACACGGAAAACAGTTAAAATATTTTTTGAGAAAACACATCCATTTGAGTGACTCATTTTGAGCATGTAGGCAAGGTGCTGCTAATGTTTCCATTAATGGAAAACAACAATCATACAGTAGACATTGGGGGGATAGGGCAAGGTTGTTAGAGCAGGGTGACTTTTAAATAGATCATATTATGGTTTTTGGGGTTTTCCCTTTCCTTTAATGTGTTATACATATTTTTTGTGCATGTAATAAATTTGCAAAGTGAAAAAGCCCAAAGTCCACCCCAAAGCCAGTTCCCGTCTCCCACAGAAAACACAACTGCCTGAAAACAGCTCGTTTGTAGTCCATCCTTTACTTCTGTTAACAAGTGGCGTCACTTTGTAACATGCATCATAAGCTTAGCGGCTAGTCAGGCATGCCCTCAAAAGCACCGATGAAAAAACACACTGAGCTGCAGCGCACACACAGTCACAAGACATACTGTGCATGTGCAACTGCCAACAAAGATCTTTTAGAGGTGAGCTGTATCACTCCATAGCTAAAACAGAGAGGTTAACACAGGTGAAAAGAGGAGCTGCAGCAATGTGCATTATGACACAAATAACGTTGTTTTTTTTAAAAAATGAAACAATGTAAACCTATTCTGGTGCAACCTGGAAATGAGCATAATATGACCACTTTAACCGTTGGCTCATTGATATAATCCCCAACTACGTACTTCTGTCCACAAGTTAAATTGTCCTTGAGCAAGACACAGAGCTACAATTTACTTTCAATAACCAGGCCAGTACCCTGAATGCAGTGCAGTCAGTTGACAATTCCCATTTGCATTCTTAAATGTCCAGTTCAAGCACAGGTCCATTACTGCACCAACTAAAAACCATGTCACACTGCCTACCTAAGCAATGTGTGTGCCTCGCTTAACCTTTTACTTTTTTTTCGGTACCCATATTAACAGGTTTGAGCAAAAATAGACCGTGTAAATTATCTATTCACAGTCATATCAACATCATACCAAAAAAAATAAAGTTTTCACTGCAGTTTGAATGTATGTATCTGTAGAATATGAAAGAAAATATGTATTTGTATCCCACAGACTTTTCAGTTATGTACTTGGCTGTTGAAACTTTTCGAAATTTCAAAACATATAAAACTATTCAATTGCTTAGAATATCATACTGTGCGTTCATCTTGTTCACCACCCGAATATGTTTGTCTCCCACTGGCCAACAACCTACAATTATCAGCCTGTCACAAGCTGTACTGCACACAATATGTTTTTTCCTCCTCATAATTTGCTATACACAAAACAAATTAGTGCTTTGTTGTGGGGCATGGAGTGACTGGGGCCCTATTGTTTCAAACATGACAGTTTGTTTCCTTATCAGTGCAGTTCTTACCAAAGGTCACATGAAGCCATATTTGAAGACTATGATACAAATGAAATCTTTATTTCACTGGGGTTTTTTTTAACGTAAGTGTTAGCTTTTTAGACATCCTGTCACTTTGATCACATGGAAAACAATCAAAATATTTGAGAAAAAAAACAAACATTTGATATAGATACTTTGAAGGCATTGTCTCTTAAAACTTAAAACCCACTCACTACTTAATCCACATTTGCAGTGGCAGTTCCCACAATGTTTTAACAAGCACAGTGGGATATTAAAAGTATCTGTTGGTTGTTTCTGATTAGCTGCCACTGAACTCTGACTGTAATCCCATAAGCTCAGACTCACAGACTCTGAACAAGCCTACTGATGGGAGGAACTGCAGAGGAGTTGCTCTAACTAGTTCTTCTTATACATTATAGAAGGCTTATCACACTTAACCTTGAATAGAAAAACCATTAAATGGCTGCTAGTTGTCCAGATGATCATGCCATAACCAACAGTTTATTGTGTCATTCTCTGAAACAGCAAACGATTTGTCAATCAAGTCTATTAGGCCTTGATTCACACAATTTTTTCATTCGTCCTCCTTTGCAGAAAAGAATGCATCAGCAAAAGGACAGAATCTTAGTGCTATGTGATTTATTAATGCTGCAAATTAGACTGTATACCAAAAGTGGACGTAGCCACTGTGACATCACCCATCTGTTTGTGGACTATTGTTTTGAAGCCTCAAGTTTGGTTTTTTGGCCCTCGCCAGCTTGTTTTTTTGGGACCAGAGGTGACCGGACGTGACCACATTTGGGTGAGATATTGACGCTAGATAGCTTGGTTAGCATGGTGAATCCGTAATTTCAAGTTAACTGTGACTGAGATGCTAATTTTGGCAAGCAAAAAACAGGTTTGAAACCAAATGTGCTTATTAGAAAAATAACTAGCCGACACTTAATACGTTTTTTCAATGTCTCTGATCAAATGTACAAAGTGCAGTAGATACGAGTCGCCTCTATCCTGATTGATAGGTCGCCGTGGTTGCGACTTGTCAATCACAAGATAGCCACGCCCTAAAGCAGACCCTGCTTCATGGTCTAATTTTATCTAAATGGGGTCATAATTTACTTAATGACCATCATGCTGTTTTGAAGAAGAGTTAAAATTAGTGATTGAGACCATAAACTCATTAGGACAGTGTTTACTGAGGTAATAAATCAAGTAAGAAGTACAGTCAATTTGCTGTTAAGTCCAATGCAGTCAGAATTTTAACTAGTGGAGTCGTCCCCTGCTGGCCCTTAGACAGAATGCAGGTTTAAGGCACTTAAGGCTTCACTTTTCAGACCCGGTGGTTCTAGCTTGCTCTGCAATGAGAGAGAACTACCTAATAGAGGCTGCTTTAAAAAATCCTATTTTTTAAATTGTATGTAAATCTCATCATTTTATTGACATTGAGCTTTTATGCATTTGAAGTGGGCCTAATGCATCTACATGTGTAAAAATTTATCAACAGATTTATCAATGTATGGACAAATGCAATGAATCCAGGCTACTGCTGATGGCTGTATTACTCCTTTGGCGTCATTAATGTGTCTATTAGTAAATTTTCAACGCTTTCAAGGTGCAATAATATGGTAGGGGACTTTTTAAATTCAAACTTTAACAGACAGCCTTTTTGCTACATGAATTTTTGCACTATTTATCGCCAAAATAAAGCAGGCGGCCACATATGATATTCGTTTTTCATTTTCTGAGATCCCTGAACGTTATGTGGTGTAAAATTGATATTGATTCATACAACGTTGACAATATTTAAAATAAACAAAACATACAAAATAAAATGAGATTTTGTACAGTCATACATTTGAAAAAACACAACCGACAACAAAGCATTTTTATGTTACATCTGTATTGATATGATCTCTACAAAAAATATCTCTATCAATGTTTCCAAAGTAATTCCCAAAGAATTTATAATTTCATAGTATGAAGAAACAATGACTTCGTTCGACCCTCAGGTAGAAAACCCTGTGAGGAAAGAAAAATGACAGACATCAATCATTCTGAGTCAGTCAGGGTTGATTGGCATATCTATCCTCATTCAACCTGTCTGTACCCATTAGTGAGCAAAATTGTATGGTATACCATATGTGATCATTCTGTTCTCTCTGCTATTAAGCTGCTAATAGGTTAAAGTGGACTTTTTCTCCAACTGTCAATATAGCTTAACATCAAAGGTCATTAGGTGTGTGTATATAGATATATATATATATATATATATATATATACATACATATACATATACATACATACATATACACATATATATATACATATACATATATATATACATATACACATATATATATACATATACATATATACACATATATATACATATATATATATACATATATATATATATATATATATATATATATATATATATATATATATATATATATATATATATATATACACATATACATATACATATACATATATATATATATATATATATATATATATATATATATATATATATATATATATACATATATATATATATATAATATATAATATATATATATATATATTATATATATATGTATATATATATGTATATATGTATATATATATATATATATATATATGTATATGTATGTATGTATGTATGTATGTATGTAACAGTTTCTTGTTTTTAATCTTCATATATCAGTCTTCACAAATGTTCACTGAAGACTAGTACCATTTCTCAATCTGTGTAACTGAGTTGGGCTGTGAGTATTTCCTAAACTTACCTGCCAGTGATATCATCAGGGATTTCAAACTAATGGAAACTACTTCTTGTCCTGGATCCTCGGCGCGGCCTCCAGAGACGGTGAAGAATGGGCAGTGGGAGGGAGTCAAACTTCAAGCAGGAAGTCTACTCCAATGTTACCTACAATTTTAGAGTCTCGATTTGGACTAAGCGTTTCTACATGATTAACAAGTTTGCAAACACAACATACCAATACACTATTTTGTGTAAAAAAAAAAAAAAATGTTGACACTACAACAGTACATGAACCTGCAGCTGAGGACAAGGATGCTGACCAAAACCTGTCCTAGAAATGATTTTTATATACTACTAATTTGCAACTGCAAGTATGTAGAGATACACGTAATGTCATATGTGTAACATTTTTTAATCAATAAGGTAACATATTTTAATGAACATACCTGCAAAGTCGCAAAATATCAATGTTGAATGTTTCTGCAAAATGTTCACAAACAATATCATTCAATCGTTTTCCTACCACTCTATATACAATACCCACTCTTGTAAAGCCAAAATGAAGTTGTTGCAACTAAGGCATGATTAATGTGTTTATGCTTATGCTTAGGCACTGAAAGCCCTTTGTCATCTCTGCCAAATATTGAAAAAATTACGTTTGAGATAGGTCGCTGTGGTGGCCTAAACCTAACAACATAGTGGAGACCAGGGTGTATCTTTCACAATAAATATTGGGTAGTGTTTAAAATGTTTTTTACAAAGACCACATGTGACTGTGCACAGAAAAGTACCAAAAAAGTGCCAAAGGGGTGAACTAGTGAAACTGGGTTTAGATATGTTTGTGGACAAGATCGTAATATACTTAACTGAACAACATCTCCCTGTCTGATATTGTGTGTTAGTGTGTGGGCACGACTCTATTGCTGAACTGTCAGTCTCTCATCTGCAGCTCCTTTTGATGGGCCCTCGTTATGATCACCACATATTTACAACTGTGGCTAACGAGAGGTCAGCAAAGACAGAGGTTCAATGCCTTTCAATGATTGGATGATGGATGATTTAAAAACTCACAGTTGTAGAATGTTTTTTATAACCTCTCCGTGTTAATCTTCACTTCAGTGCTTAAAATATTGTCAGACATGGAAGGAGTGTGTTGGTGAATGTTGGTTTCACTCTGCCTGCTGTAAAATTTTGAGAGCATCATATTTTTTAAGCTGTATAAACACTGCCTTAGTGCAACACTCCAGAAATCTAGCAATGTTTTATTTATTTATGTTTGAGCTTTTTCAGTACTACTTCAGTAGTATCTATTGATCCATGTTGGAATCATTGCAATAGCAAAAGTAATTGTAAAGTCATTCAGCTGAAAATGAAATAGAGACATAACAATAACATCACATTATTATTTATTTTTTATTTTTGTTTCATTCAAATACATAATACTCATTGTCTAACTGTTTGAAAAAGATATATGAGCATTTGCGGATTCATTTAATAAGATTTTTACAATGGTTATACTGTGTATTTGAAATATTATTATAGCCACATTAGAGCAGCACAGTGACTCACTGACAAATAAAAGCACAGTTGTTTATAGGCCTACTTGTCTCATCCCCATGAGTTAGGAGTATAATAAATATCATGGAGGTCTCACTGTTTGCTTGGTGCCATAAAAAAAAAAAAAAGGGCGCGCTTCGAAGATTTCAGGAGTATCTAAAAATAAATATCTTATCAAGGTCTATGCATAATTAATGATTGGTCATTTTACATAAGGAGCGGGAGTTATCTTTCGCACTGCCCTTGCCAATCATCTTGTGTCACAACTACAGAAGGTTTGTATTCAGCCCATCGTATGCATCTTCCCAGTGATATTTAAATCCTTGGAATAATTTTTTTGTGTTGCTGTAGAAACAAGCTACCCTTCCAACTCCAATTGTCTGGAGTTAATATAGATTTTTTATTTTACTCATCTGATTTGCTAACCAAGAATTAAATCGTTGTGGGAGATTGCCTTCAAGGATGTGGTCGATGTCAGATGAGCAGGAAGGCAAGTACAAATTACAAACTTGTGTTCGTCCTGCCACTGCAATGAAAACCTTTCTACATCTGGTACATTTTAAAGAGGAAAATACACTAGCACCTTATCCCCCATACACTGGTGATGTTGAGATGAAATGCATTGGGATTGTGCTGCACACCAATTTCCCTACTGGGACAAATAAATGTATCTATCGATCTGAAATACATACCCAAAACGCATTTTACTGAAATAGTTGGGAGAAAACACAGATGCCAGGGAAAAATGTTTTTATGTGTAAGATAATTCAGCAATGATGAAGTAGGTTTGTACTCATTATTGGGTAATTGTGTAAAACACATCTGTTCTGTCTTTCCCTCTAGTCACCTCTCCAAATCAGTCTAGGACAAGCAGTTGTGACAGACAAGCAAACAAGACAATGAAAATTATAAAATAAAATGAAATCCTAGTAATACTGCATATTCCTATTTAACAAACACAGTAATGACACGTAAGGGTGGCCTCGTCAGGGCATCCATCTTATTTAGCAGCAGAATGTGTATCTACATTCTGCTGGGGTATTGAATTCAGATGGGAAATTGGTCCAAGAATGAGGTAGTGATTGCTGACCGCTCCATATGTTTCCTGTCATAGAAAACTTCAATAATATAAAGAGCATCTGTCAAAAAAATAATACAGTCAGCAGGAGCTGTCAATTTCCATTTATGAGCAACATAATGCTACTATCTCAAAGCTGACAGGAAGCAAATACTATGACTCCTGGTTATTTTGAATGTATGAATCCTTAAGTGATACTCTGGGTCACGTCAACCACACTAATTGTAAAATGTTTTCATGAGACAAGTGCAGTCGGTGTCTGGTTTCCTTCAAATCTGAATTTAATGAATCATATCAAAATGGTAATAAACCTAGGGTTTGAAAGAATGTAAATATAGATAAATATGCCTGCACAAGAAAAGCCACTTTAATAGCCTACAAAATAAAAGTTATCAAATATGTAAAAAATAAAAGAAATGTTTAAAAAATACACAAAACTCATGTAAAAAAGATATTTTTGGAAGAGAAAAATGGATGTGAACACAATTACTCGTTGCTTTTATTCTACCTTTCAGTCTTGTTTTATTCAGGAAGACATGTTTTGAGTACACAATGTCTGTTTTACGATTAAGTATGCCATTACCGGCAGACTGTTCACAGTGAAGTATATTCAAGAACATCACATGATCGTCATTGCACAGTCTGAAGAGAGACTATGTATTTTAGGGCGGTTGAGTTTGTCCAGTAAGCTCACGGCTTATACTCAGAAATTCTTGCTAATCTAGTACACATCTGGACATTTCTTGTGTACACACAATCCACATACAGCCTCCTCCAAAAGTATTGGAACGGTAAGGTAAATTCCTTTGCTTTTGTTGTTCACTGAAGACATTTGGGTTTAAGATCGAAAGATGAGTAGATGCAGTTCAGAATTTCAGCTTTTATTTCGTGGTATTTTTTCTTTTTTTTCTAATCTAGATGTGTTACACAACTCAGGACATATCACCGTTTGTATTAGACCACAGCATTCTTAGGTGAGCAAAAGTAATGGAACAAATAATCTTAAAGTTAATAACATTTAATATTTGGTGGCATAACCCTTGCTGGCAATAACTGCCTCAAGCCTGCGACCCATCGACATCACCAAACTGTTGGATTCTTCATTTGTGATGCTTTTCCAGGCTTTTACCGCAGCTTCTTTCAGTTCTTGTTTGTTTTGTGGTGTTTCTCCCTTCAGTCTCCTCTTAAGGAGGTGAAATGCATGCTCTATTGGGTTAAGGTCAGATGATTGACTTGGCCAGTCTGAAACCTTCCACTTTCCCCTGATGAAGTCCTTTGTGTTGTTGGCAGTGTGCTTTGGCTCATTGTCCTGCTGCATGATAAACTTCCTCCCGATGAGTTTCAATGCATTTCTCTGTAAATTGGCAGACAAAATGTTTCTGTACACTTCTGAATTCATTCTGCTGCTACCATCAGTTACATAATCAATAAATATTAATGAGACAGTTCCAGAAGCAGCCATGCACGTCCAAGCCATGACATTACCCCCACCATGCTTCAAAGATGAGCTTGCATGCTTCGGATCATAAGCAGTTCCTTTCTTTCTCCACACTTTGGCCTTTCCATCACTTTGATAGAGATTAATCTTGGTCTCATCAGTCCATAAGATTGTGTTCCAGAACTTTTGCAGCTCATCTTTGCAAATTTAAATCTGGCCTTCCGATTCTTCTTGCTGATGAGTGGTTTGCATCTTGTGGTGTGGCCTCTATATTTCTGCTCTCTGCGTCTTCTTCCAACAGTGGATTGTGATACCTTCACCCCTGCACTGTGGAGGTCGTTGGTGATGTCACTTACTGATGATCTGGGGGTTTTCTTCACAGCTCTCACGTTATTTCTGTCATCAACTACTGTTGCTTTCCTTGGCTGACCTGTTGGATGTCTGTTGCTCAGTACACCAGTAGTTTCTGTCTTTTTCAGGACATTTCCAAATAGCTGTGCTTGCCCAATGTTTGTCCAATGGCTCTGGTCGATTTTCCTTCTTTTCTCAGCTTGACAATGGCTTGCTTTTCTCCCATAGACAGCTCTCTGGTCTTCATGTTGCTTTATCCTCTTTAACAGGAAATGCAGTCTTTATAGGTTTGAACCAAGGATGAAAACTTAGACTAGTCACGCAGAGTTATTTAATGTTTGGACAATCAACCTAAAAGCCAACACCGGGGCAACAAGAAACATCTGTCAGTCACGTTGTCATGTTCCAATAGTTTTGCCCACTTGAAAACTGGGTGGGTTCAAACAAAGGGTGATATGTCCTGAGTTGTTTAACACATCTAGATGTGAATATCAGGAAATGAGAGCTGAAATTCTGAACTCTTGTCTCATACTCATCTTTTGATTTTCTTGATCTTAAACCCAAATGTCTTCAGTGAACAACAAAAACAAAGGAATTTGCCTTACCGTTCCAATATTTTTGCAGGGGACTGTATCATGCAGTTGAAATGCAATGTATGTACATTAGTAAGTGATTCCGAACAAAACTATAGTCTTTCTCAGCCAGCAGGTTTTTATGTCCCCTCCTAGGAGCTAAGAATGCACCAATCTGGATATCAGACCAATACTGACTCAAATATCTGGATCAGGTATTGTGACAAAGGGGCCGATCTATTCAATTACTTGCGTAGACCCAAAAAACAAAACATTTTGTATTATAAATTTAGGAAGCAATGTTTAAAGGTTCAGTGTTTAAGTTTTAGTGGCATCTAGTGGTGAGAGTTGTGGATTGCAACCAACTGTTCAGTCTACCACTGCCCCCTACCCTTTCAAAGAACTTAGGACAGCTGGCTGATACATCACAAAAGGTGTTGTCTTCTGAGACAGCAGAGTGTAGCCGGTCAAGAAATTAGATTTCTTTAAGTAGATTTATTAATAAGTTATATTTACTTAATTATTCAAGAAAACACTGACAGATAACATGGAAAATGTATGCAGAGTCTGTAACATTGTCACTATTTTACAGTGTCTGCACTGCCAGAATTCTACCTGAAGTAGAACAAGAAGAACATAGTGAAGAAATGCCGTTTGACATACTGTAGAAACATGACGACGTCCATCGAAGGCGGGACCCGCAGTGTATGTAGATAGAAATGGCTCATTCTAAGGTAATAAAAACACAACGTTTCATTTTATAAGGTCTTTACACACCACTGACAACATAGTTATTATTCTTATATTGCATTTCTGTCAATAGATCCTCAGAAATATTACACACTGAAACTTTAAGTCATGCCTGATGTTGCCTGACAAATGAAATTATGATTCCGATACAGCTTATTAATGTTACACTGGTATTGGATCGGTAATTGGCCGATACCCAAAACCCAGGTATTGGTATCGGTATCAGGACTGAAAAATTCAGATTGGTGCATCCCTACTGGAAGCTCAACCAGCCTCAAACTGAGCATTTTGCCCCAGTGAAACAGTAACTTTCTACCTGAGTATCAGCAAAACAACAAGCAGACAGTGGCAGATCTGTGCTAATGTAGCTAACTGCCTCTGCCTTGCATCGGTATAGGCTAGTATAAAGATATCACTCCACATTTGCTTTGTAGCGTCATGTCTTGCTCACTTTGACATAATACCGGTGGTACACAGGATGGTAATATGGATCGTGTTAGCTGGTGAAGTAAGGTGGAAAGGCAGAAAATCCAGTGTTTCCCATTAATTAACGAGACTATGGCAGCCCGCCACAGTCTGATATTAACATTAAAGATTTCTAAAGTTGTGTTTTGCACCGCTGCTCCCCGATGCTGTAAACTCGCGCGCTCGCTCACTTTGGCATCCAATTCGAGACAACCACTTTTTTTTTTAGGTAACTACGGTAGCGTTTGAACAGTGTTTAGAGGTTCCACTGTCTAGCCGCTTTATTTGGAGTGCATACGTTTTAGAGCCTTTACTGTAAGGCTATTAAGTCTTATGAGCAAAACATGCATAATAACTTATCAAATTGCGTTGGACTTGGTGAATGTAGTGCGAGGCTAGAGGATACACATGTGACAAAGTCCGGTTTTCAAAATAAGGTGTTAAAACAATTTATACAGTATGGAAATAAGATTAATTGGATTATATTTACAGGATGTATAAAACATGTTACATGTGTCCATTAAAAGTAAAATAAAATGTTAGTGAAATTACTTTAAATTATTCTTTGATTTAGGGTTGCTGGAAAAACACCAGTTAATCAGACTGTTCCATCACTATTATCTATCTATATATCTATACAGTGTGTTTATGATCAAATTGTTTACTAGGCCACAAAACTGTTAAGAATGCAAAGTTCTTCATAGAGCCAGCCTCTTTATTTAGTTTTAACGTGCACCAAATTAATGCACTTAACATTAAAATGCTCATTTTTCTTCCAGGGAACCATGCCCCCAGACCCCCTTAGAAGGTCGATGTCCAGCCACCATAGTCTTACAAAATCCTGTGGGAAACACTGCAACTATAGTATTTTGCACCAGATAACGTAACTGGTCGGCGTTAGCCGGCAAGCTAATGTTATCTCACTAGAGCTAACTAAAGCACAAAATCACTATATATTTCACATGTTTTGCAGTAATGTTAGTTTACCTGTCCAGTAGGATGAAAGCCAACTTCATAGACACGGATTAAAGGACTTATGTCTCAGCATGACCTGTAAAAACTTATCCATGCATTTGTCTTCAGTTGTCTCGACTACTGTAACGGTATCTTTACAGAGGACCCTAAAAAATCAATCAGACAGCTGCAGCTGATTCAGTACGCAGCTGCTTGAGTCCTCACTAAGAACAGAAAAGTGGATCACATAAGTCCAGTTCTGAGGTCTTTACATTGGCTTCCTGTCTGTCAGAGAATTGATTTCAAAGTACTGTTGTTGGTTAAAAAGCACTTAATGGTTTAGAGCCAAAATACATTTCTGATCTTCTGCTATGCTATGAACCATCCAGACGTCTCAGGTCCTCTGGGACAGGTCTCCTTTCTGTCCCCAGAGTCTAAACTAATCATGGAGAAGCAGCGTTCAGCGTTTTATGCTCAATATATCTGGAACAAACTCCTAGAAAACTGCAGGTCTGCTGAAACTTTCAGTTCTTAAATCAAGACTGAAGACTTTTATTTTTACCACTGCCTTTAATTAAATTAAATTTAAGGCTGTATATTGATAACTTACACTGCACTTGTCCTGTAACAACTGTCCTGTTTTCTGTTTTTAGATTTTCAGTGAACACTATTTAAAAAGCTTAGAGTGCTCTTTTGAATGTACCTTCTCACATGGCTGATCCTCAGTTAACAGGGCTGAGTGGAATTACAAGGGTTAGAGTCCCTGTTTTCTTCACTGTTAACTTGCTGACAGGGCCCGCTATCAATCGCTTTTATCAGAGTTTGACTTTAAGGGTTTGAGTCTCCGTAGGGTTAGAGTCTCTAAGGGTACGTTCAGACTGCAGGCCTTAATGCTCAATTCCGATTTTTTTTGCCAGATCCAATTTGTTTTATTTTTTTTGACAGTTCACATTATAGTTTAAATGTGGCCCACTGAAAGTGACCAGCATGCGCAGAAGACTAACATGACGTCACACGCTGCATGCTGTTGCAGGCTACAGAAGTAAACAAGGATCAACATAGCTCGCGGGAGTCTCCTGTTTTTCATTGTCCTCTCACGGGTCACATTTCTTCCGAATTATGACGTTTACAACTTATGGTTTCTGGTGCTGTACATCGCAGCTGCCCCACAACTCACTCTCTCTCTCCCCACTGTGTCCGCTCGGACAAGTAGCATGCACGTAACTCAGAAGAGAGCTCGCGGTGGATTTCAGGTGTAAGAGGGGGAATCTGTGAGCAGATGATAGCGAGGTAGAGGAGGAACACCTACTCTAGAGTGACGTCAGAGTAGCATCAGATGCAACCCAAGTGTCCAGACTGAGGTCGACCCAATACCTTTACATACGAAGCAGAGTAGTGGCTGTTGCAAGCAACAGAGAAACAGGCATGTGGTTTATTTCTAAGTGAGGTTACAGCCTGTTGACACAAAGGAAGTAAAAAGTGATGTATTAATACGTGATTTCATTGAAAAACTGCATATAGCCCCTTTTAAATATTGCTGTAAACAGTCTGGACACAAAAACAATACATTTTTGGTCCTGACCAGCTTCCCGCAATCTGTCCTTCACTGTTCCGCACTCTTGACTGACTTCTTAATCAGAGGTGGCTGTGAGTACACAATACCCATACTCAAGTAGTCTACAGCTTGTTGTTCCTCCCTGTCTCTTACCTCCACTGCTACCTCAACAACTTGAGTAGATGATGACATGGGGAGAGAAGGGGGGATTATTAAAATTAATTGGGTGGGGTTTCAACATGATTATAAATTCATATCCAGAATTGCTGGAATTCCGTGACAAAGACAGTAAAGTGCAAAAAGCTGTACAATGTAAAGACCATACTGGTAATGACCAAATAGTTGCTTATTGAATTGATGCATGGAGCTGTTCCATCTCATTTCATTGGATACTAACTTTTCAGTAGTGTTGTGTCGTTCAATGAACGTTTTGTTCATAAGACCTAATCGTGTGTATGACTCGGGAGGAACTGGTTGTCTCTGAGTGATTCGTTCATTTTCACGCATGCGTGAAGGATCTTGGACTCTTACGTTCACTCGTCACACGGCAGCTGCATGGGCTCCGTCAGCACAGGAAACAGAATTGATTAGTTGATGACTCTCAACTGTGGGTTTGTTTGAGTCGTTCATTTGTCACGTGACAGCTCGGCTACAGGGCTGTGGTAAGCAGGCAGCACAGGAAACAGAACTGATTAGTTCACAACTCTCAACTGTTGGTCTCTAGGTTTGAGTCGTTCATTTGTCACGTGACAGCTCCTACTGTGGAGCAGGAATGAACTAATAGTTCACTGCTCACATGGGTCCCCCTCAGTCTTTCGTTCATTCGGCAGGCTGAGTGACTGCCAGCGCCGGAGAATGAGAGGCAGGTCAGCTGTCAGGTAACAGTCACTGGACTGACATTATATAGCTATTTTGTTAATTATGTGACATTTTATAAGCATAACGTTATTACAACGCAGTGATGTGCTTTAAAGTTTTAACACAGCCGCACCGTAACTTTAGTCCTGCTAGTGTCTAACATTACAGCTAACAGCTGATGAGTTGTTCTGTTGCTCCACTTCAGAGTCCTGACTGGGTTCTACCTGAAGCCAAATTACCTCAGAGGTCGTCTCCTCTCCGCCAGAGAACGCAACGTAACTTTTCCTTTTTATTTATCAGAGTTGTGCTGTTGTTTCACAGCTCGTGACTGGTGAACAACCTGGCAGTGTTTGAGAGTGATGTGCTCATGTTTGTTTCTCTGTCTGCAGAATCCAGACCTGATGTGGCCCATTCTGAGGTGAATTTGTGCATTATACTTTGTAAAATAAAGCAAGCCAGGTAGCCTTCCGTGTTTGAGAACCAGCCTAGTTCAAATGAACGAAATGATATAAAAAAAAGATTAGTTCATTTTAATGAACGGGATTTTAATAAACGAGTCTGTCAAAAGACTCGAACTTGCCGTCACTACTATTCAGTCATATATTTCAAGTAGGGCTGAACGATTAATCGTTTTCAAATCGAAATTGCAATTTGAAAGAACGCGATTGCTAATTGTGAAGACGGCGATTAAAATGTAGTAATACAGCCATTAGGCTCGTTTTAAACAGTCATGCAGTTACAAATTAATTCCGTTGTCTTCCTTGTGTGACAGACCTGCTCACCAATCAGAGCGGGCACAGGGCGTGTACATTTTACAACAACAAACGACACTAGAGGAAAACGTGGGATAATGGCGCCAGCTGAACCGACACAAGCAGCGGGTGTGCTGTGGTTTTGTCCGGCGACAACTCACACTGAAGTGTTTCAGCAGCGGAGCGTTTAGCCTACATGTAGTTAACGTGTTGTTAATGTCATTTTTTGTGCTTCAACTACGGATAACAATTCCCTGTGAGCCCGTTCTGTTCTCTCCAGGCTAATGTTACATATCCACTTGTAGCATTTCAGAATAAGAGTGTTTTGCCTGTTTGATTTTGCTGACTTGTTCATATTTTGCCTATTTGTTCAGTTGTGCTTGATTTTTGTACTTCTATGAAGTACTTGTACGATCGATGTACGATCGGGAGTCTGCAAAGGGTGTTTTATAAAAATCGCAATTAGATTTTTTTCCCCAAATCGTTCAGCCCTAATTTCAAGCATCCAAATATTGATGACTATTGTATAAAGTGTTTAATGATTAATACATCATGTTTGTTTTATAAGAATGTGCAGAGAGGAGTAATAAGCCTGTGTATGTGATAGGGCAATGAAATCAAGGGTGTTCTTGTTTGTTTGAACAGTTGCCCTCTTTGCATGTGCACTGTTACTCACGCCTAAAGTAATCCATACCATATGATAATAATTACCACAAACCTGGAAATAAACATCTGGCAAACAATTATTCCCATGTACGGTGTATGTATGCTATTAAATAAGCAGACATACATTTAGAACAGTAGAGCTACAGATGTAACCTAACCTTGTCATGTGTTTCTATCAAGGCAAGCCTTAGCCTAATGATTTTAATAATAGTATGATAAGGAAACTATTGTAGGCTATAAAAACAATGCCAAATAGCTCTAGTACATTATTTGGCATTGAGCACCAGAAGCTGGCTGACTTTCTGATAACATTACAATTATGTCATCTTATCTTATCATTAATTGAATAAATCACCATTCATCACCTGCTTACCGCTCCAAGTACACTCTCCCCTGCTCACTCAATTCCTCTCTTCCTCGTCACACGCCTGCTCCCCACATGGCCAGCTACCTCTCCTCCTTCCACCTGTTGCTGCATAACAGTTATTGCTGTCACAGTAGATGTTTGGCTCTGAGCCAGAGCCACGGCATCTGACAAGAGACGCAGAGAGGACAGAGCAGGAGGGGTGGGGCCGGCCCAGTAAGAGATGCAACTGGGCCAGCCTAGTGTCATAATAGAAAATGTAAAGAAAAGTTATCAAAAAACAAAGGGTTTAAAGGTTATATGTGGATGTTAAGATGTCTTATCATACTGTCAAACTTGTTATTTATATTTTTCTATACTCATGTGTATCACAATAGCATCTTATCCAGTTAATTAAGAACTGCTGGTGCTATAACATTATTTGAACAATCAAGTCATTGCCTTAGCGACGTGCTGCTCTTAAGATATGTAGACACACATTTAGACAAGGTATCAAATGAATAATATAACTTGTACTTAAGTTATTTTTAATGAGTAATACCATATTCACATTGTTATTTTTTCATCTCAGTTTAATTTTCAGTTCACAGTATACAATATATAGTACTAGTTGACCATTGTGAGGTCTGAGTACATCTAATACAGTAGGGGACGCTTCAAATTATGTGGGGCAATTATCCATTATAGATTAATTAAACTTGCCAGACCTTTGTAATCTAAATCTAATTGACTCATTAGAAAATAAATTGCATAAATTAATGGTCTGGAGTGCGCAGCAAAAATAAATATATTATATGCTGTTCTTGGATTCTAGAGAAAAGAAGAGCATTTGTTTAATAATGGCACCTAATATGGAAAAAAAAAAATCATATCACTTTGACACTAAAGATGTCCCTTTTCGTCACTTTAAATTTAACTGTATAATATAAAAACACCCTACCCAGTCAGGCTAGTTTTAGACACGTATGATTAAAATAGAAGTCATTGATTTTGTAAATCCTTGTTAATGAAAGCCAGAAAAATAATTGACAATGTGCTCTCAGCATCCCAGCATCTTCCACTTCTGTATCCCTTGGCTGAAAGATCCTCAATACTTAAATAAACATAAATGAGGTGCTGCGAACAGGAAATCGACAACGCACATCTTAGAATAAAATGATTTATTAAAGTACTTGCTGAAATGAATGGACACGCTATAGAAAGCCATTATATACCCACCATTAACAGTGCATCATTTTAGAAATAAGCTGATCAGCACTTTTAGAGATGTAACTGCCGTTCCTAGAGAAGATAGATGGCCCTCTGTATTCATTATCATTTGGATATGTGCAGAGTTGCTTAGATCCACACAGTACAATGAGGTGTT
>NW_024041415.1:0-23551 GCF_014851395.1 Micropterus salmoides
AGCATAAAAGCATAAATGTTTATGACTGCTGATGTAGGATTGCCAAGCGGCTGTCATGCCCAAGTGTCCGGTCAAGTGTCTTTGAGCATGCTAAAGCGCCTAGCTGCTCGCCCACTGTTGGTCACTCTGGTTAAATGTGTCTGCTAGAAAACCATTGATGTGTCTGGAACACGGTGCATAAATTGTACCCAGACGCGCTGTTGCTGTATGACACTTTTGATTGATGATGAAAAGGAGGATTAAATAAAAACACTGTAATGCTTCCCATGCGCTGCCTACAAATAAAGCATGTCTCACATTATGGAATATGGCTCTATAGAGAGAAATTTTCTTTACAGGTTTTTATTTCTCCTCAGATTCTGTTATGGGTTTAGCTATGAGATGTACAGCCCATATTAATTATAGTGTGAAAGCCCCCTTGAGAGGAACTAACTTGAATCCAGGGTTTTTGTTACAATGTTTCCTCACTGCAGGGGCACACGGGGAAATGTTCTTTTTGTATGAAAGCCCAAGTAAGGTAAACTTTATGGATTTGTTGTGGGAATAGGCTTTTCTCTGCAGTGGGGGGCTTAGTGTGCACTTGTTTGTGGAGTACCAGTGCATGGGTGCGTAGGTGCGTAGGTTTGTGTGTAGTGGGTGGTTCAGAAGAATGCAGGGGAGGGGGGGGGGTAACCTGTCTCTGACCTTGATGGAAAAAGCAATCTTACCACCGAGGTAAAAATGACACCAAGCATGGGATTTGCTGCTTTGCAGTGACTGAACTACTAACATTGATGCTCACCCAGCAAAATATACTGATCTTTTCTATCAACAGTGTCCTGAATTCATTGGTCCCTAAAAGTTTGAACAACAAATTTTAGAAAAAGTCCCAGGCTTCTGGATACAATAATTTCTTTTCCTCCTCATTTTATCTCAAAGCTCATCTCCATAACTATTGACTGGCTCTCAGTATGTCATTAGTGATATATCTTATAGCCCACTAGATGGAGCAATGGTATAGTATTATATTCAAATCTGACTAGCGTCAGCATTTCAGCCCAATAACAAATGCTCTATATATTTTATTGAAACAGAATCCTGTATTGCTACAGAATGCTTGGCTGGTCAGCCATAAAAATGCCGGCTTTATATTGCTTTTCTACTGCATATTATTTTTTAATTAAGCTCATTTTAATAAAAATCTCCATCTTTGCAAGCAATCAACCACAAATCTACAAAATGTGCTGCAAAATGGAGATAGAAAGATTCCTTGTGATAGCTATGTATAAATCTAGGCCTATCTATAAAAAGTGCAACTGGGGACAGAAAAGTAAGCAAATTCACAACACAAAACTCCACGTCATGTTTGAAACAACATTCAATACTTCAAATAGACAGAAAGTGTGATAACGTATTGCCTCCTGCCAAGGTTATTATTGCATTTAATAGATTTTCCCCTCTCTTTGACTCCTAAAAATTGCCACTGGGCTTAAATGCCAAAAAGTAAATCATTAATCTAGCCCCGGCTCTTATTTAGCACACCTTCTGCTGTGTACTGTGTCTCAGGAGAGCAGGAGACACTGCTCTCATTTTGCTGCATGACTGCAGTGTCTAGCAATGACCGGACAAATCTCCGAGGCTTTGTGAAGTGAAAAGACTCCAACTCAGGTGTTGTGCTAATCATGCAGAATTCAGGGAAAATTTCACCCAACAACTCATATTTTCCTCATAATCAATGTAATATAGGAATACAAGGTTTTGGTGGATAAATATTAGAAAGCATTTCTAGCAAGGACACACAGTAGATGCAGAAACGGGTCAAATACGTAGAGGTCTGCAATAATTTACTGTTTATTGAAAACTGAGCCTGGTCAAGTATGTAAAAAAGTCTAAATTTTTTTTCTGTGCATGACCTCTATTCATACAATGCATTATTCAATGGGCATTGACGGATCACCCGCTTGCTGATCTTTGTGGTTCTTTGTGTTTAAACAGACAGACATCATCCAAACCATGATAGCAGAATGCATCGCAGAGGAGCCATAACAGCTATCCAATACCCCGAACACAAAGTTCTGCCAAATCTCACTCAAGGTCAAAAACAGACTAGAAGTCACAAGTTGGGACACAAACTCCAGGGTGCTGGGTTTATCTCTGTCCCCACTACACCAGTGCAACCGTTATTTTTTTTCAACACTGGTTCGGGATGTGAATTTTTTTTCTTTTCTACCATTGTGAAAATAGTCTCTAGAGGAATATTTGTTCTCCAAGAGGGCAGAGAACTGGATCAGAGGCTAAGTTGGGGAAAGGTCATACAGAAGGATCGAATCCCAGGTCGGCGAGGGGCAATATGTGCAGAAATACTGCTGTGTCAAGTATGATAGACTGAACATGTAACGTCCTTGTAAAACTCCCACCTCTTTCTCCTACTCTCTACTCCCACCACCCTAAATCCTTTCGGTCTACCTCATCCTCCAGTTCCTTGACACTTAAGCACAAAAGCCACACAAAAGACTCACACACACACACACACACACACACACACACACACACACACATTGAAAACAGAATTAGCATGTCACTGCCATGACCTTGAGGGGAAGTGAGTAATATCAGTTTCCAAGGCGACAATGACTCAAGTTTTAACAGCCCATATTTCACAGTCTGTCCTAATGAATATACAGCGTGGGTAATTTTGATTGAGCACCAGCCTGCCTCTGGGATAATGACTTTGACGGTTCTTAGCAGATTTGATGACTTGATGACGATGGATTTGCTTATTTATCCGGAAATTTGCTCCACTTCCTTCATAAAAACATAATTAGCTTGATGACATGTCTTAAAGCCACAGCTCTGCATTAGTTCACTCTTTGTTAAGCTCGGGTTACAACATGCTGTGATCCGACTGCATCTTATTGCTGTAAAACTCTGGAAGGTTCACATTTTACTGCGGTGTAAGTAAAAGTTGACTCTGGCAAGAAAGCACTGTTTCAATGCCAATGTCATCAAATGTGTTAAAAAAGATAGTAAAAAATGAAAACAGAGTTGAGGCAAGTATGCTAGAGGAGACAATGTCCTGAAGATACATCCCTCCGGGAGAGCCATCATGGTTTATAGTCACCTATAAACCTTTCCAGCAAAATGGGATTGAGTATTGACTTGAGTAAAAGCGTGTTAAATCCTTCACACAGATTATGGCGGAGGAAGGACAACGTCACCTGCATGAATTGCAATCGATCTAGTTGTCATACTTACTAAGTTTGGTTGCCACGATGGAGATATTGTGCTGGGCAATGCTCTCTCTGTCAAGGAGTTCGTTTGTGGAAATCGTTCCCTCCACTGGATCAATGTCAAAGTAGCTGTCCAAGTCACTCTTCCAGTCAATGGAATACCTGAAAGAAAATGTTTGTTTAATGGCATTCATTTCCAACATAAACCAGAGAATTAAACCATAGTGATTTTCCCTCTGGGCTCATGTATATGAGTTAGGTGTAATATAACGTTGGCGTAGCCTTCATTACTCATTCTGAATGGTCATTTCCAGAAAATGTGCTGAGGGTCGCATATACATTCCAATCTAGTAATGGGGCACAAGTACTTTGGCCATGCTGAGCAAACGGTTTTCTTGGGAGCATAAATGAATTTTAGGCAGTGTTGAAACCATATCAATCTCTCACGGCTGATGAACAACAAAAGGCATAAAATGTTGGTTTGGTGTCTGAGAACAGAGGGTACAGCGTCCTCTCTGAGAAATACATCTTTGGTCTTGCCCAGTCGCTCTGAATGCAAACTATGAAATAAAAGAGATCTGAAACCAAACTGCATGCCACTGACAGCGCCATTCATCATGCAATGCTATTTGATCTTTAAAGGCTATTTTTCATTAATAATTTTGTGATCGTCAGTGGAGTTCCCACAGGAGAGAATATGTTCCTGTCTTTTGTTCCCCTTCACAAGGAGGTCAAAGGTTGGGGGTTCAGTGCATTGCTCATGGGTACTTCCACAGGATAGATGCTTAATTTCTCATTGATTTGAGCTTGGACTTTCCACATGAAGGACACCCTTTCTAGGCCACCATTCTGCCATTTCTTTCCCTTCTTGTAGCAAGTTTTTTCATCATTAAAGGGTATTTCTCATTAATATTTATCATGCTTGTTTTTACACTGTAAAGCATCAAACTGGACTTGACTCACTCATTAAGAGAAAGAGGCCTAGCGTACATTCAAACCCCCAAGTCTTTTACTGTAATGAGAATGATAACAAAACTACTTAAGTAGAATTTTTTTGCAAGCTTTGGTCCCATCAAATTTTCTGTTTCAATTTTGATTTGTCCACGTCCTCTCTTTACTCTGTGTTGCGTGTAGCCTTGAAGTGAACATGATCACGTCAAAATAGTTTAGTGTGTGAGTCTCTTTGATAAATATTACAGCCAAACTCCCATCAAGAGTTCAAAAGATCAATGGTTTCCAATTTTTCCTCAGGGCAAAACCATTTTTTGGGGGGGGTGGGGGTATCATTGGAGTCAAGCTGCTACTGAAGCAGATTTTTCAGTACGAGTGTGGCCCAGTGGTTAGAGAGACTGCTTTATAACCAGAATATTACAAAGTATGAATGTTTTGAAATTCCTTTGAGCAAGACAATAACCCCCCACCACCACCACCACCAGTTCCCTTGCAATCTGCCAAGATAAATGGCAAAAATGTTTCAGAAACTTAATTTTTTTGTGAGATAGAAAACATGTTTTAGTTGTAATTAGTTCAGTCTCTGAATTATCTAAAGGAGCATAGAGCTCATCAACAGCTGTGAAAAAGAAATCACAGATCTAAAAAGTCTACTTAAGCCTAACTCAGTACTGTGAACTGTAGATATGAAAATTAATTACAGCGTTATCTCCTACTTTGAACTGCAGTACTGTTAACTCAGCCCAGAGAACATTACACACAACAGACAAGGTAATTTAAGAAAAAGTCAAAGCACATCTGTGTTTATTTTCCACAGTCATTGATTTTTAGAGTTTATGGTTTTGCTGCAGTAAACGCTATAAACTTTATTGCTCTTCAGTGTTTTGTGATTTGTGGTATTACCATTTTAGACAGAGGCCAAAAGTTCAGTTCTTAAAACTTATTCTAACTATAGGAAGCTCTTTAGAATCGACCAACAATGCAGTATTCATGACGCTCTTGTGTTTCCCCAGCTAGAGATAACTCTGCACTATACTGCTAAATAGCAGAATCAGTTGAGTCAAAAGTCTAAAAGCATAATTCCCTATGCATGATGGGTCATTGGGTCTATTGTTTAGAAGTGAAGAATGCAAGGCTGCTCTCTGAAGGCACACAAATGAACAATGTCAGCTGTGGTTTTGATGAATATTTAAAGTGCTAGAGACAAAGTGGAGAATGGAGGGCATTAGCTTTTTGTCGTACAAATCTCTCCTTCTTCTGTTCTTTTGTTTTCTCTGGAATAAAATATTCATAATAAAACAACTTCTGTCCATGCAACAGGTATTTTTGTCATTTGTGTCCCGCTCGAGCAATACATTTTCAAAGAACCATAACTATAAAGCAATGTGCCTGAGCAAAAGTAGCTACTGTAAACTATTTTAACAAAAGCGTTCTCATACATTTTTTAAGAATGCACTTCTCTTGTCTTTGCCAATGATGGTCTATTGTTATCTACCACTCAAGTTTTATGATAGAACACAGGATAGTGTGTGCATGTATTTGTGTGGTACAGGGTGTATAGCAAGACAGAGAGACTGAGAAAGAAAAGAAATGACTTGCCTTGAGTATAAATCAGAAGTTCAGTCAAGCATGTCAGAACTATAAAACTGAGCAGTGACGTTTGAATGTCCTACCTGATAATTACTAAGGAGCGACCAGCAGTCTACACTATGTTGCCTTGTAAAATGATTTAGGACCCTTACGGTTTGGTAGGTTTTGTTCTGTTATCCATGTAATTGATGAGGATTAATTTGTGACTTATGTGAAAACAATCACAGTAAAATCAACGTAATTTAACGTAATATAAATTTTAAAAAGTGCAGTTTCTTAGCTTCTGTGAGGCTATACCGACATATTACAATTCAGTTTATATCTTTATCAGTTCTCATGTTCAGTTTAAATTGTGTCAGTCAACAATGTTTTTGGTGTTTTATGTGCAAAATTTCTTTGTATGGTCCAAACACCAGCTCTTTTTCTAATCTAACCTCAAATTGTTACATAGTGTAATGCTGTCACTCTCAGCAACAATTGCAGTACAGCTAATTAAGGATGTGGGCAAAAATAAAAGCATGGGCGCAGCTTCCTCTGTGTTTTACTTGGTCCATTTTAATTGCCACCACAAAAGCTGTACAAATGAACTCTGACAAAAGGTAATATATCCACTTCACTTTCCTCTCAGTTATGTCATATCACTCGGCCAAGCCACTAATGATGTGCACAGTGTTACGCAGCCACATCTACACAAACTATTGGATATATATGATTACCATTAATTAAGTTATGTCAATGATTATCAATAAACATCAGTAAATAATGAAATCTATAAAAAATTAATCCCCACCAAAATATTTTAAAATATCTTCAAAGAACTGCATCCAACTGCATAGAAACAACTTGCCGCTCTATTAAGAAACAGAATATAGAAAATACATATCTTAAATATGTTTTAGCCCTAGTGGATGACAGCCACATAGTGGATAACCTATAAATTCTTGTTTTGTGAAAAACTTAATCTAAATTAAAACAGGTGCTCTTAAACTGTGACTCCAAATCGTATGATGGAACAATAAATATAACTGCATGACTGGTCGAGAGGTGAGTGGCTGGTTAGCAAAAGCTGAGTGTATGAACAGAGTTGTACGCCTTGACCATAGTTTGCAGGGCAAAACAGTGTTTTATATTCATTACGTTCTAGTGAGTAAATATGCAAAAAATGTATGCCATAGAAACTAAACATGAGTTACATTAAAATGTCCAGTTGTTTTTGCTGTGAATTTAAAATGTTCAGTGAAATTTGATTAGTTATTATCAAAAGTTAGATAATATCTGCACTCTAAAAAGAGAGAGTTCATATATCGCTTTAATTTTAATAGTGCAGATATAAGGTTCAGATATGTAAATATGGGGCCACTAATAAAGTTATATTGTCTCTGTAGCATAACGTTGCCAACACATCCTGCACTGCCAAGAGATGATGCTAGCAGGATTTTACATGACAATGTCAAATGTTCTACATAGATTGATTAGTCCTCAAACCGATGAGTAAAACTGACAATACACTCGAGATTAAAGCCATGATGACATTGATGAATGGAGACCGGAGACATTGATGAATGGATTAGAGTTCTAAAACCTTCAATCACTAGCTGCAGTACCACAGTACTTCTCCCTATAGCTCTTTTATCCTTCCATCCTCTCAAGATGAAGATGTGCGTTCAGATCCAGTCCTACTTCATTCACTATATATATGGCTATAAGTATTAATTCCAGATTTCCAGAGTAAGATTTAGTCATTCTGAATAATATGAAAAACTAATTTCCATAATACTTCTTTAAATGGCAAGATAGGCATGGGGCACACTGACATGCGTTTTCTTTCTTTCTTTTCATCCTGAACCCAATCTACAGTATATTATTCAAGTAATGAAGTTTTTACCAAACACTAACATGATCAGACAATCAGAACCTAGTTGTTTAGTTTTTCAGTTAAGTAAGACCATGTCAGACCTTCATCTGTCTCTCCATCATACAGTACTTAAGAACAGAGCTCTTGTCTTAACATTTTATACTACAGAAAATATAATGCAGACTTGGGGATTTTTTTTCTCATTCAGTCAAAATGAACGTACCTCGGGGTTCTGATTGATTCCAAACTTTCTTTCAAGGCACAGGTGAAAAAGGTTTGTAACTGGGTCAAATTCAAACTTTCGGGTTCATTCGTGATGTCATGTCAACAGAGGCGGCAAAGATGTAAATGCATCCTATGATTATTTCCCATATCACTTACTGTTTAAGAGTACAGAGGTGCTTTTAGTCAGTCTGCATTTTCTGTTAAAGCTGCAATAGAACGGACCTCTATTCTAGCAACTATTAGCGAAATGGACACATGCAGTTTATTAAGAGCTCATTTACAGAAATGGTGTATTTAGCACTCAGCTCTCACTCAGTTGCACCTTCGTGACCTCAGTCTGTCTGTGCTGTGAACTTCCTTTGCTGTCTGCTGTCACCTATCTATATATTGCTATTGCCATTCGGTCTTCATGTACCTGCAGTTATAGTGAGAACTTTTACATATTGTATGTGCTTTTATGTGGATGTCTGTGATTCTGCTTTGCATGTTTATATTAGTGTCTTATAATACTGCACAATGTTGTTTTATTTAGTCAATATTCTATTTCTATGAACATTAATATCCTTCATTCCATTGTTTTGTGTGAGTTGTATGATGTGCCTCTGTTTTGCATATTTAAACAGCATTTGACAATGTTGTAAAATGGTGTCCTGAATTAGTTTTTTTTAATTAACATTAATAACATAACATTTCCTTTGTCTTTTTCTGAATGCTTATAAATTATCTCATCTTTGTCACATCTGTTCACTACACAGCAACTACAGATGAAAACTAGCCTTTTGGCTAACTATTGCACAAATCCATTAAAAGATTATAAAGGGATGCAATATGTATTTTCCCGAGAATTGGACTTCATAATATTCACAAATAAACTCTATCCGGCCCAGATAGATTCGGATGCCCTCTTAAGTCCCTTTTAATCTCCATTAAAACATATTTACCACTAAACACAATCAAAATAAGTCATGACTAACTTAAAACAATATTGACCAAACATTTGTAATTGTGGCATTTTAACCCAAGTGGAGCACAGTGGCTGAATGCTTATACTGTGTAGATCTTTTCATGTGAAATTGTCAGCCCCTTCATCAATTTGATAAATGCATATCGATATAACACCATGTACCATGCAATGTACTGAAACTTATGTGTGTGTATATATATATTGTTTTAGACAGAAGAGTTTAACTTTACCTGACTGGACTGCTGCTGGCATCTAAATCCTGTGCCGTCACTGCTCCAATGATGGTGCCCGCGGGTGTGTCCTCATACACATCCATCACATAGGAGGGCTTATTGAACACCGGAGGCTCATCCACATCCAAAACGTTAATCTTCACTGTTGCTGTGTCTTTGAAAGCCCCAAAGCTTTGAAATCGTGGATCCAGATGTGCATTGGAGGCATCTACCTTAAAAGTGTATGCCTTCTTATTTTCATAGTCCAGGGGCTACAAAAAAAAACAGAAACAGTACACAAGTTACTTTCACAATTAATTTCAGTTTACATCACAATAATGTTATAGTCTAGGATTTGCCAGAACTCCTGCTGTTATTTACTTCATCTATATTGTTCAAACTGCTAGCTAAGAGCCCTTGAAGAAATGCAGTAACTCAATATGAGCATCAGTGTTAACAGCCGGTTTGCCCTCGGTTCATTTTTGTTATTCTAGCATTTTCAAGGATGAGTAACTGCTATCACATTTCAATATCAGCCTCATCATATCAAACAAATGTCAGTATTTGATTTCCAATGTTTATGTCACTCAAAACACATCCAAAAAGCATTGCTCTCGCCTGCCTGAAAAGCAGATATGATATCACAGGTGCTAATTGCACGCATTTTGGTTGTTTAAATGACAGCTCAAATGGCAGAGTGGTACCTGTTACACGAGAGACACACAGTAGGTCCTGATCAGGTTAATGCCTCGCCCTTTCAGTGTGAGTTAGTCAAGCTGCACTAACTTGGTTCAGCAGAACTATGCCCCTGTACAAGACTTCTCCAAACAACATCTTAGGGGTTCATATGTTCTACCTCCTCAAGCCGCTGACATATCCGCTCAGGGTCAATTAGTCAAAGCGAGGGGAGGAATCTGCATCCTCGGCATGTCTGCAGCTAAGGTGGAGACATCCGACAGCAGAGACACCCATGTTCGTGCTGCTGCCTGTCTCCTGCCCTCTCATGTGTGACCAACCATACTTGGCAAGCTTGCAGTCGGTCACGCTCTACTGGCCTGGAGTCACATGAGAGACATTCCTTTCTGTGTATTTCAAATTGACTAACATGTAACCACTATAGCAGCAATGCTATCTTCCTGCCCCAGGACTTGGGCTTCTCTGGCATGTTGTTCCAAAAGACACCAAGTGAAAACAGCTGGTAATAGTACAGCAAAATGTGCTTATGTAAAGAGACTATGAGAGGGGAGGTACACTGGAGGATGTAGGGGGGGGAATTTTTTTTTGGACACAAGATGCCAGAACCAGTCATCTGTCCAAATGAAATGTACATGAATTAGCAATCAAATTAAAGTTCAACCACTAGAAATGACCAGAAGCGGTGCAGTTCTGATTTAACAGTGATAGCAGATGCTTCTCAAGCCCTCAGTCTCTCCTCCATCTCCATGGTTTCACAGTCTCGCTGCAACAGCAGGTGTCCGTAAAAAAGAAAAAAAAAAAAGAGAGCGATGTGAAGGCAAGCCAATCTGAAAGCAATCATTGACCATCAACCACAATGATTGGTTTGATTACAGTGCGCCAGATGCAACTGGCTAGGCAGAGCTATAAGATCCTTCAACAGGAAATACACTCTGTCCCTTTCAATCTATTTCAAGAAGTGACAACACTGAGAGAAGACCAAGCTCCCTGAAGCAACAATCCCACATAAAAACTGAATTGATTGTGGATGTCATTCAAATTCTGATCCCTACAATCAAACTAAAAGACATCTCGCCAAGTTACACCTATAGTAGCCTAAAAATGTACAGCAGTCCCTGTTTTGGTCTAGTGAGCTTCCTGCTTGTTCCTGTGAATTGCTCGAAATCATGTCAATCAATGTACTTAGCTTCTCAAAGAGTGAGTTTTAGACAAGGAAATAAATGCATCAATAATGTAATCAAAACATTGTCACTATTTGGATTTTATGTGATTCAAAACCAGTAAGAAAAGTAAATAAATACCTAATACAAGGCCATCTTACACTGTATATAATACTGCACCTGAACCACCACATGTAGACAGCCATGCATAGCTCAGCTGAAATATGTGCACAGGTGGAGGAGGAGGGAAGGAGATGCTGGGAGGTGGACAGCAGGAGGTGTAGACCAAGCCTCATTAGCCAGAGTCTCACTGGGGACGAGGAGAAGCGCTGCTCTCCATCTCAACATGCTGCATCACCACAATTAGGATACAGGCCCAAACTCTCACCCTTTATAACTGTCTAATTTTCATGTAAACCTCAGCTAGGCGATGACAGACACTTGCGGAGTGTGATGGGTAAATGCTCTTTTCACACATAGACTTTGCACTTTTGACACAAAAGCAAGCACAGCTGGCATCCTGGTGTTCCATTTGATAAATTACTGTGCGGAAATAATGTCTAAATTTAAAACAGTTGAGCATGGGAAATATAATTTAGGTGCAGGTGGATTCAGTAACGTTGAAAGTGACTGATTTGATCAGATAGTTCAAAATTTTAGCTATTTATAGAGTTAACTCATTTTTTTGAATGTGTAACTGCTTTCCCAAAGAAGCAGTTAGACATTCAAAAGCACAACCTCAGACTCATACAGCTATCTTACTATAACTCTATAATTGATAATTCAGAATTATAAAGCCAAAGCAAAATTTGGTCCAAACTAAGTTTAGACTGGTTTGGTGTACTCTTGGCTCTAGAAGCTGAAAGCTAGCTGGCAAGATAGCCTAGCCTTGTCTCCGTTAAACTAAATTCATTCACTGATTTCTCCCTTGCTGTTATCTATAATTGGAGAATATCCATTTTGATGAGCCAGCCAAAGCAGTTTGTTATTCCTCATGACTTAACGAGACAGCAGTTAAGTCCAATGACTGACAAAAAAACAGCTGAACAGCTAAACTCTTGCTAATGGCTGCAGAACTAGTGAAATAGCTGCTTGTAAAATATAGATATGTGATACTAATAAACCCTAGAATGAAACTGGATTTTTGAGGAAGGGTACGGTATATTCATGTTTATGGCAGTCAATTTTTGGTAAATAATCAGGGCATAAAATGGAGGCCTTACAACATTTTTGTTTCAAAGCCAACCGGCCTGCAAACTTGAAATGCTTTTTTCTCAACTGCTTCTATAGTTACTCCTCTCTGCCTTTATATGGCAACTTACCTGTGTCAATTATCTTAATGTCAAGGTGCAACTTCAAGCCACTAATAGCTTTTATGAGATGCTGTCACTGTTGTGAAAACAGAATACCCTTACTCTGACAAGATTTTTTGACATTATTTCAAATAGTATTTATGGGAGTAAATGCCCTATCTAATAAGCTATCATTATCAACAAACTCAATCACATTATTTTCTCTGTTTGCCAAAGAGTTGAGCGTCTTTAATACAACCACCAGAGGGCGTGTTACATGACCTGAAACTCACTGCGTTGAAGGACATCATGCATTTTTGGGTCTTTAAAACAAGTCTATGTCAGGATTCTGAACAATAATTTATCAAATATTCAACTTATTATAACATTTTACTTGATTTGACGTGTGCATCCATTCTAGTACACACTAAAGAATTTCATCAGGATTGAAAGCTTTTGCTAGTAAAGGCACTCATTCAGTAGCAGCAAAGAAAGGGGGATGACATTGGAGGAACAAATGCAGCTCATTTCCTCAGCTGATGGAGGAGGGAGGCCTTTCTGACACCCATGGAACAATGCGTGGAAGCCATTTGATTAACTATCAAGCACACGTCACAGATTCATTTACATATTCTGGTTTGGGTGCAAACACTGTAATGTTGATAACTTCACTGCCTTTTTAATGTGTCTGAGACACAAGAAGGTCCAAGAATGTCTGGAATATCTGTTGTTAAGTAGGAATAAAATGGGGCCAGGAGAGGGTAATGAGAAACTCTGAGTTAATGAGAAGACGTGCTAATGTGTCAACGCTTGACTTGGGGAGAATCAAATCAGATCTGGAGGCCATAAGGGAAATTTCCCAGGAAGAAAAAAATGTCCATTCATTCTCTGACTGCATGTATCATTTTGTGTTTTTTCCCCTTCTTCGAAGATGACCTACTTAAGCGAACCACTGCTGTATGACTAAGTATTACCCATATCCACACGTATATTATGTTTAAACAAGTTGCGCACACCTATGCATGTTCAATTACACGTTTGAAGTGTCTCATTATAGCTTAAATTGTTATGCACCTTTTATGGGTTACTGCGGACACAACAAGGAAGTGTATCAACGGAGGAATTTGTAAGGAGGACAGACCGAGTTCCTCTCATGTCAGTGCTGCTGCTCTTCAACATCACAACAGAACACACTTGAAATTCTAGACATGGTGCAGCACCCTTTGATATGTAAATGTGCACCTTCATTGCACTGGCAGTGATACTGAATGAAGGAACTTTTTTTCTTGCCAATTGAACCTGTTATGTTCCAAGGGAATTTGTTAATTTAGAACAGGGGACTAATCAAGGCATCATGGTCTCAAAGGTACAGTATTATACTTCACATCCATTAAAAAGTCCTTAAATCGTCAGATTCACATGTGAATACTGAACAATATATGTGCTTGTTGATTTATACTGAGATATAGTAAGAGCAAATCCATGAACTGAAATCTGTTTCTCACTTGATACTCAGGTTGGTTCCTGGTCCCTCCCCCACAGCTTGCTCCCTGCGCTGTGTAAAGTGTTAGTTGCAGCTGTTTTTTTCAGCTTATGGTTATTTTGGGGATGGGAGAAGCAGGATCATGTGCATATTGAGCAGGTTTCCCAGTTTGTTTGTGTGTTCAGTTCAGTATTAAAATAGCTGAGTTCAATATCCTTCTCAAATCTCAGCTGCGCGTACACTGTAATATGGGGGATGCTCTTCTGCCAACACCCCTGGGTGAATCTAGCCTTTCCCCTTGAAGAATCATTATCACAGCACAGCAAGTCATTAGCAGGCTGATATCATTTGTTTGTGCTGAACACAGGTATTACCTGAAGAGGCTGAAGATTAAATAGGGTGAAAATACTACAAATATTGTTTAATCTCTGATATGCAGAGCAGTCCTAAATCCATTTTACCACAGTATTATATATTTACAATACCACTTATGAATCATTAACACACTCCACATGATTTATCCTCTGAGAGAAAATCAAAGCTAAGCCAAATATGCCTAGAATATCACACATTTCTAATTGCAACTGAGACAACACATGCCTCCAAACAGCAACATTAAGGCAAGTCTGGATGCTTCATTCTAGTGAGGCCAGTACCTCCTGATCCCACATGACAGCGACCATCAACTAAAAGCTAAAGACTTGGCTGTTGGGTTGCAATAAGCTCTAATAGTCCTAGCATTATTTCTGGGATGCAAAGTTGCTTCAGGGTAAAATTCAACTGAGATTCTGAGATGTGCAATTATGATACAGTGGTTTGAGTCTGGCTTGACATCTCGTGAATGAGTGACTTCTTTATAAGGTCACTGCAGTTATTGACTGACAGTTCAGTAAGACTCTGCCATGCAAAAGAATGCTAAAGACCTCTAGCTACCATTGTGCCATAAGCAGTCAACTGACCACAGAGCCTACAGAGACCAATGAGCTCATCAGAAGAGAAAAGCTTACATGCCCCAGAGAGCCATTTGATGTCTCTGAATACCGGGGGGTCCAAACACTGTGGAGAGGAGATGCTCACTTTATTGTGCTGCCATCAGTCACATCAGTTTGTGTCCTTGGCTGCCTCGAAGCATCTCCATCCCCCCAGTGCTCACAACAGTGGAGTGCCATCTGAGAGCCTTGCCATCAGCCCTGTCCACACTGCAGTGTGGAGTGGAGCAACTGTGAAAGACTCACACTGCCACTCTTAATAGGACAGGGTTAGCCATGGGATGAGCCCTGAGACACCAGTTTAATCTATTATACCCACGCCTCCCCAGGCCACCAGAGAGGAGGCACTTCATCGACTCCAAGCACCACCTCAGACACCTCTTTGTCACTCTCTCTCTTCCTTTTTTTCTCTCTTTGTACTCCTTCACTCACACACACACCACATGCATAACCAGACATTGGCAAAGATATGCACACACATTGCCCCCTGCTTAGTTGCTTGGTGAGGTGTTATTCATCTGTGTTGGGCACCTGGATCTCCTGTTGTTCTGAGGTACTGTTTCCTTCTTTCAACTTCTTTCACACCAGGGTCTAAAATAACTAATTTCACCTCCCACTGGGACAGTCAGACCTATAATCAATACATTAGTTTCAACTCCTGTCTGTGACCAAGACTCAGTTGGTATCATGCAACTGGATGAGCTCTTGGATACTAAAGGTATCAGAGTTCCGCTCTAATATGCAGCCACTTGAAATGTAGAGCTTACATATATGTTTCAGACACCATCATAAGGTAAGGACATTTTAAAATGCATGATGTGTCCTCATATAAGCTGCAAACTAGACTTTAGTATTCAACCAACAATTCTCACTGTTGTCTGGCCTTCAGTCAGGTTAGCAGTTTGTTCATTACTTGTCATTTTACCATTACTTTTTGTTACTGTCTGGTAGTATCTCATCAAGACTGAAACGCAGTAACAGCTTCCATTCTCTGAAATGATTTACTGTTCAAACAGCCCAGTAATGACATTTCTGATTAGAGAAATTAGACTGCAGTCACTGTCTGGCTTTAGTGAAATTAAGTCCTTAATTGATGGCAGTGAGGATGAAAAAGGGTTCCTGCCTCAATTCTGCCAATGACTCTGACTTGGTTCTGACTGGGAAGTCTAAAATGGGCCACATTTGAGCGAAGGCAATCCAGGTAATTAGTGGCATTTGTTTTGTATGCAAGTGTTTATCAGTTTTGCACTGTGTTGGTGACACGCTCTTTTCTTAAATGTCATGCAACACTATAACATTAATCACTTGAATGTTCTTTTGTGGTGGGAAAAATGTCACCTTATGCAAGCTAGATGAATCATTGGCCACTTTTTAGTGTTACCTGATTAAAACCTTGAAACAAATCAGCTTTCAGTTCAATCAATTGCATACTAGTATGATACCACAAAAATCTAAGCTGGTCTGGAATCAGTGTGTTAGGACTTGAGTCAGTGATCCAACATATAGTTTTCATTAAATTTGCAATAATCTGTCTCCCTCCATTGTTCTGATCCTGTCAAACCCTGTCTTTTTCTGTCTCTGTCCATGGTGCTGAAACATTTAACTTGTCAGAGTGATTCGGTAGTCCCTATATAACAGACACTATTACTTATTTCATAGTGAGAAATGTACTTTGTGTCATCACTGACAAGTTTTGTGTCATACTACTGTCATTTTTGCATCTATAAAATGTGATATGGAATTGTTACCAAAATGTAGTGCAGATGCCATGGACACTATATGAGGGCACTGCATAGTGCAATTCAGACACTCATATACAATAGTGGACAGTTATTAAATTGTACTATATCTTAAATGGGAAGTGATTTTGGACACAATTACCTACCAACACCTTTCACAGCAACACCCAAATTATAACTCTAAAACACATAGAAACTACAAACCCTGGTAAATACAAGTACAGCGTGTCTATTGCACTTTTGGGGTTAACTGTCGTGTTGTGGACAGGAGAAGCCGGGGATTGAACCACCTACCCTGCGATGAATGGACCCACTCTACCTTGAGAGCCACCGCCACCCCTTTAACATCAACTAAGAAACCACAGAGATAGAAACCACCCCAATCACCTATGTAACTGTAATATCATCTCACAACACCTTAGCAATAACCCAAAGAACCAAGCAACCATCAAGTTATTTTCATTCATCATGATGAACATCTATTACATATTTTAACACTAAGTACTACATTAAATCAGTGGTTGAGGAGTATATGCAGCAGTTTTGTAGTACACAAGTCACCTGTACTTCTCTACAATGTTTTATGAACCCCTCTGACACTCCGGGGCAATGGATTTGGAGGCAGTGCCAGAGGTCTGCAGCAAATACTCTTCATTCAATGCACTGTGGCCGCTGGGGGCCTAAGCGCACTTTGTATATTGAGGAGATGGTCCTGTAATAAAATGGATTCCTTGAATATAAGCCGGCAAATATTATGCCACACATGCTGTCATTAAACAATGTTGCTCTTCTAAGCTTAGAAAAGCAAATTTCAATTACGCATATCTGCCGTTTTTTCTTCTCCCAGGAGGAGGTAAATAAACATGCAATGGACAAACGACATTTAATCTGATAAAAAAAATTTTTTTTACCAACACAATCCAAGGTTATTATGCTGACGCTTCCAAGGTGTGGGAGTGCTATTGCTCTCCATGCACTGTTTGAATGTGGCTGTGTCATTCCACATGTTTTTTCATGTACAGTATCTGCACACATTTGTCTGCACAGATTTGTTTGCACATTTCCCTAGGAATTCTTTGGTGGATTCATCTATTGTCTCTCATAATCCTATGTTTTGCAGATGGGATGTGCAAACCCCCTCCATGCCTCTGTGTCTCTTTTTTCCTCTCCCCCTATATCGGCAGACCAGGAAACAGATGATCATCCTTTGAACCCATTACTCAGCCTGATCCTCTTATCATAACCAACCTTCCTGAGTCTCTCATTTGGGGTCTGCCAAACTGCGCTCTGTGTACAATGTGGCTTTCGTTTCTGTCCTGCTGTGTTTTTTTTTTTTTTTCTCGGAGGTTGGTGCGAGGGAGGTAAGTCAAAAGAGAAAGAAAGAGACAGAGAGAGAGAGGGAGATGGGTAGGGAGAGGGATTGCTTGCACACATTTGCACACCTGTCTCTGGGGATATTCTACGAATCTGAAAAAAGACAAGTCTGTGGGCGGGTCAGTATTCTGGGAACACACTGAACAACTCATAAAGGCTTCATCTCCAGCTACGTACTCCCTACACCTTTCCAGGCACATCTCATTCTTTGTCTCTTCTCTTTCTCACTTGTCCATGTCCTGCTAATATCATAATCCCACACGGGTAGAGACATATGTTGTTTAGTAAATTAAACTGTGGGGGGGCTTGGCCAGTCAAAGGAGCTCAGAATGTCCCACACTAACAATGCCTTTTTGCAGTAGCCTACCACTGTAGGGAATACATCACACTGCCTATTATATGGCAGCACATCAAACACTGCAAGTAAAACAATAGGAGCAAAGATGAATCCTCACCACCCGTCGAGGGTATACATGATGTAAATAACCACCTTAATTTACATCATAATTGGTTCCTGTCTCATTCTGTTATTCCATTACTGTCATTGAGAAGGTCACTATACAATGATCTATAGCCATGACTATAAGCACCTTCCTCACATTCATTACATACAGAGTATGTATTCACACACACACATACGTGGTTTACACATACACAGGTTTGCATATGTTCATACTTAAGCACGGAGCATACTGAGGGAGCTCTTACACTGAGCAGGGAATCAATTACTCACTCTCAGTTGCATATTTTTGGGGATCAAAGGATCACACACCTTTGTGTGCTTGTGTGCTGGGGCATGTACTAAAAATGTACCAGTTAACAAGTACCTCACTGTGATACATCAGAAAAACAAATGCAGATTTGCATTCCCCCAAAGAACATTTTAGACACTTGCATCAGAAATACCCTGAAAGGCACAAAAACAGATAGAATTGGCTGCACATTTTTTCTATTACTTACTGCAATCAGATGAAATATATGCTGTATCCCTGAAATGAAACAGCAAGTGACAAAACAGATATATTACCACTCCTTAAAAGTATTTTGTTGTCCTCAGATAGTGTATTTGAGTTTAAAGCTGCAAAGTTTCGGAGGATGTCTGAAGACCTGTGTTTTCATCAAGAGAGTTTGAAGTTAGGTGGTAAATAAAATTGATACTGTTTATGGCTAAAAATTTGATTCAAATGCTTTAAGCATGTGTACTGAATTGATGTCCCAACTTCTACTGTACTGTATTGTATGACAGCAACAGAGAGCACCAATAGTGCTATGTGAGTGAACAAATTAAATGAGATATCCAGTTTGGGTAAATAACTATGTTTGCTCTTACAAAATTACCGTGACATAGTGATAAAGCTAAATGGGTTGTTGGTAAACATACACTTATCTGTAACTTTCCTTACAAAGCATTTGTATGGATGTGTTTTGGAAAAGACTAATCAAACATATTTCAGGCCCACATTTGTTACCTGAAAATAAGAAGAGAACTCATACCAGGAAAGGCATCCATCTTATCCGTGCATCTGAGCACTGCTTAAAAAAAAAATTTCTGACATTTACATTTTTCTCCTTTTCAGTGTCACAGAAACATTTTGAGGCTGTTGCATTATGATAACTAGCATTGCTCTGCAGTTCTTTTTTTAAATTGAACCTCAATAGCACCGACAAAAAATGGCATTTAAACTCACCACAGGGGTCTCCTGCATCCTGCCAAAGGGAAATGCAGTACAGAGTATGAAGGAATGAATGTGAGAGGAATAGCAGGTTGAAAGCTTATATTTGCATGTTTGCCTGCGATGTGTGAGAGTACACAAGACTTTGCTTATGTGTGCACATGTGTAGTTTGGTGTGTGGGCGAGACCTACTAACTTTAACACATTCATATTATATGCTTCTTAACTGTTACATGGTACATTCAGAGACACTGAGTGAAACATTTGACAGCTGTTCAAGTGATACTGACAGGATGTATTTTAATAGCTGGCTGGCAGAGGGATGGAAGAGTGAGCAGTTCTGTTATTCAGTGGTGGCTCTAAAAGGCAGCGAGAGGTAACAGTCTGTAAACTGTTGAAAACAGCACATTGCACAGTCTTGTTTACTAACCTGGCTAGCCTGCAAACAAACCAGCGCCTGAGAGTCACATTCTTCTCTACAGAGCTCTCACAGAGTCAGTCTAATGATGATTTCATTAATACAGTTTATTATATTAATGCCATTTTTGTCGCATTGTTTCAAGTGAGAAGTATGTGTACACCTTTTATTGAAACCTAAATGTGACCATACTGAGACTCTTTCATTCTCTGCCCACACAGCACTCAGAAATGCATATTATAAACCACTGTCATTGAGCTGAATGCTTTAAATGTCCAAAGAGAAATTATATAATGCTCTTGCTCTCTACAGTAAAGCTTGTGGCCAAAAGAATGATTTTATTTGTCCTTAGGGTGTGTGGACATGCTGGATCTTTAACTAGTCATACCCTGAGGACAGCATCGCAACAGAAAGTGTACACAAGTGAGGGAAGATAGTTAATGGGGAGATTTTTACTTAATAAACAAAAACATAAATATATTATGAAAACTGACTATAAGATGGATGAAGGAATTCACAGACAGGCTTTTCCATGGAGAAGTTGTGAAGCTCTTGCTCTTACTAAAAGTAATTTTAGCCCAAAATTACTATGGTTATTATTAGAATTGTTTAGGAAAAAAATGCATGGTGGTATATTAAAAATGAAATGAAATATTGATCATTTGTTAATTCACTACTAAGGTCAGAAGGACATGGTCATGATATTCTTATATTCTTTTGAGTAAGAATGAAATTAATCTTGGAACAAATCTCTCTCTCTCTCTCTCTCTCTCTCTCTCTGTCTATATCTATATATATATATATATATATATATAGACAGTGGTTGATAAAGTTAATATTTGATTGTATAATAAGTCTTGTTAAAGCCTAGCTATTTAGTGGATTAGTACTCATTGCACTGTGTGGATCACTTAGATTTCTTCCTCTAATTTTAGACTGCAGCCATAATGTCCTTTTTCTTTCACCTCTGGCCGTTGTGGGTCCCCCTTGAAAATGAGATGATAGATCTCAAAGGGTTTTTGCTAGAAGTAATAAATTTCTCTAATATCACTGGTGCTTTTGTGCCACTTGCCATTTTGTGGAGCAATATCATGGCCTTACAAATGCTATATTTGGTAACACTGGTATTAAATGAGATACTTTTGCTCTGTGCCTCAAAGAAAGTACAACCAAAGACCAAGACCTCTTGCTGTGGGTCACTATGCACTGTATGTATCAATCCATTTATCAAAAAGAACATATGGCATAGTAAATGAGCCCTGACATTCTAAGTGAATGCTTTATAGAGCGCAGGAGCTCAGAGGGAGCTATGCCATTTCTCCGAGCAGAGCTTTAATGCATGGACAGCAAGGGGACAAACAGTTAGAGAGCAACATGACACACTGAAAGATCACAAGTTCAGCCCTTGCTGCTGCCAAGTGTCCTGCTGGTACAGCATTCTGTAACATAATGAGGTTCTACCTGCATACGTATGACGTTTCATCTTATCATATATGTTATTTGATCTATTTCTCAATATTTATCAAACTTACTTCCTCCTTTGTTTTGTTCTACGATGTTAGTGATGGTGTTACTCTAGTAAATAGATGTAAATCTACAGTCGCACCACTGGAATAGTAACACTGGCGAGAAAGTACTCCTTTTTCAAAGTGGCTGAGGAAGGCTATTTATATATATATATATAACACACGCATTTACGCTTTTTTTTATTATCCTGAGCAGAGCAAGCTTTCTTGATGGTTCATGTAGTATTTATTGTGGGCTTATCTCTTGTGTCTTCCAGCAGATTTTTCACCTGCCTTCCCCTTTAATGGTCAATTTTAATGGGAAAAATCCACAGGAAGTCATGAGTTTCATTGATGGCAACTTAACATCAATCAGGAAAATGGAAAAGTGGAACAACTGCAATTAATAAATGGATGAAACAGGTATTCATGTAAAAAAACAAAAAAACAACAACAACTAGGTAAAGTTGTGATAATCGCTTGACTGTGTAGTACTGGTGGGTTATACGAAGCGTAAAATTGCCATTTTACTGAATTTACCAGGTGGGCTTGTCTTTTTTGTTTGTTTTTTTACTTTATTATTTGTCTTTATTTGTTGGTGCTAGCCACAACACGGAATACTGTTTTTTAATGCTAACTCCTGGTTTATGTTTAATATTTTGTCTTAGTTTCTGAGACTCCATACCCTTTTGAGAATGATGATCCCCTCTTGGTTGTGTTCATTGGTGGTGATGTCAAACATGGCTCCTCCATCACCTGGCACAATTGTGTACTCTACTTCGGCATTTTTCCCGATGTCCAAGTCATGTGCTTTGATTCTACCGACAGCAGATCCCACTGCAGAAGACTCAGGAACTCTTAGGTGAAAGAAACCTGTCAACAAACAAACAGATTGGACTCAGACTCATTTATTATCATCACTTGACATTGGATGGAAAATACTGAGCTCTTAACATCCTCTGTCCTTAATGTAGTCTCTCACCCACCTGAGGATGTCATATCCACCCACAGGCAAGCAGCTGATATGCTCTGTCTGATGTCAGCCCTGGTTATAGGCATGACATTATTCAATTTTGACGTGTTTAGACATCAAGGCTGCTCAGCTCCTTGTAATTGGCTGGCTCAACCTGTAAGATCAACAAACACGAGGGCCCCGAGGTCTTTGATACTCCCAACAGCAATAATCACTGCTGAAGACTTTGAAATATATCTACAAACAAACAGTGGATTGATTGATTATTACTTACACCTGACAATAGGTGGAAATCTTGTTTACTTCACTCTCTGAGAAGGCTAGTTCAAACAATAGCATCTGCTTGTGCCATATAATGAAAACTTTACTGTTGCATTACAAATCTGGTGTGAACACTTGGTGGCATCATAGAGGAGCCACGGGCAATTCAGTAAGAGTTTAATAGTGTAAAAATTATTCTGAGGACTTGGAATGTTTTGGGATAATTAGGCCTCACATTAGGCTTATTCATTGGGACTGAATGAGAGAATTCAAGAAATCCTTATAATGACAGCGTAGCACTGGGACCTGAACCCCAGACTGGGTATTTTGTTTACATTTATTTAACCAAATTCTTTACATATTCCTTCATTTGATAAAAAAATAGCACATGTATCTGCTCAGCCAAGAATCAGGATCAGCCAAGACTGGTTCTATAAAATATGATTGTTTATTTGGAATTGGAATTAAGATTTATTTGGCCCTTTCTATGACAAATAAACCCCAAGTTTAACTTGAGCTTGGAAAAATCCAGTGACAAGACAATGCCTGACAGAACGGAATGGATGAGTCTCTTAGAAACTCCTTCTTTGTATACTGCCACTTGACACACAATGACATCAAATGTGGAGGGATGAACAAATGTCTACAATAAACCAGAGTGTCAGGCACTAGTCACTCGAGGAGTGAAAAGGGATGCTATTTGGCAGAAAGTATTTATTTATTTCTCGGTGGAGGAACAAATAAATTTACTGAAACAAAACTAAAATGCCTGTCTTTGCTTAGGTTTTGTTGCATTAAGTATTGTTGCCAGTGTCTAAGTTAACATTTGTATGTATATGCAGTCTCACAAAAGTAAGTAATAGTTGATTATATCTTTCCATGTGACAACACTGAAGAAATGACACTTTGCTGCAATGTAAAGAGTACAGCTTGTATAACAGTGTTGTCCCCTCAAAATAATACATCACACAGTGTCATATTT